>NW_006399834.1:8607276-8609336 GCF_000299155.1 Elephantulus edwardii | reverse complement strand
AAAAAAAATCAATGTACAAAAAAATCAATATACAAAAAAAATCAGTAGGAAGATGAGAGAACAGATTAGAATTGGCTTAACAAAAAATTGTTAATACTGTTAGGTGCTGGTGTGATAGCTTTGAGTCCTAGTGATCCAGTACACAACAGAGTGAAATACTGCCTGACGCTGCACCATCTCCTCAGTTACTGCTGTGCTTCAGCCCATTGTTGCAGGCACAGTTTCAGTCCATCTTCTTCAGGTATTTCTCTCTCTCTTTCTCTTTTTTTTGTCTGTTCCTCTTTACCAAGTATGATGCCCTTATCTAGGGACTGGCCTCTAATTTGTCCAAAGTGTGTGAGATGCAGTTTCACCATCCTTATTCCTAAGGGGCATTCTGGCTATATGCATTCCAAAGCACATGTCAGGACTTTTGGGGCAATCCATGATCTACACATCTACCATTTTCATCAATCCTACAGTTTAAGGGCACCTATTCTCTTTTTTTCGATTTCTGCTTTGTTCAACTTTTTCATCATTTATGAAGTGATTGTGAGTTCCATGGCTTGGGGCAGGAAATTTTCATACTCAAAGTGATATTGTAGTTCTTATAGTTAGCACTTTAAAGAGATCATTGGCAACATATTTTCCTTATGTTTGATTTTGTGACTGCTCTTTTCTTGAATTTTGATTGTGGATCAAAGTAAAATGAAATCTTTAACAAATTCAATGTTTTTTCCCCATTTATCCTGAAACTGCTTATTGTACTAAATGTGAGGATTTCCCCCCCTCCCCCTTTATGCGGAAGTATTTAAATTTAAGAAAGGCTGCATCAAGGTTGTTTGTATGAGGAAATCATTTTAGGAGCTGAACTATATGTAAAAGAATTTAGCATCAAATTTGGAGGAAGACTTAACAACAATATGATGCGGATGATACAACTTTACTCACTGAGGAGGACTTGAAATGCTTGCTGCAGTAGATTAAGGACTATATATAGCCTTTAACATGGATTACATCTCAACATCAAAAAATCCTTACCACTGCACCAATAGTCAACATCATGATCGATGGAGAAAAGATTGAAGTTATCAATTATTTGGATCCACAATCAACACCCATGGCAATGGAAGTCAGAAAATCCAAAGATGTGTTTCATTGGGAAAATGTACTGTCAAGGATCCCTTCAAAGTGCCAGGGAGCAAAGATGTCATTTTAAAGACTAAGATATGCATGATCTGTGCCATGATCTTTTCAGTTACTTACTATGCATCTGAAAGTGGAAATGAATATGGATGACATATGAAGAATTACTGCCTTTTGATTGTGGTGCTGGAGAAGTGTACTGAATGTCCCATGGACTGCCAAAAGAGCATACAAAATTGTCTTGGAGGATGTCCAAGCAGGATACTGCTTAGTTGCAAAGATTATGAAACTTTCTGTGACATAATTTGATATGTTCTCAGGAAGGACCAGACCTTGGAAAAGGACATCATGCAGAGAAAGGTAGAGGATCAAAGAGAGGAAGACAGTCAACAAGATGGATTGGCATAGTGACTGTAACAATGGGCTCAATCAAGCATATTGGAGATTGTGAGGATAGCGTGAAGTATAATGCATAGTATATTCTTATAGCCTTTGTAAAATAAAGACTGTACATAAATATATAAACACACAAACAGGTGTCATTGAGTCAGTATGACTCATAGCAACCTGATGAACAACAGCCCTTAATCTTGTCCTATTCTGTACCATCGTCACCATCTCTGATACACCTGAGCATATTGTCAATCCATCTCAATGTGGTCTTTATCTATTTTACTGATCCTTCACCCTTCCAAGCATGTTTTCCTTTCCAAAGAATAACCTCTCATAGCAAAATGACCAAAGTATGAGAGGTGAAGCTTCACCAGCCATGCCTCCAAGGAGCACTCTGGCTGCACTCTCCCCAAGACATACCTGCTAATTTATTTGGCAGTCCATAGGATATTCAGGGACTGCAGCCTTCAATATGGATTGAGGCTCAATGTCAAGAAGACAAAGATTCTCACCACTGGACCAATTGGCAGCGTCAGGATGGA
>NW_006399834.1:8605582-8606716 GCF_000299155.1 Elephantulus edwardii | reverse complement strand
GTTGTACATAGGGTCGCTATGAGTCGCAAGCGACTCGATGGCACATAACAACAACAACAGCATAGGATATTCAGTACTCTTCTCCAAAGCCGCAACTCAAAGGCATTAATTCTTCTTCTGTCATTCTTATTTGTCTTCCCACTCTCAGATGCATATACTTCAAAAAGATCATGCCCTGAATTAGGTGCACTTTAGTTTTCAAACTAACATCACTGCTTTTCAGTATTTTGATGTCCCTGACAGTAAACTTGCCCCCATAAAGTTGTCTCCTGACTCCTGATACCAAAGATGTCGATTGTGGATCCAAGCAAGATGAAATAATTAACAATTTCAAACCTTTCTCCATCTGCCCTGATATTGCCCACTGGCCCATTGATGTTAAGATTCAATCCATATTACAGTCTTTGATCTTCTGCAACAAGTGATTCAGGTCTCTCTCACTTTAAGCAAGCAAGGTTGTGTCATCTGCATAGTACAGGTTGTTGATGAGTCTTATTCTGATCCTGATGCCACATTCTTCTTCACTGAGTCTAACTTCAGAAATTATTTGCTCAGCATACAGATTGAATAGGTGGAGAAAGGATACACTTTTGATGCACACCCTTGCTGACTGTAGTTTATAGGCTGCAATATTTTAATCAATAAGTGCTTCTAGCTGTCTTTATCTTCAGCCATATTTTAGATGGTGTCAAAGAGATAGATGAAAGAATTCTTAAAATGATGCACAGAGAATAAAACAATGGAAGAGGGATTATAAATGTGGTGAGAAAACCTAGCAAGTCCATTTTAAATCTAGTAGGAAATTAAAAGATGTATTGCGATGGGAAAGTCTGCTGTTAGAGACCTCTCCAAAGAACTGAAGAACAATGGTACCACTCTGGAGACTAAGGTGCATCAGGTACAGGCCATAGTCTTTGCAATCACTTGCTATGCATCAGAAAATTGGACAATGACTAGGGAGGATAGAAGGAGAATTGATGCCTTTGAGCTGTGATGCTGGAGAATAGTACTCAGGGTACCATGGACTGCTAGGAAAATGAACAGGTTCAACCTGGAGAAGGTTAAACCAGGCTGCTCCTTGGACGCAAGGATTCTGAAGCTTCGTCTGACATACTTTGGACATGTCACAAGGAG
>NW_006399834.1:8603034-8604150 GCF_000299155.1 Elephantulus edwardii | reverse complement strand
TTGAGTATTATGGTTAGCACAGGAATCCAGAATTAAGGTTGCTTAGAGAAGTGTACTCGGGGTGGGGGGTGGGCGGAAGGGACGTGGGAATTGTATACTAATGAAGGAATTTTTTTTCTTTTTTTTTTTTCTCTCTTCGGAGGGGGAAGTGAGCTGGTGGAGAGGGGTGGGCAGGGGGAAAATTGCGGCAATGAATGAATGGAAATCCAAAACCTCTGTAAAAAAAAATAAAAAAAAATTATTGGTGACTTGAGGGAGCTCTGGTGGCCTAATGGCAAGCACTGCAACCCCGAAGGCACAGAGTTCAAATCCACCAGATGCTCTGCTGGAAAAGGAAGGGCAATCTCCTCCTGTACCAGTCAGATCCAATTTGACAGTATACACACAAAAAATAATAAAATAAAATCAAACAAAATAAAATAAAATAAAAAATTAAAGACTAATAATTGGTGACTGGAATGTATAAGTTAGGAACAGGAAGAAGGATCAGTAGTCAGAAAACAGGGACTTGGTGACAGAAATTAGGCAGGGGATAGAATGATAGAATTCTGCGCAATTATTCATAGCAAACACCTTTTATAAGAAATATAAATGCAGGCTATGCACATAGATTTCACCTGAGGGTATGCAAAAGAATTAGATTGATTATGTCTTTGGAAGGAATTGTTGGAGAATTTCAATATCAGCAGTGAAAATTAGGCCAGGATGGAATACTACGCAGAATGCAGGATCAATGATTTTATAAATCACTACCTAACTTGGGAGGGACTGGAGAGTATTATGCTAAGTGAACTAACTCAGTCCTATAATGACAAATACTGTGTAAGACCATTATTGTAGAGCATGTATGAGAACCCAAGGGAGGCCAGGGGGGAGGCGAGGGGTGAGGATGGGTAGAGGTGGGGTGAGTGGGTTAATCAGAGGTTTGTACAATTTTTATGGGCAGAGGGAGGGATGGGTAAAGGAAATATCTAATGTGGAAAACAATGTATATGGATTTTGTAAATAAACCAGTATAAAGAAAAATTTTATTTAAAAAAAATAGTTAACTGAAACAAAATAAAACTTTCAGAGATGGAAAATATGACCAGGGAGGGAGTGTTTCTTTTACTTTTG
>NW_006399834.1:8523398-8599124 GCF_000299155.1 Elephantulus edwardii | reverse complement strand
AACAACAACAACAACAACAACAACAACAGGATCTTTAAATTATTAAAGAACTAAATCCTTTTTTTTCAGGGAACACAGTGAGTCTTGTGTTTACTAAAATCGAATTTGCATTTCCTTTATAATGAAATTGCAGTACATCAGATAATAAGGAAAGAAGTCACAGATATTTACAGAAAAGTTACATATTTCTAGTGGCCTAGTGGTAAGGAGTTGCACTGCCAACGCAAGATTAGCTTGTTCAATTCCAACAGCTGCTTCCTAGTAGAAATACAGACAAGTTCTTCTTTTGGATTTATAGCCTTTGCAAATCAGCTATGAGTTAGTTCCAACTCCACAGCAATATACAACAACTACTTGTAGAAGCTAGTATTTAAACAGCTTGCCTGTGGGATTTCAGCAGAGCTTCTTACCACTTGGCCACAATATACATCTCAAATGAAGAAGACTGAAATCTTTACTCATTGACCAGTAGACAACATCATGATAGGTGAAGAAAAGGTTGATGATATCCAGGATTTAAATTTTCTTATATCTACAGTCAACAGCCATGGTAGCAACAGTCAAGAAATCAAAATACATCTTATAATTTGGAAAATCTACTTTCAGTGACTTCTCCAAAGTGCTGAAGTACAGGGATATAAGTTTAAAGGCTAAGGTACACCTGATTCAAGCCATTGTTTTTTCATTTGCTTCCTGTGTATCTCAATGTTGAACAGTGAATATGATTGAAGAATTAATGGATTTGAGTTGTGAGTAATATTGAATATATTATGAGCTCCCCAAAGAACAAAAAAATCTGTATTAGAGCAAGTGTAGCTATAATCCTTACATAGAAGGTTCATGAAACTTTGTCTCACATACTTTGGGCATGTTATTAGTAGGTGCCAAGTTTTAGAAAAAGACATTGTGCTGGGAAAGGTGGAAGGTCAGAGAGAGAGAAGGCCCTCCCTAAGATGGATTGAGACGGTGACTGCAACAGTGGGCACAGGCACAGCAGAGATTGTGGGAAGGATCTGGATAGGGAAAGATTTAGTTCTGTGGTTGATATGATGATTGTGAGTTGTGATTATTTTAACGGCATCTAACAACAACAACATATTTATTTGATGTGGAGGTGCATCATTCTCTGTTCCGTTTTAAGGATGTTTAAGATAGGACTCCAACCATGAATGTAAAGATGTTTTATTGCTCTCATGAAATAGTTGGAATAATTTTAAGCTGCTTTTATAGCCAGAATCAAAGATATATCTTTGTTGCACTTTATTATGAGTTTTAAGAATGTTAGGGAAATCATAAGACCTGCCATGCCCTTCTCTAACATCATTCCCCCTGAACTTATTTCTGATTTTGTCTATTTTACATAACTCTGACTTTACCACCTTCCATCCTTTCCCTTGGTTTTTAGGAATGCCTGTTCTATTGCTAATCTACATTGTTATTGTTGTTGTACTTGTGTACTATCGAATTGGAACCGACCCATAGTTGACCTTCCAGTGGGTTTTCAGAGGCAGTAATTGCACATAAAGAGATTGTGCATTTGTCTCCTACGGAGCTACTGGTGGATTTGCACTGCGTGCCTTTGGGATTGCAGGGCAGATTCTTACCAGTAGGCCACCAGAGGTCTCTTCTACATGTGTTTGCCACATCTTCTCCTTACCCAAGTTTGGATCCTTGAAACTGTTTTATTTGGAATTTTTTTCTCTTTTGAGCCTTTTCCATTCAAGGCTGCTTTCCTCTTTTCCTCTCTCTGAGGATTTGGAAAAGGGTATGGCTCTTCAGAGCTAGGTCCATACTTTGATTATATGATTGATCAGCAGTTCCTTTTGGAGGTCCAGGTGTCTGCTTCTTTCAGCTGCTGCTACTTACCTTCATTTGGACTGTTAGGTGAACTCTTAAGGTAGCACTGTAGCACCCTAGCTTGTTTAGCTAGCCTGCTTCTCTTTTGTCCCATTACCCACCACAGTTCTTCACAGACTTGAGGCATACAGCATCTCTTATAGTGCCACAGATGCCTTTATACCAGTGATCACTTTTTCCATGTCCTAACCTTTTAATAAACATCCATGTCCATCCTATTCCCAGTGGCCGTATTAATGTTCCCAGTTCATTAGTCTGACTTCAGACTTAATGATTCAAGTCTTCAATAACTGTTCAAGGTTTACCAAATAAGAATAATAAAATGATAGCTTGGCAGCCCAGCCCAACTCCATCACCCACAAATCAGTTCCCTTTTGCTTTCCAAGACTACCCCATGTTCCATATTTCTACATAAATATCCTTACTTTCCAGCTGGCTAAGTGTTCCTGATTTTCCCAAGCACACTATCCTTTTTGTTTGAAATGCCCTCTTCCCTTTTCTGGTTTAAAAGGATTTCTAATCAGAAATCATTTAGCCCAGCTCCAGTGAAAGCATGGCATAATGGTCCCATTCTCAGTGAACACGGTCTTGATGCTTTTATTTGGAGAGTCTTCTTTATTTTAATCTTCCACGTTACTTCATTCACACTTTTTAAATAATACTTTTTAGTAAAGATTTTGTTCTTATATATTGAGTTTTCTTTCTCTTGGTACAAAATATAAAAATTGTTCCAGACTAAAGGCAGAATATAGTATTTTGCTTATGCCTGGATTTGAAAATTATTTTTTTCCAAAAGCAAAGGCCAGTGATGACAACCTTTCAGAGTGCCTGATCATTACAAGTTGGTAAAGAGAGTCTTTGAACCAGAAGCAAAAATTTAATTTTTAAAATTTATCATAAGGAGTTACCAATTTACTTAAGTCTACTTGTTATAAATTTTGAGGTAAATACAAGAGTTTACACCCAACTGAAAAAGCAGGAGCTGAAATAGTCATCCAGTTGTGAAGTAATGTAGCCAGTAAAAGCAGAGGCTAGAACATAAAATGGAAAATGTTACTCCTGTCCATCAGCACAACCAAGTTGCTAAGTAAAGCAAACAAGAGTTATGAATTTTGAGCTTTTCATGCTCTTTAATTACTCTACTATTTCTCTAAGAGAGTTTTCTTAATATCCCAGTAAAATGAACAACACTCACAGCATAAGTAAATGTCGTATTTTCAGTTAAATTTACTTGTAGGTTGATTCTTTACATTAATTTAGATGTTAATTTTATTATATCAGATTATAGATTCACAATCGAAGAAGAATAAACAGACAACCGTTAGTACACTATTATGTAATACCAAAAAATGGACCCACTGTTGTCTAGCTCAGTCAGAATCATGGCGACCCTCTGTTGGATTTCTGAGGCTGTAAATGTTTATGGAAGGAGACTACCTGTCTTTATCCCTCAGAGCAACTTGGTTATATCAACCCTGAACTTTTGGTTAGCAGCTTAACACTCAAGCCAGCAAATCTCCTTATAATACATAATAACCTCTGCTGTTGAGCCAGTTTGACTCAGTGAACCACCACAGGGATTCTAAGGCTGTAAATCTTTACAGGAGAAGACTGCCCATCATTTCCCTGAGGAGTAGACTACAACTGAGGTGGACTGCAACCCCTTTCTCAAGTGGATTAGTAAGACAAGACATAGCGTATGATGTCACCAGGACTTCTTACGTGATATAATAAAACTAGAAACTCATGGCTGCCAAGTAGGAACCAACTCACAGGTAACCCTCCAGTAGGTTTCTAAAGCTGTTAGTCACACAGGAAGAGCTTGACCATCTTTCTCTCGAGGAGCTGTTGGCAGATTAAGACAGCTTGAGAAGTGCTGTTTTTGGGTTGACAGTACAATTCCCTATGGACTGTATGCCACCAGAACTGCCTGCATTGTTTAATGTTGTTATTGTTGTTAGGTGCCATTAAGTTGCTCATCCTCATTGCAGCCCTGTGCACAGCAGGCTGGAATTTACCCTATCCAGAGCTATCCCCATGTTGTCTGTCATACGGAAGCAAGCCTTACATTGCAGTCACTGTGTCAATCCATCTCTTTGAGAACATTGTAAATCCTGTGTTTCAAAGCATTGACTCAGTAGTCCAATACCTGGATACCACCTTTATTTGTATGACCTTGGACTAATTATTTAACATGCATGAGTCAGTTTCCTTATTTCTAACATGGAGACAATAATATTTACTTCTGAGGATGTGAGAACACAAGATGAGATAATCCTTGTAAAATGCTTAGCACAAGGCCTCACATGTAACAATTGTTTTATACGTGTTAGTAATATTTTTCATTGATAGTTGAAAACATTTAGTAGCAGAAAGTGCTAATAATATTTCGTGACATTTTTAAAAAAGATAGTAGACTTAATTATTTAAATGCAAATTATAAATAAATGGGCAAAAATTAATGACACTCCCTTGTTCCCTTCATTTAAATATTTTTTTGAGTTCGCTAAAACAAGAACTTAGTTATAGGACTTACTGTATAGACTGATGCAGACGACAGAAAAATGCTTTATTGGATGCTCATCCATATGCATAGGTGTTGAAATTAAAAATTAGATTTAATCACTTTAAAGAGAAATCATTAAAAAACAAAATAAACCAGGCCTATCTTTTAAACAGGATATGAAAAAAAATTGAGTTAAGACAATAGTGTGTTGACATACACAAACTAGATAAATGGAAGGGTTATGTTTGTGCCCAGCTTATAACTTGGATTAATGAATTTCCCTCTCAGAACAATGAACAGCTGAGAGCTTCCATTTTTAGCATAACCCATTTAAAAAAAATCTTATTAACAAAAATTGTCATTACTGAGAAACCGTTCTTGTAAATATTCAAGTTTTAGAACAGAAGAAGTTAATATTAAAATGTATATTTATCATCATTATTTCATTGCCATTGAATAAAAGCTGACTCTCAGCTGATGCACCACTGGATTTTCTTAGGCTGTAAATTGTATCAGAGGAAGTTGCCAGTTTTTCTCTCAAGGATCAGTTGGTGGATTCAAACCACCCACCTTGAGGCTGACAGTGCATTTCCCTACTGACTAGGTCACCAGAGCTCCTAAAGCCCATATTATTGTTTTTCAAAGAAAAAAAAAATAGGTCTAATGTGGTAGAATATCTATGGAAAAGACTCCACATTGAACAGAGTTTGAAGTGGACATGGTTTTCAAAAAGATAGTCATCTTCCTTTGTTATTTTGTACTTTAGATATTTGAGTAACTATTATTTTGGGAATTTTCATAAGAGGAAAAAAAAAAAACCCGTAACAACCCAGAAAACAAATAAAACACACATAACCAGTAACAACGAAACTTTCTATTCGTGATGAATCTGATGGCTAAAGAAAAACACAGGAATAAAAAGGTTTTTGTATATGAAACAAATTGATTAGTCAAATAGCAATTTTGGTGTATATGAGATAAATGAACTTGGCTTGGAGAGAACTCAGAAAATGGATATGTGATCAATTGTAGAGTAGATGCCTATATTATACATGTTATTTACTGAAATGTTTCCTTCCTAATGGAAATGGAAGGCTATTCAATACCATCTGTCCTGGGAGCAACAGAAATTTCTGTCTGGCATCATCAGAATCCATTTTCCCCAAGGCACACCGCTTTTGGTTCACTTAAGAGTAGGGTAATGATTTTTATTTCAGTAGATACATTAGACAAGAAGTTGCCTATCCAATTTTAGGTAGTTGAGTGTTAAAAGGAAGTTTTAGTGTCATAGCTACTATAAACGTAGACTTTGATTCCTGTTTGTGTAGATGTGTGTTGGTTAAAAAAAATTTTTATGAAGGAATAGAATTCTGCTAACATATAGGGTTTTTTTTACACAGACAGAAAATGAGGTTGAAAGACTTCTTTCTATTACGCAACTGATGGTAAATTGTTGGATATATAGACCTACTGAAGGTACTTTGACCACGTGATCCGAGACGAAGAATTCTTACTAGGCATTCAGCTAGATGCAATCCTTTAAAAATAGTTTACTTTTCCATTATTTATTCAGAATGAGAAATTTTAAATACATATTTTAAAGGTAATAAGTTAAGGACAAAAATAATTTTATCATTATAGTTTCCTATACAGCTGGAAAAACTAAGATTACCTCAATAATAGGGAAAAATTACTTAAAAACACCAAGCATTTATATACCAAGTAGGATGTCCAGGTATAAACGGGATAAAATAAAATGCCCCAAGCCTGTCAATGGATTACATTTAATTGCAGGTAAGTTACTGGGAGATTTGATAAAGTGGATACTCTTACTTGAAAAAAAAATGCAAGTATTTTAACATTTCTACTTAAAAGAATATAAAATGAAATGATAACCCTACCTGAAATGAAATTAGTTCTAAGTGTCTTGGTTAATATCAACTGGATAAAATCAATTTTAATAGGAAGATTTTGTCCAATGCAAAACAAGACTTAGCCAGTTTTTGGTGTTTTTTCCCCCATTTATTTTTTTCTTTTGTCTTGATTTACTTTGAGAAAGTTATAAATATGACATCATTTCTAAAAAAAAATCTGATGTATTCTGTGTGATTGTGCATGTGCACATATCTGCATGAAAATTGTTTTATTCTGCTAAAGAAAAGGAAAAGTTAGAAAAGTTCTTCTATCTCAAAAAGACAGGGCCAGAATGAATAGACTAAAAAGCAAAATCAGCCTGTGAGGAGATGGCATATTTAACAGTCAAGTAAAAAGAAATCATACAATTCAGTTACAAACTTTCCATGGAAAGGGGTGAATGATGGAAAAATTTAAAGAGGAAATAGAAATAATTAATGGTAGAGCAATAATATTCAAAGAAATATATTGAAAAGAATTAAGATAAGATTTCATAATCCCCAACAAAATTTAAAGTGCTGATAATATAAAATATTAGAGCTTTTGCCATGTGCATGGGGAATTAACTTCGAGTTGCTATGTGCCATGAAGTTGACTTCATCTCATAGACCTCCTATGAACAACAGATTAGAACCTTGCCCTATTCTGCACCGTCCTCACAATCAGGAACCTTACACAATCCTCAAAATCAGTGCCCTCCAATGCAAACCCTGTTTCCTGGCATACCTTTCCTTCCAGAACATGTAGAGTTCTCTGGGGGCCCAGTGGACGTGAAGCTGCATTGCAAGTGCAAAGATGACGTCTTGCTGGCTAATCGTGCCCACCATTTGCTCCTCCAGAGAATGATGCATATTTGCTTCCTGTATAATTTACAGCCTCTGAAAACTTACTGAAGGGTCATCTACGAGTCTGTTCTGACTCAAAAATTCCAGTGTGAAGGCAGAGAGTTTGAGTTTTTCATCATTAATTTTTAAGTATTATAATTATGTGCCTTTGCATCAAAACAGACTCATAGTTGACCTTCATCAAGATTTTCCCCATCTATTTTCTGTGGAGCAACAGGTGGATTTGAACTACATGTCTTAGAGTTGATAGTGCAACTACTACTAGGCCACATGAACTTGTTCAACTTTAAGTAGCAGATTAAAATCAATTGGCACAACCTCTGTGGAAATCTCTCTGGTCCTATTTTGTGAAGCTAAAAAGCTATAGCAAAATTGTTCACTTTAGTGTTGTTAGTTTTGGTGAAAGTAAAAATAAATTAATAATGTACTATATTATTAAGATGGATATAAATAGAAGTTTGAATATAATCAAATAGATTTGTGAATATTTTTTAATATGGTGAGATTCCTCCAGCATATTTTTTTCAATAAAGCAACATTTATATGATTGTTGTTGTGTACCATTGAGTTGGAACTGACCCACAGCTGACCCTCCAACAGGTTTCCAGAGGCAGTTAATTGCACTGGAGGAGATTACCTATCCTTATTCTATGGAGCAACTGGTGGATTTGAATCACATGCCTTCGGGATTACAGTGCACATCTAACAACAACAATAAAGTTTATGCTGAGTAGTGTATTGAATAATTGACTTTAGATCACTCACCTTTGTGCCTGACATATGTGAGCTTGCAACAAAGGTTACCTATTATGGCCAACAATAATTTAAAATCATTAAAAGGTATACACCAGGGTTGTGTCTTTTCTCCTTACCTATTTAATCTAGTCACTAAACAAAACATTTGAGAAGCTGTGCTCTATGAAGAAAAATATTGTATCAAGATTGGAGGAAGATGCATCAAAAACCTGTTTATGCAGGTGGCACAACCTTTCTTGCTGAAATAAAGGAGAACTTGAAATGTTTGCTACAGAAGATCAAAGATGACAGTCTTCGATAAGGATTGCATGTCAGCATCAAGAAGACAGAAATCCTCACCACTGGACCAATAAGCAAGGTTATGATAAAGGAAAAAAAGATTGAAGTTGTAAACAATTTCATTTTGCTTAGTTCCACAGTCAACACTCTTGATGTCAGGAAATCAGGAGAAGTATTGTACTGGGCAAGTGTACTGTCAGGGACTTCTTCAAATTGCTGAGGAGGAATGATGCTTGTTGAAGATTGAGATGTACCTGATTCAGGCCATCATCTTTTCAGTCACTTGCTATTAATCTAGAGCTTAACAGTGAATAAGGATGAAAAAAAATTAGTGTCTTTGAACTATGATGTTGAAGAATAGCACTAAATATTTTGCAGACCACCAAAAGAACAAACATGTCTTGGAGAAAGTGCACCAGGGTTCTCCTTGGAGACAAAGATGACAAAGCTTTGTCTCACATACTTTGGGCATGTTGCTAGGATGGGCTATTCCTTGGAGAGGAACATCATGCTTGGAAAGGAGGAGAGTCATCAAAAGACCTTCCACAAGATGAATTGACACAGTGACTGCAGCAGTGGGCACAATTGTGTGAGATGATGAAGATAGCACATCATAGGAGATAATTTAGACTTGTTCATAGGGTCACTTGAGTCCTGTTCAACTCGACAGCACTTAACAACAACAACTGTGCTAAAAAGGAAAATCATGAAACAGATAAACTACAGTCTTGATCAGGAATATATATTCCTCATTAGAAACTTACTTTAGATAGTAATTCTGTCTTATATTTTATATATGTGTTTACTCAAACTTACAGCGGTTGAGTTGTTTCCAACTCATAGCCGACCCTCTGTTACTTTTCCAATGGTGTGATCACAGTGAGGAGACTGCCAATGTTTTGCTCAAGAAGTTGCTGGTAACCTTGAACCACTGGATACACACAGGCTTTGGTTTAGCAACACAATTTGCTGTCAGCACCACCAGCCACTGGAGTTGCGCATACACAAATGTACGTGCGCGTGCGCGCGCACACACACACACACACACACACACACACATTCCCACTCACACCAGATATTTGCATTTTAAGTAACATGAGTTACTCATTTTGTCATTCTTTTTTTAATTTTTTTCTTTTTTTATTATTTTTTGTGTGTGTACCATCAAATTGGATCTGAGTGGTACAGGAGGAGATTGTCCCTCCTTCTCCAGCAAAGCATCTGGTGGATTTGAACCATGCACCTCTGGGATTGCAGTGCAGCTTTCTGCCACTAGGCCACCAGAGCTCCCCTTCATTCTATCATTCTTATTGTTAAGCACCATTAAGTCACCTTTGACTCATAAGGACCTTATGAACAACAAATCGAGACTTTCCCTCTTCTGTGATCTGCACTGTGCTCAAGCTCATGGTGCACTAGCTATACCTTCCCTAAACTAGTAGATTGTAGTTTTAATCTAGAAAGGAAATCTGTATGAGAGAAAAAATATGCAGGACTTTCTTCTTATGTAACTCTTCAGTATTCATTCATTTGTATATACTTGAACCATTCACTATTCAAGTCTGCTGATCTTTATACCTATAGATGAGGAAGACTGAAAAATGTATTTTCTTTAGAAAACATCTGATCCTCTAATATGATGATAGAGACCAAGAGTACCTCCAGGTTAGACCTGACTTAATTCTTAGATATAATTCAGTAAAAAAAAAGGGTTTCTTAAATGTGAAGATCTCACAATATGCATAATTTAATTGTACAAAGACAAATTCTAGTATGAATGTCTTCTTGGCAAACCATCGCCCATAAAGCCATGTTTCAATACACACTCTTGGGTAGAGGGTGGAGAGGGAGGGAGGGACAATTTGTAGTACACTGTATCTACTTTATGGCTACTGATTTTAAACAAATTTCAGATTACCCTTATTGTCTAATCATATGTTTGGGAGGATGGGCTATTTATGAGATGTTAGCTTTCCAGATGCTCGAACAATGTGCTTTAAATGCTGTATTCATAAATCAGCCCCCAAAATGCAGCAGATTAGCTGTTTCTAATCTTTGAATTCAGAACAAATGTTAGAAAAAGGAACACTTGCAGAGCTGTGTAGTCTCCATTACCTCATTAAAATGTATTTATAAATGAAGTAGACAGAGGAGCAAATGTCTGCACAAAACATTGCTACTTCATTAATATTTTTTATTATAAAAGCACTTTCTATGAAATCTGTCAGCCTAGTGAATCAGTTGTCTTTCATTTTTTTGTGTTTTGTTTATTCTCACTGATGCAAACGCAAGTTTAAAAGAAATATTTTTGCAGTAAATATGAACTTAGCAAAATAAGAAAATGTAGCATGTGATTGGGAATAACATCTGGTTCAAAGTATGCATAATGCTAAGATTTAAGTGGGGGAATTGTCTGAACTTGAACAAGGTTCTATTTTCTTAAATATGAAGCTTTCATGTTAGTTGAGAAATATTGTGTTGTTATGAGTTTCATGCCTAAGGGTAATTTCTTTTTTAAAAAGGTCTTATTACATGAAGAGTAGCTGGAAACAAAGAAATGAACTCCCCCCTTCTAAATTAGAAATTGGTTAAAATACTTTGTTTTCAAAAATACACAATATAAAAGAAGAAAATAGGTGAATAATAGCCTATTTTGACATTCTTTTCTATCAATTTTGTTGTATAAGACTTTAATTTTTTTAAAAATCTACTTAAGGAACATCAATACTGAAGTACCTAAGAAAATGGTAATATTTCTTATTGTCTATGGGGATGAACCTTATTCCAGTTCTCTATTATTTCTATTAACTCTCAGAATTGACTGTGCCTCCTGTCTCCTCCATGTACAACAGAATGAAACACTATCCAGTTCTGAGCAGCTTCAAGATCTCAGCTTGCTTGAGCCCACTGTTGCCGTCATTATGTATTTTGAGTGCCTTCGACCTAGTAGGTAAAGAGATGCACTACCCACCCAAGTGCAAGCAGTTTGTATCCACCAACTGCTCTGTGGGAGAAAGTTGGGCAATCTCCTCCTGTGCAATTTAAAGCCTCTGAAAACTCACCCTTGCTTAGATCAGCGGTGAGTTGGTTCAGCCTCCATAGTAATGAGAATGATTAAATTCCAAGTGGGTCTCTCCTTTCCTATCTATATTGGACAACATTCTGTTGTGTTCCATAGTTTTTATGGGCTAATTTTCTAAAGTAGATCACCAGGCCTTTCTTCCTAGGCTTTCACACCAGGTGTGGCTACTGGGAAGGAATGATTAGAGGATTAGGGTCAGCTGGGACTATAGATGATTTTGCATTTATAAGCCCATATTGTGTATTTTAAGCATTTGAAAAAATTCATTGGCATGTATATTAAGCATTCGAAAAAAAAATCATTGGCTGCTTGTTTCTGAGCAGGGAGCTTTTTTAAAAAAGAGTCAGAGAAATTTGTTGTTTCTTAAAGACAAATGCTGAAAGTTACATACTTTGTTTCCACTGTGACTTTCCCCCCTTTGTTTGTTGAAACAATAACAAGATTATCCAGATTTTAGGGGAAGGAAAGCAGATTTCACCTTTTAATAGATGAGGAGCCCTAGTGGAAACCTGGTTAAAAATTTGGCTGCTAACTAAAAGGTCAATTATCAGAACCATTAGCTACTCCATGGGAGAAGGGTTTGGCAGTTAGCCTCTGCAAATGTTGACAGCCTAGGAAACCTATGGAGCAGTTCTTCTCTGTCCTTTGAATCAGAATCCACTCTACAGAAGTCAGATTTTTGAGCATTCTTAATGAAAGAATACCAGCAAATTTGTAGTACTTTTAAAACTGCCCACAGACCCTGAGTGCTTGATGGCTCTAGGGTGTTTACATCCAATTCAGAAAAATATTTTGATCCTGTTAATTCCTCAAACATATGTGATGATGTTGTTGTTGTGTGCCTTCGAGTCGCCCGCGACTCGTAGCGACCCTATGTGCAACACCTCTAAACCCTGCTCTATCCCTTACCAATCTTACTGTCTCTGACAAACCTATCACCCTTATCCCAGTGACTAAATCAATCCATTTCATTGAGGGTCTTCATCTCCTGCACTGTTTCTTCACCTTCCGAAGCATGACGTTCATCTCCAAGGACTGATCCTGCCTTGCAACTATTCCAGAGTATGTCAGATGAAGCTTCAGAATCCTTGCCTCCAAGTAGTAGCCTGGCTTCACCCTCTCCAGGATGAACATGTTGTTCTCCTTGCAGTTCATGGTATTTTCAGTATTCTTCTCCAGCACCACAGCTCAAAGGCATCAACTCACTTTTTATCATTGCTAGTCATTGCCAACTTTCTGATGCATAGCAAGTAATTGCAAAGACAATAGCCTGTATCAAGCACACCTTAGTCTCCAGACTGACATCATTGCTCTTCAGTACTTTGGAGAGGTCTCTGACAGCAGACTTTCCCAATGCAATTCATCTTTTAATTTCTTGGCTGCTGGTACCAAGAGTGTTGATTGTAGAGCCAATCAAACTGAAGCTGTCAGCAATCTCAATCTCTTCACCACCTATCATGATGAAGCCAATCAGCCCAGTGGTGAGAATCTTTGTTTTCTTGATGTTGAGCTTCGATCTTTATTGAAGGCTGCAGTCCTTGACCTTCTTCAGCAAGTGCTTCAGGTCCTCCTCAGTTTCAGAAAGGAGGGTTGTGTCATCTGCATAATGTAGATTGTTGATGAGTCTACCTCTAATCCTGATTCTACACTTTTCCTCATAGAGCCCAGTCTCCTGGAAAATTTGTTCTGCATATAGATTGAAAATATATGGAGATAGGACACATCCTTGATGCATACCCTTCCCAATTTTGAACTATGAAGTGTTTCCTCGCTCTGTTATGACAGCTGCCTCCTGTTCCAGCTGTAGGTTTAGTATAAGCACAATCAGGTGTTCTGGGATTCCCATTCTTCTCAGAATCAGCCACAGTTTGTTGTGATCCACACAGTCAAATGTCTTTGAATAGTCAATGAAACACAGACATTACTCTGGTACTCTCTGCTTTCAACCAAGATCCATCTGCCATTAGCTCTAATATCCCTAGTGCCATGACCTCTTCTAAATCCAGCCTGCACTTAAGGTAGTTCTCTGTTGATGTGCTATTCCAGTCATTTTTAGATAGTCTTCAGCAGAATCTTGCTTACATGTTATATCACTGATACAGTTTGATAATTTCCACATCAGATCACCTTTCTTTGGAATGGGAACAAATATAGATCTCTTCCAATCAGTTAGCCAGGTGGTTGTCCTCCAGATTTCCTGGCACAACTTGGTGAGCACATCCATGGCAGCATCTGTTTGTTGAAATATGTCAATTGGTATGTCATCAATTCCTGGGACCTTGTTTTTTGCAAATTATTTCAGAGCAGTTTGAACTTCTTCCTTCATTACTACAGGCTCTTGATCATACGTTGTTTCATGAAATCCTTCTGTGTCCACCAATTTCTTTTGGTGCAGTGACTCTGTATATTCTTTTCATCTTCTTTTAATGTTTCCTGGATCATTTAATATTCTTCCCAAGGCATCCTTAAGTATTGAAACATGAGGTTTGAATTTGCTCTTCAGTTTCTTCAGCTTAAGAAATGCTGAGCGAGTTTGGCCCTTTTGATTTTCTGAATCCAGCTCCTTTCACATTTCATTGTAATACTTTACTTTGTCTTCCCGTGCTACCCTCTCGAATCTTCTGTCAACTCCTTAATATCTTGGTTTCTTTCCTTGCTTTGCCTTCTCGGCTCTCCAGTGCAATATTTAGAGTTTCTTCTGACATCCATCTTGGTCTTGTCTTCCTCCTTTGTCTTTGTAATGACCTTTTACATTCTTCTTGGATGATATTCTTGATATCCTCCCACAGCTCATTTGGTCTTCACACATTATTGTTCAAGGCCTCAAACCTGTTCCTGAGATAGTTTTGAAATTCAGGCAGGATAGACTTAAGGTCAAATTTTGGTTCCTGTGGACTTGATTTAGTTCTCCTTAGCTTCAGCTTGAACTTGCATATGAGCAGTTGGTGGTCTGTTCCACAGCCGGCACCTGGCCTAGTTTTCACAGCTGATAATGAGCTTCTCCAGTGATTTTTTCCCCTGCAGATATAATATATCGGATTCCTATGCATACCATCAGGTGAAATTCATGTTTATAGTCTGTGTTTATGTTTCTTGTAAGATGTATTTGCAATGAATAAGTCATTGTTTGTGCAAAATTCTATCATTCTATCTCTGGCTTCATTTCTGTCACCAAGTGCATGTTTTCCAAGTGCTGATCTTTCATCTCTTTTCCCAACTTTTGCATTTCAGTCACCCATTATCAGTAATGCATCTTGATTGCATGTTTGATCAATCTCTGACTGCAAGAGTTTGTAGAAATATTTTATTTCCTCTCCTTTGGCTCTGGTTGTTGATGCGTATATTTGAATGATTGTGATATTGGCTGGACTTCCATGTATGTGTATGGATATTATCCTGTCATTCTCAACATTGTATTTCAAGGTTAATCTAGAAATGACTTTTTTAATTATGAAAGCAACCCCATTTTTCCTCACCTTTTTGTCTCCAGCATAGTAGATCACTTGATTCTCTAACTCAAAATGTCCCATGCCAGTCCATCTCATTTCACCAATACCTAGTATTAATATTTATGTGTTCCATTTTCTTCTGAACAATATCCAATTTCCTACATTCATGGCTCTTACATTCCATGTTCCACTCACTAGTGTCTGCTTACAGCTGTTCCTCCTCCTTTTTGGTTCCGTACATGAGGGCTCAGCCTCAGTTGTCATATATGATAGATTAAGTTTGTTCTGTTGTACACAGGCCTTTTCAAAGGCCTGCTATTTTGGAAGTGGATGTCCAATCCTTCTTCCTAGTCTGTCTTAATTTGATTGCTCAGATTTAGGACATTATCTGACAGATAAGCATTTTACAGAGAAGAGCCAATTAAAGATATTTCACAGTAGTAGAAAAAACAACAACAACGAACCAATAAATTCTGTGTTGTCCCCACACCTTGTCAGGTGTGTTTTGAGACACCCCTTTCCCTGCTCCAATAGCATTTCCATCTACTCCCACCTACTCCATTCAACATCAATCTCCCCTATCTAGCCCTTGATGTGATGGCCTATATGTCAATCTTTCTGGGCTTTTTTCATTCCTAATGCCTCAAGCTACTGCCAGTTTCTTCCTCTGCAGGCAGTATCTCTTGACTTCAGGAGTTTTGAACTTCTGCCCCAGGACTGATTTCTTGTGCCTTACGGAATCTTCTCCTCCATTTATGCTGCAAGAGTTTCCCAGGGGAGGTTGAGGAATCCTATAGATTTGGTAAATAATGTTGACCCCGGATTGTAGATGAGCTTGACCCATGGGCTTTTGGGAGATGTAATTATTAGTACCTGCATGATGTGAGACACTTTCTGCCACATGCGATGTACCCCTTCTCTCTGCCCTTCTGCCCACACACTCTGTGTTCCAAGATTTGTAGATGGTTGGTGCCAGTAATACTGAGCCTTTGCTCACGATTCTTAGTGTACAATTAAGAGGGTGTTGGGGAGTCTGTTAAAAGGACACATGTGTGTGAAAGAGCGTCAAGAGAGTACCAAGTACACATGTGAAGAATATAACAAGTTTACACCAAAATATGGATGAATCTCCAAAGCCACCCACTGTCGCTGAGTGGATTTCAACTCACAATAACTCTCCAGTGGGTTTCCAAGGGCATAAATCTCAACAGAGCAAATGGTGGCTTCAAACCACTGACCCGGTGGCTTCAAACCACTAACCCTTCAGTTATCAACATAATATGTAACACTGTGCCATGAAAGCTCCTAATCTCCAATGGGGTAGGAATTTAAAAAGTTCAAATAAATGGCCAGTGTTTGGCTTACATTTTAATCAGGTAATCTTGTTAAAAACAATCTTTCATGATCTAGAATATACCTACTTTTCACTTCCTCCCTCACTGAAGTTTATACTACCTATATCACAGTAAAACTCCCCTGACTCATGTCATTGACTCTCCACCAGTCCACATGTATACACACACACACACACACACTCAAAAAAAGGGTCTCATAACAAAAGTTTACAGAATACTTGGCCTCCAGAAGAAAAAGACTGATAATTACAAAATGGGCAAAAGACTTGGAAAGACTTGTCACAGAAGAAGACATTCAAGTGACCAACAGTCTGATGAAGAAATGCTCACAATCACTAGCAAGCAATAAGAGATACAAACCAAAACCCCAATGAGATACTATCCCACCCCAGAAGCAGTGACAAAGTTTTGTAGAGCAGGCAGCAAACCATTCTGGAGGTTCAGATAAAAGCTGAACATAGAAATTCCTTTTGACTCAGCTATTCTACTGCTAGGCATATATCCTGAGAGAATGACAACTGAGGCACAAACAGAAACATGTATGTTAATGTTCATAGCAGTATTATTCACCATCATAAGAACATGGACAGTGCCTAAATGTCCAATCACAACTGAATGGGTTGAGAAATTATGGTACATTCCATGATGGAAAACTATGCAGCATGCAGGAGCAATGATTTTGTAAATTACTACCTAACTTGGAGGGGACTAGAGTGTTTTATACTAAGTGAACTAACTCAGTCCCATTAAGACAAATACTGTATAAGACTATTATTGTGGAATATGTAAGAGGATCCAAGACATGGAGAAGAGCATAGGGTTGAGGATGGGCAGGAGGGGAGGGGCTTAATTTAATCATAGAGTCCTACAATTTGGTGGGTGAAGGGAGGGGTGGGAAAAGGAAAGGGGAAAGATCCAGTGTGAAAAACAGTGTATATGAACTGTATACATAGACCAGTACAAAAGAAAAAATTTATTTAAAATATGTTAAATAGGATGTGTAGAGGTGGGAATTCTCATACATTGTTGGTGGGATTATAAAATGGTGCAACCACTTCTGGAAGACAGTTTGATATTGCCTCAAAAAGTTGAACATAGAAACTCTAGGCATTTGACTGTGTGGATCACAACAAACTATTGCTCACTCTGAGAAGAATGGAAATCCCAGGACTTGATTGTACTTATGCAAAACCTATACTTGGATCAGAGGCAGTCATCAAAACAGAGCAAGGAAACACTGTATGGTTCAAAATTGTCAAGGGTATACACCAGGGATATGTCCTATCTCCGTACCTTTTTCAATCTATATGCAGACAGATTATCTAGGAGGCTGGGCTCTATAAGGAGAAATGTGTCATCAGGATTGGAGGATGATTCATCAACTGTCTGTGTTACACAGATGACCCAATCCTGCTTGCTGAAATGGAGGAGGACCTGGAGAACTTGCTGCAGAAGGTCAAGGACTGTAGCCTTCAATAAGGATTTAATCTCAATATCAAGAAAACAAATATTCTCACCATTGTGCTGATTAGTAGCATCGTGATGGGTCGTGAAGAGATTGAGATTGTAAGCAGCTTTAGTTTACTTGACTCCACAGTCAGTATTCTTGGCACCAGCAGCCAGGAAATTAAAAGACGTACTGTGTTGAAAAGTCTGCTCTCAGAGACCTCTCCAAAGGTACTAAAGAGCAGTGATATCAGCCTGGAGACTAACGTGTGCCTGATGCATGTCATGGTCTTTGCAATCACTTGCTATGCATCAGAGAGCTGGACAATGACTAGGGATGATAAAAGAAGAATTGATACCTTTGAGCTGTGGTGCTGGAGAAGAGTATTGAATATACCATGGACTGCTAAGAATATGAAAAAGTTCATTCTGGAGATGGTTATACCAGGCTGCTCCTTGGAGGCAAGTATTCTGAAGTTTGACATACTGTGGACATGTTGCAAGGAGGGACCAATCCTTCAAGAGGGATGACATATCTGGGGGGTGGACAGCGCAGGAGAAGAAGACTCACAATGAGATGATTAATTAAGTGCCTGGGGTGATGAGGGTAAGTGTATCAGAGACAACAAGATTGGCACAGGATAGAATAGGGTTTAGGGCTGTTGTACAAAGGGTCACTATGAATTGCAAGCAACACGAGGGCACATAACAACAACAACAATATTTCACTACTAGTAATCTATCCCAAGGAAATTAGAACTTAGACACAGGAAATTAGAACTTAGACACAAACGGAGATCTGTACATTAGTGTTAATAGCAGCATTATTCACCATTATAAGAACATGGAAACAGCCCAAATGGCCAAACATAACTGAATAGATTGAGAAATTGTGGTACATTCACACAATGGGATACTATGCAGCACTCAGGAGCGATGATTTTGAAAAATAATACGTAACTTGAGAGAGTCTGGCTAGCAATATTCTGAGAGAACTAATACAGTTTCATAAGGACAAATACTGCATAAGATCATCAGTGTTAAAATATAAGGACAACTAGAAAAATGGACACTTTTAGCTGAGGGGCAAGGATAGGTAGGCGTGTAACCGTAGGGTTTCACAGTTTGGTGCGGTAGGGCACAGAAAGGGGAAGAATCTGGGTGAAAAGGCAAGATGATGATGGGCAGGGTCCAATGGTGAGTCATTCTATAAAACATAACCCGTAAGAAAGATTTAATGAAACACAGTGTGCATGAAGGATAGTGTGAAACACAATCTATACAAACTATGTAAGCAAAGCAATTAAAAAAAACACAACAGCCAACCAAACAAATAAGGAAGAACAAAGGGGAAAAAATAGATCTGCATGTCTCTTTATCTTACTTTAAGCTCATTTTAAATACCCCTTTTACAGACTTCATTCTCTCGCTCTGACACCCACCCACCTGCTTTCTATACGTATTTCTATCTTGGTAGTTGTGGCATTGTTAAAAAATATTTTCCTTGTTTTTGCTATGGAGTCTGTTAGGTATTTGCTCTCATTACACCAGAAAACACTATACCAATTTGTTACATGTAACTTGCGAAAATACTTCTCCTGAAAACCTTAAACAAATCTTTATCTTGACTCTCTAATTAAGGAACACCAGTGGCCTAATTAGATTTTAGAAGTTAAAGTGATTTCTGGTTTTAGACATGCTCATATCAATTGGATTTTAAAACATAGATGTTCCAGTCCTTTATGAAATGCAGCATTGTCTGAAATAATCCTCTGTTGAGGTGACTTGTTTCTCTGTGTTTTTATTATGTACTGAGAATCAAGTCACTAAAATAATATGTTGTCATCACTACTAACATTTTGGGATATTGTGATCACAAGGTTAATTTTAAATAATACAAATTAAGTATATCCTCAAGTAAATACATAAGGATTTCAGTAGCCCAGTGGCAAGAAGCTGCACTTGAAATCCTGAAGGCATCCAGTTCAGGGCCACCACTGCTCTGTGGGAGAAACATAGGCAATCTCCTTCCATGCAGTAAACTGCCTCTGAAAACCTGCCAGCGGGTCAGCTATGTGTCAGTTCCAACTCTACATTATACCACAAAAATAAGTTGCATAATTAGCTATCTCCAAGTTACTACTAATTGGCTTAGACTAGCATTCAGTTGACTAATATGTTGCTGTTGTTATGTGCCATTGAGTTGCCTGTGACTCATAGTGACCCTGTGTACAATAGCTCTGAAGCCTGCTCTTCTACTGAGCTAATCTCACTGACACTGACACACCTAATTCATTTGCCCCAGTTACCATGTCAATCCATCTCATCCTGGGGCTTCCTATCCTGTGCTGTCCCCTCCATCCCTCCAGGTGTGATATCCTTCTCCGAGGACTGGTCCCTCCTTGCCATATTCCCAAAGTATGTGGGACGGAGTTTCAAAATCTTAGCTTCCAAGGAGAAATTTGGCTTCACCCTCTCCAGGATAGACTTATTTGTTCTCCTTGTGGTCTATGATATGCTCAATATTCTTTTCCAGCACCACAACCAAAAGGCATCAATTCTTCCTCTGCCATCCTTAGTCCTTGTCTCGTTCTCTGATGCATAGCAAATCCTTGTGAAGACCATGACCTGCATCAAGCACACCTTAGTCTCTAGACTGACATCATTGCTTTTTTAGCACTGTAGAGAGGTCCCTGACAGACTTCCCAAAAGCAATTTGATTTCCAGACTGTTAATATCAAGAATATTGATTATGGAATCTAGCAATCAAAACTTGTTAACAACCTTTTTCTCTTCTCCATCCATCATGGTGCTGCCAATTGGCCCAGCGTGAGAATCTTTATCTTATTGATGTTCAGCTTCAGTCCATATTGAAGACCACAGTCCTTGACCTTCTGCAGCAAATGCTTCAGGTCCTCTTCACTTTTGGCAGAAGTTTGTATCATCCGCATTACCCAGGTTGTTGATGAATCTTCCTCCAATTCTGATACCACTCTCCTTCTTTTAAATCCAGTCTCCTGAATGATATTTTCCGCATACAGATTGAAAAGGTATGGAGATAGGACGCATCTCTGACACACTACTTTCCTGATTTTGAACCATATAGTGTTTCTTTGTTCTGATGATTGCATCCTGTTCCAAGTATAAGCTTCACATGAGCACAATCAAGTGTTCTGGAATTGACATTCTTCTCAAGGTTAGCCACAATTTCTTGTGTTGTACATAGTCTTTGCATAGTCAATCAGTCACCTATAATATTGTGATGTACACAGCTTTTGCATAGTCAGTGAAGCACAAGCAGACATTCCTCTGCTACTCTTTGCTTTCAGCTAAGATGTTGACAATTGACGATAATTTCTCTAGTGTCACAGCCTCTTTTAAATCCAGCTTGTGTTTCTAGTAATTCTCTGTTAATGTGCTGTTACAGTCATTTTTGGATAATTTTCAGCAGGAGTTTGCTTGTATGTGATATTAGTGATATTGTTCGATAATTTCCACACTCTGAAAGATTACCTTATATTGGGGATAGGAATAAATACAGATATCTTCCAGTCAGTTTGCCGGGTAGTTGTCCTTCAGATTTCTTGGCACAACCTGGTGAGCATGTCTTGGGCACCATGTGTTTGTTTAAATATGTCAATTGGTATGTTGTCAGTGCTTGAGGCCTTGTGTTTTGCCAGTTCCTTCAGAGCAGCTTGAACTTCCTCCTTTATCACCATAGGCTCTTGATCAAATATTATTACATGAAGTTCTTTGTCAGCCAGTCTTTTTTTTTTTTTGGTCCAGTAACTCTGAATAGTCCTTTCAATATACTTAACACAATATCTAGTAGGATAATTCTGTTAGTATAATGAATATACTTCCTACATATCTGTATCTATGTGTCTGCCTGTCTTTCTACCTACCTGCCTGTCTGCCAGGAGATGAATATATAGACCATAAGAAGCATTGCATTGGGCAAGTCTGTTGTCAGAAACCACTCCAACTTGTGAGGAAAAGTGATAACAGTTTGAGGACTGAGGTATACCTGAATCAGGTCATGGCCTTTTCAATTACTTGCTCTGATTGAACAAGGACTTGATCTCATTAAATAAGGACGGCAGAAAAAGATTTGATGCCTTTGAACTGTGGTGTTGGAGAGGAACACTGAATATCCCAGGGACTGCCAAAAGAACAAACAGCTATGTCTTAGAAAAAGTGTAGTCAGAGTGCTCCTTTGAGGCAAGTATTGTAAAAATTCATGTCACATACTTTGAGCATGTTGCTAGGAGAGACTGTTCCTTGGAAATGTAGAGCATCAACAAAAGAGAGAAGACCCTCAATGAGATAGATTAACATAATGACTGCTGCACTGGGCTCTAGTGTGGCAGGAAATATGAGAATGGCAAAGGATAGGACAGAGTTTAGATCTGTTGTTGTTTATAGTTCACTATGAATCATATTTAACATGAAGGTATTTAACGACAACCATGTGTGTGTATGTGTGTGTGTTGTTGTTGTGTGTTGTCAAGTCAGAACTAAACCTTAGTGGAACCCCCCAGCAAATTTTCAGGGGCACTGAGAGTAGATCACCCAAATTTCTCACTTGGAGCAAGTGTTAGATTTGAACTGTGTACCTTTGTGTTGACAGCACAATTCCTTACCACTAAGCCACCAGAGTTTACTTAGCTAGTTAGGTAGCTCTACAGATAATGTCTGAAGTTTGGTTGTTTTATAAGATTTTTGAGAGATCATCTAGCACATTGATTATAATTGGAAAACTTAAGACTGCATGAGTATTGATATAGGGTGCTGAGAAGAAACTGGTTGTGGACTTCCTGGATCTCAATTACCTAGGAAGGGAGAAGGTTATCATAAAGGATACCTTAAAAAAACAGGAGAGTTTTGAAGGGAGATGGGAGAGTTAAAAAAAATTCTTTTTAAAGTCTTGTAGTGGTTCACAGTGATAAAGTACAGTTCCTACCTTTAATTTTCATAAATGGAAAATTGTGAAAGCTTGTTTTGGAAACTTGGACAAAATGCTATTTAGCTTAGTCTGCTACCACTGTGTTTGATCCTTGTAGACTTTGGCAGAAGGTAGAAAGTGTGACAGAGGCTGTCTCACTGAAATGAATAAAATAACTTTAGAACATTTGGGTCCCATTATTTCCATTTAAGAACTTTCCAAACACAGAATTACCCCACTCTCACCATAGCTGATAACTCACTTAGAAGTCACATAAACTGATTGAAATACACAAGGGCCTCAAGCATTTCCTTCCAACTGTGCATATTCTGATTATACTGAATGCATGCAGTGTGTGTCCGAAGAATGTGTCAGTTTATGGAGAACTGGGGGATTTTCTAAGGCTTAGCCTCAACATTCTCAAATTGAACATTTGGAGAGCCAAAATACACAATGGAAAATACACACAATCGTGCTGTTTCCAATTAGGGGTGAGCTCCTGTCTCTTCTACTTCAGCAGGTGGTTATTCATGATTAAGAATAAAAGTGTTTATTAATGAGGATATGATATTTTTTAAATTTTGAAATAAAAGGCTGAAAACTTTTTTCTTACTCTTGCTTCAACAAATGTTAATTGTGTCATTTTAATGCTTCAAATTATGACCTGTATATGAACAGCTTTAAAAAGTCAGCTTGGTGTGTTTTGGTTTTCTGTTTTTTTCCCCTCCCCTCACATCAGCTTATTGAATTATGTAATGGGGACAGTGCTCCCTCTCTTAAAAAGTGTTGTGTATTTTTATCTGATTTATTTGTCCAGGGAAAACGTGATAATGTAGTATTAATCCACTGTTTTTTTTTCTTTTTAATTTTGGAGCAATCAGTCCATTGGTGTTAAGACCAAGGTTGTTGTTGTTAGGTGCCATAAAATTGAGTATGACTGACAGAGATCCTCAGAACAACCTATCTGAATCCTGGCCTATCCTATACCATCTTCATAATCTATGACACACTCGATCCCATTGTTACAGTCACTGTGTCAGTCCAGCTGGTTGAAGGTCTTCCTCTCCTTTGCCATGACTCCAGTTTTCCAAGCATAAAGGAGATCAATATTTTAAAATTATGAGCCTTGTTTATCTACATTATTTGCTAATATATTTGAATTTAATTAGGTTTTTCAATTATGTAGTTGTTGTTACGTGCCGTCGGATTGCTTGTGACTCATGGCACTCATGGCAACCCTATGTACAAGAGAACTAAATCCTGCTCTATCCTATACCAACCTCCCTGTCTTTAACACACTTACTCCTGCCACTCCAATCACTGAATCGATTCATCTCATCGAGGGTCTTCCTCTCCTACCCTGTCCCTCCACTCTCCCAAACATGATGTCCCTCTCCAAGGACTGGTCCCTCCTTGCAACATTCCCAAAATATGAAGACAAAGCTTCAAAATTCTTGAATCTTAGCAGCAGCCTGGCTTCACCCTCTCTAAGACAAACCTGTTTTTTCTTCTAGCAGTCCATGGTATATTCAACACTCATCTCCAGCACCACAACTCAAAGGCATCAATTCTTTTTCTATCATCCCTAGTCACTGGCCAGCTCTCTGATGCATAGCATGCAATTGTGAAGACTGTAGCCCAGATCAGGTGTATCTTAGTCTGCAGCCTGATGTCATTGCTCTTCAGTATTCTAGAGAGATCCCTGACAGCTGACTTTCCTCAATGCAATTTGTCTCTTGATTTCCTGGCTGCTGGTGCCAAGAGTGTTGACTGTGGAGCGAAGTAAACTAAAATTGTTGACTATCTCAATCTCTTCACCATCCATACTGATGCTGCCAGTTGGCAGATGTGAGAATCTTTGTTTTCTTGATGTTGAGCTTCAGTCCATATTGAAGACTACAGTCCTTGACCTTCTGCAGCGAGTACTTCAGGTCCTCCTCTGTTTCGGCAAGCAGGGTTTGTTTTCATAATGCAGGTTGTTGGTGAATCTTCCACTATTCCTGATGCCACATTCCTCCCCGTACAGCCCAGCATCCCTGATGATCTATTCTGCATATGGATTGAAAAAGTATGGAGACAGAATACATCCCTGGCCTACCCCCTTTTCAATTTTGAACCATGCAGTGTCTCCTTGCTTTGTTCTGACAATTACCTCATTCCAACTATAGGTTTCGTTTAAGCACAATCAAATGTTCTGGGATTCCCTTTCTTCTTGGAGTCAGCCATAGCTTGTTGTGATCCACAGAGTCAAAAGCCTTTGCATAGTCAATGAAGCACAGATAGACCTGGTACTCTCTGCTTTCTGCTAAGATCTGTCTAACATTAGCTATAATATCCCTAGTACGATGACCTCTTTTAAATCCAGCCTGCACATCTGACAGTTCTCTGTTGATGTGTTGCTCCAGTCATTTTTTGGATAATTTTCAACAGAATCTTGCTTGCATGTGATATTAATGATCTTGTTTGATAATTTCCACACATTGTTCGGTCATCTTTTTTGGAATGGGAAAAATACCAATCTCCTCTAGTCAGTTGCCCAAGTTACTGTCCTCCAGATTACATTAAATCAATTACATTTGTGGAAAGAATCGCTGGAGGAGCCCAATATCAGCGGTTATAAAAGCAGGCCAGGTGTTGATTGTGGGAGAGACCACCAGCTACTTATGTGCAAGTTCAAGCTGAAGTTGAATAAAATGAAATCATCCACAGGAAACAAAATTTGACCTTACGTCTGTCCCGCTCAGATTTTAAAACCATCTCAGGAATAAGTTTGAGGCCATTAGCACCAATGAACATAGACCAAATGAACTGTGGGAGGATATAGAAAATATTGTCCATGAAGAATGCAGAAGATCATTACAAAGGCTGAAGAGGAAGAAGAGACCAAGATGGATGTCAGATGACACTCTGAATATTGCATTGGAACTCCAAGAAGCCAAAGCTAAAGGAAGAAACCTAGAAATTAAAGAGCAAGAAACCTAGAAATTAAAGAGCTGAACATCAAATTTCAAAGGGCAGCTCGGGACGACAAAGCAAGATACTATAATGAAATGTGCAAAGTTCAGGAGTTGGAAAATCAAAAGGGCTGAACTTGCTTAGCTTAAGCTGAAGGAGTTGAAAAACAAATTCAAGCCATGAGTGGTCATACTTATGGATGCTTTGAGTAGAGTGTTGAATGATCCAGGAAGCATTAAAAGAAGATGGAAGGAGTACATGGAGTCACTGTACCAGAAGGAATTGGCTGAGACAGAAGAATTTTGTGAAATAATGTATGAGTAAGAGCCTGTGGTTATGAAGGAGGAAGTTCAGGTTGCTTTGAAGGAATTGGCAAAACACAAGGCTCCAGGAGTTGACGGCATACCAATTGATGTATTCAAAAAGAGACACTGCCCTGGATGTGCTCACTAAGTTGTGTGAATTATGTAGTAGTTGTTGTTGTTAAGTGCCGTTGAGTTGTAGGCAACTTATAGTGACCATATGAAGGAAAGTCCTGACACTTGCATGCGTGACTTTCATCCTTTCTCCAGGTTCATAGGGTTTCTGGAGGCAAGCTAATTACGGAATTGGATGCCACTTCTGCTTCCAAGCTTGTTTTAATCAGGGAGCTTCACCAATGCTGTCCACCATGGGTAACCATTATCGCATTTGACATGTCAGTGTCACAGTGTTCAGCTTCACAGCGACCACAAGTTACCTCTGTACGACAAACGGACACACCAGGGCTATAGGACCTACAAGAATGTTGACCCAAAACCATTCAGAACAGGTCTGAGGGCCGTGGACCAACCTTTGGCTTGGTAGCATCACTTTCAGTCCACTAGGCCAACTGGTTTCTCTCTGTGTTGTTAAGTGCAGTCGAGTATTTTTTTTTAATAGAGAGGTTATAGAAATAAGACACATTATGAGTATCAGACTCTAAACCTAATTGTGATAGTTAAATTAACATCTATCAAAATACTGTATTTTTAAATATTATTTTTGTGTCTCTGTGTGTGTGTCTGTGTGTACCATCAAATTGGATCTGACTCGTACAGGAAGAGATTACCCCTTCTCTAGCACAGCATCTGGTGGATGTGAACCTTGTACCTCTGGGAATGCAGTGCAACTTCTTTGCCACTAGGTCACCAGAGCTCCTTAATATTATTTGTTTGTTGATTAACAAGTAATCATTAAAAAAATAAATAAAACCACAGTAAAACTCCAAGTAATCATTAACACATAAACAGTACATACATGTACTCAAATTGTGGACTCTCTTAATGGTGTTGCATTTACAGTGTTAAAATAGAAAACTGAAAAGAAAGGTTAGTGGGTGCCTATTGAATAGGTACTATGTGTAGATGACTTATTCACATCATCTCAACTCTTATTGCCATCAAGTTGGAGCCAAATTCATATCTGACCCTCTAACAAATTTCTGAATCTGTAAATAACCCATCTTTGTCTTATAAAGGTTGATAAAATTGAACCACCAGAGAGAAAAAGCTTTTGGATTAATAGTACAACTTTCTGGAGACTACATCATCAGAGTGTATATGTTGTTATGTGCAGTTGAGTTGACAAAGACTCATAGAACAATAGCTCTGAACCCCACCCTATCTTGGGCCAGCCTCACCATCTCTGATACACCTCTCCCCATTGTCACAGTCACTGTGTCAGTCCATTTCAGCCACGATCTTTTTTTCCTGTGACAGCCCTCCGCCCTTCTCTAATGTCCTTCTGATGTCCTTCTCAAAGGACTGGTCCCTCCTTGCGGCATGTCCAAAGTATATGAAAGGGAGTTTCAAAATTCTTGACTTCAAGGAGCAACCTTGTTTCACTTCAAGACAAATCTGTTTGACAGTATGTTCAATACTCTTCTCCAGCACCACAGATCAAAGACATTGATTCTTCTTCCATCATCTTTTAGTCATTGTCCAGATCTCAGATTTACAACAAGCAATTAAGGAGACTAGGGTCCTGGATTAAGCATACCTTGGTTTCCAAACTGATATTATTGTTTTTTAGTACTCTGGAGGTGTGCCTGGCATCAGACTTTCTTAAAACAATTTTGACTTTTTATTTCCTCCTCTAAGTACATTGGATTTTTTCCCTGTGGAATCCAGAGAAGTCAATCAACCTGTCCAGTGTCCTTCATCCCAAAATGTTAGAATTCAGATCTATTTGAATTGAGTTTTTTATTTTTTATTATTACTGCACTATTTTCAATTTTTAATTAGGTTCTTGAACACTTGATGTAATGTAAGAATTTCCTGGGTTTGGGGGTTTTATCCCCTTAAATATCTTGGTTCTTCCCAGAACTATCTCGCTCTTCTTTAGTCAGATATCCCTTTAAGATGTTGAGGCAAAAACTGTAGGAGTATTTTCTAAGCAAGATACAGTAAAAAAAGTCATTTTTGCATCCTAGCTGCCTGTGGCATATTCCCTAAACAGAATAGTTTCCAGATATGCATGAACAAAACCCAGGATTCTGTACTTAGAGCAACATTTAAAAAAAAAAAGTTGATGGAAATCGAGATATTATGTACCTAAAGTAAAGGGCAGAACATTAACTGCCTGCTAACAGTGATTGTTTTCTTCCTTAGGAAGCGAAGGATCTCTCAGCGTGCGATTTTATTTAGAAACAGTGCTGTTTCTCTTACAGGAGGTTCATCATAAGGTCATCTTTTTGACCGTCCAGATTGAAGCACTAAAATAATTATTGCTCTATTAACATGCTAGACAAATGGCAAAGCCATTTTATTTTGGAGCCTTTATTTGCTTTGTTAGAAAGGCATACAATGAATATTGACCCAGAGAAATAGTCACAAAACAAAAAGGAAGGTTGTACAATGAGCATAGCCTAAAATGAAATTTACTTCTGGAAAGTATGAATTCATGGGTTCTGTATGAAATCTTACCCACGTCATTTTTTTTTTGAGGCCACTAAACTTGATCTATGACTGTTTCCCCTAGTTCATATGTAATAAATACTTGCAATCAGATGACTGAATATTATTTATTTACAGTCCATATAGGAAAGATATATTGCTTTCCACATTGACCTGATAGGCCAAGAATATTGTGGATCTGGGTAATACATAAATCAGGAAATAGTAAAAAAAATAGTTATAATGTACAACAAATTAGGTTCATAAAGTTAGTTGGTCTTGGTTTTGTTTTGTTTTCATATAGTTTCATAAAGTTAGATGTAAAACCTGGTTCCTATGCTAGTATACTGATTAGGGGTATCACTGTTTCTGTGAGAGGACAAATGAGTGGGCCACACTGGTGGTCCCTGTGGGAGATGCCAGCAAAGTGAAATCTGTTTGAAAGGGAGGTAGATGGGAGTGTGTGCATGATCATGTGTCCTCACCTGTGTGTCTGCAGGTGCTCCATGTGGAGGATACCCATTGTTTAAGGGACAATTGTCTACCTTGCTCTGCTGCATTCAGAACATTTACACTGTTTCCAATGTTGTTTATTACATCCTTCTGTCTGTCCATCAGTTATTTTTAAAAGGGGGGTGAATGAGTTCGTGAACTAGTGTGAACCATCTTTTGTTTGCGCTGCTTTATAAATCACAAATGACTAAAATACTCTAGTGTGTCTATGATTATACTTCTCTTAAAGACCCTGTTTCATTTTCGTCAGTGTGCAAGGAGTGAACCAAGTAAGAAATTAACTTGAACTCTGTATCTCTATCCATACCTAGGCTGTTATGTTATTCAGAGCAGAAAACTGAGACTAGTTAAATAATCAGGATCAAGCAAAGCATCTGGTGTCTAAAAGACTCAGTATATGTATGTTGAATGCTAAATGAACTCTGGTAACTAGGAGCCAACCCTTGTGACAAGATGCCATGTGCTGTTGGATGCCACATAGCTCTTTCTTCCTTTCATTCTTCCTATTACCCCTACCCTATTTGTTTTCTCTATAACAAGATCTAAATATCCTTAACTGCATCTGCACACTAGACAATCTTTTTATAGAATATATAGAAGAACTTCTTACACAATATCATAATACATAGAAAGAATACCCGGACTTACTGTCCCAAAAATGACTGGCTAATGCGGAAAAGTTCCAGGAAGTTCTGTATGAACAGGACCCAGTGGTAATGAAGGAAGAAATTCAAGCTTCACTGTGGCATTCACAAACAATAAGGCCTCAGGCATCGATGGGATACAAATTGACATGTTTCAACAAACAGATAAAGCCCTAGACATGTTCACCAGTTAATGACAGGAAATTTGGAGGACAGCTGCCTGACCAAGTGACTAAACGAGATCCATATTTGTTCCCATTCCCAAGAAAGGTAATCCAACAGAATGGGGAAACAGTATCATTACTATCATATGCAAGCAAAATATTGCTGAAGACCAATTAAAAACTACTAGAACATAGAGTACATAGACTAGGTACATACACAAAGAACTGCCAGAAGTTCAAGCTGGATTTAAAAGAGGCTTTGCTGATGTCAGAAGGGCCTTGAAAAAAAGCAAGCAAAACCAGAAGAATGTATGTTTGTGCTTTGTTGACTATGCAGAGACATTTGACTGTATGAATCATAACAAACTATACCTAACATTGAGAAAAAGAGAAATCCCTGAACATTTAGTTGTGTTCATGTGAAAACTATCCCCTGACAAAGAAGCTTTTGTCCCAACAGACCATGGGAATGTTAAATGATTGAAAATTAGGAAAGGTGTACTTCAGGGTTGTTTCCTTCTTGTCTATTCAGTCCATTCACTGAACAGATCATTTGGTAAATTTTACTCTGTGTAAAAGAACATGGTATCAGAATTGGAAGAAGACTTCTCAATGACCTGTGCTATGCAGATGAAACAGCCTTGCTTTCTGAAAGGGAAGAGGACCCATAACATTTACTGCAGAAGATAAAAGACTAAAGGCTTCAATATAGATTGCATCATAAAGGCAAAATTTCTCAGTATTGGATCCTTAGGTAAACTCATGATAGGTTGAGAAAAGGTTGAAATTGTCAGTGATTTCATCTTGGAACTATAGTCAACATCCTTGGTACTAGCAGTCATGAGATTAGGAGATATATTGTACTGAGCCAATCTGTTGTCAGAGATCTCACCAAATTACTGCGATCCAAGGATGATAGTTTGAGGACTAAAGTGCACCTTATGCAGAGTGTAGTCTTTTCAGTCACTTGCTGTGCATTGGGAGAGCTGGACAATCAGGGATGATAGAAGAATTGATGATTCTGAGTTGTGTTGTTGGAGAAGAGCACTGAGTATCCCCTGGACTACAAAAAGAACAAACATAGGTGTCTTGGAAAAAGTGCTTCTTAGAGGCAAGGAAGTGATGCTTCATCTCATTTTAGGCATGTTGCTAGGAGAGGCTATTCCTTGGAAAGTGATACCATGCTTTGTAATGTAGAGGATCAGAGAAAGAAAGGAAGATCTTCAATGAGATGGATTGACATAGACTGCAGTAATGAGTATAAGCATATCCGAGGTGATGTGCTGTTTAGAGGGTCACTGTGAGTCACATTGAAATTGATGACACTAACAACATCGTCTTACATTTAGAGGAAGCACTGGTGGTTGAATGGTAAAAAGTTGTGCTGCCAACCCAAACACACGTGTTTGGAATCCACTGACTGCTCTGCTGGAGAAGGATGGGCAGTCTCCTTCCATGTGATTTATAGTTCTGAAAACCTACTGGGGTGTTGGCAATGAATTGGTTCCATGTAAACATCAAAGAATAACAACAACAATTTATGTTTAATCAACAGTAATGTAACTCTGAGATTTTGTATTTACTCAAACTTGTGAATTTCCATGCTGTGTATTTCTTCCCAAATATATTGTTGATTATTGATAACAATTCATTTTGCAGCCTTCTGTTTATCTCTTTCTTGCCTCAGATTATCTTGATTCCAACTCTGCTGACATCTGAAAACTTGCAGTTACATGTGGGTTATACTTCCTGGTTCACATTTTTTTTAAATTGGTAATTTATACTCTGTATTTTCACCAGAATTGTCCATATAAAACTTCATCACTTAAAATTTCTCACTTTAATACAACATTTTACTCTGTGATACTATTTTAGCTCCTTAGTGTACTGTTCAGAATCTAACTCTTACTGACTTTATCTCTCCTATTAGAAAGTGCTATGCTTTCAGAAATACTTAACACTTTATCACAGACTTTTCTACCTTTCCTCCCCTTATTTTCATCTTTCTATCACTAGTTCCTTGGAGAGGGACATCATACTTGGGAGGGTGGAGGGACAGCACAGGAGGGGAAGACCCTCTATGAGATGGATTGATTGGGTCACCGGGGTAATTGGAATGGGTGTGTTGGAGGCAGTGTGGTTGGCGCAGGATAGAGCAGGGTTTAGGGCTGTTGTGCATAGGGTTGCTATGAGTCGCAAACGACTCGACGGCACATAACAACAACATCACTAGTTCCTTATCTTTCTCTTTCTTGTTCCATTTCTTTTTCCAGTGTGCACATAGCACATAGTAGACAGGTATTGAGTTTGACCACTGGAATTGTAGGCAGAGATTGTTTCTTCTGCATAGGTGGTGCAGATGAGCTAATATGGGATGTCCTTTTGATTCTGTAGCCATTGTGTTTAGGATGGATGTGCCTCAGCTAGTAATTGTACAGAATTTGAGTTATAGCAGTGAGGAATTGAATATAAAAACCTTGGTGTTAGAATTGGGATTCCATGGGGATTGAGATCTTTTGAGATTTGAGTGTCTGTCATATATGGAAAAGGACTATCAGTATGTCACAGTGGGTTACAGAAACTCTGCTTTCGCATTCTATCATTCATTCAATCCATGATGTTTACTTCCTACTATTGACTCAAGTCAATAGTTTGTTTATTTTGTATTATAGGTTTTATTTTTCATTTGGAGCAGATCTCAAATTTAAAGAACATCTGAAAAACAAAACACAAGTAATACAGAAGTCCCATTGCTCTGTTTCCTACATAGAATCACCTAAGCCGTTTATCTGATGCATTTTACCATTTACAGGCTCTCTCCCACTGTCTTACTCTCTTCTCCCTGTGAGCTATATGAGAATAGTATATATCCTGGCACTTTACCCTTAGTTTCTTTGTTGCTATGTAAGGATATGATATTATTTTATAAAACAAGAGTACAATTCTCAGCTGCAGTAAGTTTGTTACTCACAAACTAGATTACCATTTGTATTCAATTTTTTTTAAACTTATTAGAACCCAAAACTTACTTTACAGTACCCATCCCCAGCTCACTTCAGTGTAAGATCCAATCTCATCAAATACTCCATTTAATTTTGGGTATTTTCAAACTTTGAAAAATACAATACATCTCATCTCTCCTTTTTAAATAAGGCACTTCTCATTTAAAGACCTAACAGGTCAGCAGATATTGCCCAATCATATTTTTCTCTTAAACTAACAAGTAACTAAAAGAGAAATTATAATAAACTCTCTTATCTGCTGTGACTAAAGATTACACAAAACAGTACTTTTTGAGTTTATGGATTTTCTTGTGAAACCTTATGTTAAAGCATATCTTTAACAAATATTTATATAAAAAAGAGACAAATAAAAATGCCAAATTTAGTAAGTAAATAGATTCTGGTCCTGTAAGAAGAAGAAAATTGCCTATCACTGGGTTTTTACTTATATAAACCAACTAAATAGTTGTATGGAGGAATAGGCAAAAATTTTGTTTCCCCAGATGAAATGTGTTTAAATCTTTAAAAATTTTAAGTGCTGTGAAGTGGGATTCTTCTCCACATTCATAATTTGACCATTTAATTGATAGTCTTTAAATAAATGCTTTTGCTATTATTTTTAGAAAAGTGCTGTTTTGACTGTAGGTACTTCTAAATTAATTCCCTGAAGAATAATACCCTGGGAGTATTACAACACAATACATGAATATTTAATAGATAACAAATATTTAGAATGGTTAAACAAGCAAATGAATAGCATTGGATTTAATAATCTGCTATGGGTATTTATCTCCACTGTTGGAGAGAACTGTGTGCTATGGTGTTTCTGTTTGTTGTTGTTAGTCATCTGTTCTGCCATCTCAGCTATACTCATGAATTGAGAAGCAGCCTGGGCTTATTTCCACAACATTCAGACCTCACTGTGCATTTATGCTTACTTACAATATGTTTCTCTTTTCTTTCTATGCGTGGTCATCTTTCATTTTCACTCCACAGGGTGCCCAGCCCAGCCACCAAACATGATGCAGGCAATTGTCTAGGTAAAGAGGTAAAAGAAGATGTTTTCAAAAACCATCTTTAAAACTTTAATTTGTTTCTTCTCTTCACTGTTTATGATAACCTCTTAAAAACTTGAAAATAGCACTTTGTTCCCTGCTGTTTTGTCATTTGTGGGTTTTTTTTCCCCTCAAAGAAAAAAATATGATGTTTCCTTTAACTGAGAAGAAAAAAAGACTCCAAGACTATATACCTTTTTATTTTCATCAGAAATACGGGTGTTTTCTTCTTTATTGGATGTTTTTGGTGTAGTTTATGAGAAGACATAAAGAAGCAGTGGCTAGAAAAGGCAGGACAAGGCAAGTGTTAAGAAGATTGAACTCAAGTCTTATTGGCTAGATCCAAATAAATTCTAGAATATTATTAACTAAACAAGTTGAAAATCCTCTAGAGCACAGTTCTGCTGATATCTACTTGGATCTGTCGTGGAAAACTGGTAGTATTTTGAATTCTGAAAAGGTTGGCTTTTTAAAAGATACACATTTCTTCAATATTTCAGTTTACAAAATTCCATTGAGCAGTGCTACTCTTCACATAAGAGTCACTATATGTCAGAACTGACTCAGTGGCACACAACAAACTCTCTGAAGAGAACTGATACTGGTTTCCACTAAGATCAGCCTCCTGATTTCCATGAGAGCAAAGAAGGGCATAAAGATTGCGGTGGAAGTGGTGAGCTGTATGTTTCTATTAAATAAAAATTGTTAATGTTTTTAAAAAATGTGCTTCAGATAGCATAAAGAATGGAATATAAATATATTAGGAAAAATTAGTTGTAAACACTAAGATTCCAGCAGACCTTTTTATCTAAATGTAGTTAAATGAATCACTTTTGAGGCTTACTAGGCTGCCAGTGGTTTATATTTATTTCATCTGAAGTCAGCAGTCAAGATAACAAGTTCTTTGGGACAGCCTGGAACTTGGAAACATTTTTGGTAATCATAAAGTGATATGAAATACATTATTTACTTTGTTGATGACATATTATTCTGGATAATATTGTGTACAACCCGTTGAAGTATGAATCTTCCAGCAAAGCTAAAGAGGCCCTAAACCTCCATCTTCACAGAAAGTAATATCATAGGACATGTGAACTTCTAAGAAAGATGAATGACTTCTGCATTTAAGAGAAGTGAATGTTGTGAACTTAAAAACCAAATAACTTTTCACATTATTGAAATACTGTGTGGATGAGTATCTGTTCTTATTTAAATTGTTATACAGATTCTTAACCACAAATTTAGGAAGCAATAAAATGTATTTCCTTAAAAAATTAACATTGACTCTTCACTGCCATGTTTCCTTTATTATTCTTGTGTGTGTGACAAGTTAGTTCCTTAATTAGACAGTGACAGTAACTGAGTAATCAAGACCATGACTGTGATTTCTTTGTGATAAATTTTGATAATAGATTTCCAAGGGACATTTTTATTAACTACTCATATTACTGCAGAAGGTCAAAGACTGCAGCCTTTAATATGGATTGAAGTGCAGCATCAAGGAAACAAAGCTTCTCACCACTGGCCTGATAGGCAGCATTGTCATGAACGGTGAAGAGATTTTTTTTGCGTGGCTCCACAATCAACACTCTTGGTACCTGTAGCCACAAAATCAAAAGATTTCATGGAAAAGTTGGCTGAGACTAAGGTGCACTTGATCTAGTCCATGGTCTTTATAATGACTTGCTATGCATCAGAGACCTGGATTATGACTAGGGATGATAGGAGGAGAATTGATGTCTTTGAGCTGTGGTGCTGGGGAAGAGTATTGAATATACCGTAGACCACTAGGAGAACAAACAAGTTCATCCTAGAGAGAATGAGACCAGGCTGTTCCTTGGAAACAAGTATTCTGAAGCGCTGTCTGACATACTTTGGGCATGCTACAGGGAGGGGCCAATCCTTAGAGAGGGGCATCATGCTGGGGACTGTGGAGGGACAACACAAGAGAGGAAAACCCTGCATGGGATAGATTGACTCAGTGACTGTGGGGTAATGTAGGTGGGTGTGTCAGAGACAGCAACATTGGTTCAGGATTGAGCAGGGTGCAGAGCTGTTGTACATATGGTCACTGTGAGTTGCGGGTGACTTGAAGGTACATAACAACACAGCAACTGATATCCCTGTGTTACATATATTTAGGTGGCCCTAATGAGGAAGAAGTTACATTGCCGACCCAACAGTGACACCTCTCTGGCTGTTCGAATCTTTTTTACTCTGAGAAAGATGAGTAACCTGTCCCTGTGTAATTTACAGCCTTTTAAAACTTTTTAGAGGGTCAGTTGTGAATTGGTTCTGACTCAGTGGCAATGAGAAGGTTATTTATTATACATGCATTGAAGGTAGAAGTAACTTAATGAAGAAATGGATATTAGTAACACATAGACAACAAGCAACATTTTAAAACTGGTAGATGGAAGAGCTAATATTTCTGGAGTTTACAGAACATGAAAGGGGTGCTCAGACTGTGCAATATGAGAAGTAGACTTGGAAGTGTTTAGTGAACCAAGAGTTCACTTAATGACTTTTAAAGTCTATGCATTGTTAATGATCCTCTGGAAGAACCCTGAGACCAGAGATGTGTTCTGCTCTCCAGACAGGGTGGATGTTACATGACGCACTAGGCTGAATCCTTACAGAACGTTCCATTGCAGAGTTCTGGAAATTGTTCCAGGCTCTCTAATTAAGTATCACTTGGGTTAATGATTAATAGTTATCAATCCATTTCTCCCTTTTCTTGTATTCAGATCTTCTGTCTATGGATTTTTCCCCTTCATCACTTTGCGTAATGTCCTGCTCTCAGCAGTTTTCCTCCTGGAGAATTTTGAAATCAAATTTCTACAGTGCAGAGGTGTGGATGTGCTGAAGAATAGAAGTCATGAGCCTATTCATATTAATGATGATGTCCTAATGGTTTAAAATAAAATAGTTTTCATATGCTTTATCTTAAAGTAATTTGAATATTTTTAAGGCTAGTTTTGCCTTGTCATGATTCATTAGTTAATGTTATAGGAATTTGCAGTGTCACTGCAGTAGTTTTTCTTTGAGGATAAAAGGTCATTTGTATGCACCTTTTAAAGTGGCTTTAGATTGGAAGTTTATGAGGAAAGATTAAATAGAGCTCGAGTTATTTAGAGGTGTTGGAGATGTCATTCATTTTAGTGGCATATTTTAGAAAAATAGCTTCCTGAAACAGCACAAAACACTTGACATTGTTCATCTGTGTTAAATTGCACTTTGTCAGCTTCCTTTGGATTAATATTTATTTCAATATTAAGCCATCTTTTAGAATATTTGTAGTGATGTTTTTCGAGTTGGATGTTAGCTAATTTTCCTGCTTAGTCATTGAGAATTTTGCATATAGCTAATTTAATTGCATAGGACATAATTAACTTAGTTTCTAGTGTTAAAGAATCAATGATAAGAGAGACTAGATCCAAGGTTTTTGGTAAGTAGATACAGCGCTGCATCTGTGTCAGTGCCAGCAATGAAGGCAGGAGGGAATTGCGGAGTCAGGGCTCACAGCCAGCCTGGGATCCAAGCCTAGTTGAATAAGAGTTTGAATAGACCTTTGAGAAAGTGTATCTAAGTCAGGTGTTCAGACTGTGGTTACAGCATGTGGAGACATTAAAGGTAAGTTTTTGGAACTCAAAAGGACCCAAGACGGGGCAAAGAAAAGCCCAGTTCCTTAGTACACTGGCATGACAGGGAGCCTAGGACTCCTTAGAAACTTGAAACTATCAAAACAAAAACTAGGGCACCACTAGCAAGGAGAAATTGATAGTCGGCCAACTCTGCTCTCCTGCCTAGGTAAGGTTCTTAAGTGCCTTTTGTTAGGCTGCAGGCTCAAAACTTGGCTAGCTGAAGGGATGGTAATTTGCCACACCTGGCAGACTCTGACTTGGAGTTGTTGGCATATCCATGTCTGACTGATGCTGACAATGATTAATTATGTGGCGGCACAGCAGGATACAGTCAAGTGAGGTCATGAGTGAAGTGCTGCTTTATTTGTGGTTCCTCCCCTTCAGCTCTGATATTTTAACTTTAAAATGAAGCTGAAAGGGAATTTAGCAAGTAAAGAAAAAGAAGTCAGCTTGAAGAGAGGTCTGTACACACTCATTCACGATTTCATTCTTTCATTCAACAAATATTTATTGAATACCTTCACATGCAACTACTCAAAGTGAATGAATATTTGTTAATCTTTGAAATTCAAATTGTACTTTATTAACACTTATTGTTTCATACAGATACAAAGCTGGCAAAAACAAAATGAAGTTTAATCTGATAGTTTGCTCTTTTCTTTAAGTAATTTTTCAGGTCACTGCAGAGTCCAGGCTGCAACCAAGGTTGCTTTTGTCCTAGTGGTGAGTGTGTTTACAAGTTATTCAATAAACTGGGCTTTGAGAAGATGAATGTGGCCTGGACATCTGTGGAAGATTCATCAACAACCTACATTATGCAGATTACACAACCTTGCTTGTTGAAAGTGAAGACTACTTAAAATGTTTGCTGCATATTAAAAAAACTATGGCCTTCAATATAGATTGCATCTCAACATCAAGAAAATAAAAATCCTTATTACTAGACCAATAAATAACATAATGATAAGTTGAGAGAAGATTGAAATTGTCAACAATTTCATCTTTTTGGATTCACAATCAACACCCTTGGAACCAAGAGTCAAGAAACCAAAATATCTATTGCATGGAGTAAATTTGCTTTTAAGGACTTCTCCAAAGTGTTAAAGAACAAAGATGTCAGTTTAAAGACTAAGATATACTTGATTTAACCTATAGTCTTTTCAGTTACTTGCTGTGCATCTCAAAGCTGGACAATGTTTAAGGATGAAAGAAGAATTGATACCTGTGACTTGTAATGTTTTGGAAGAGTACGGGATAGTACATAAACTGCCAAACCAAGAAACTTACATTTTGGAGAAAGGGCAACCAAAGTACTTGATAGAGGGAGGGATAGTGAAAGTTCAAGTATATCAGAGATAATGAGGATGGCTCAGGATGGGACAGAATTCAGATCCATTCTCCTAGAGTCATTATGAGTCATATTTAACTTGTTTACACCTGTTGTCAGGAAATAAGGAGACACATGACAGTGGGAAAATCTGCAGTTAGGGACCTTTCCAAATTATTGAAGATAAATGATGTCAATTTGATGATTAAGGTATGTCTGATTCAGGCCATAGTCTTTCTGATCACTTGCTATGAATTTGAGAGCTGGACAGTGAATAAGGATGACAGAAGAATAATTGACACCTTTGAACTGTGGTGTTGGAGGAGAGCATTGAACATCCCATGGATGACCAAGAGAACAAACAGATATGTCATGGAGAGAGTGCGGCCAGAGAGCTCTTTGGATACAAGAATGATGAGCCTTCACCTAACATACTGTGAGCTACGAGGGGCTATTTCCTGGAGAGGGACTGATGTTCAGAAAGGCAGAGGATTGACAAAGGACATAAAGACCCTTAACCAGTTAGCTTGACACAGTGACTGCTGCAATGGGCTCTTGTGTGTCAGGAAGCATGAGGATGGTACAGGATAGAACAGTGTTCTGATATTTTGCTCACAGGGTTGCTGAGTCATACTTGACTCAATGGCACCTAACAACAACAACAACAACAACAACAACATTGTGTTTGAGAGGGCAAGCAGAGGTCTGTTGAGTAGCTGGATATATGATCTATATTGAAAGCTGGTATTAGGCACGTGAAAGATAGAAGAGAGAATATTGTCCTTTTTGACAGTATTTACAAACATTTGTTGAGTATATGGGTGCTCTAGTGGCCTCGTCCTTAGATAGTTTTGCTGCTAATTTAAGGGTGGATTGTCTCTGGGAATTCAAAGCCAGTGGCAGCTGTACAGGAGAGAGATGGGCAGAGTTTCCTTGTGTGATTTACAGCTACCAAAAACCTGTTGGAGAGTCAGCTATGAGTTGCTTCCAACTCCATATCAATGACTTTTTGTGGGTTTGTTTTTGTTTGTTTTTTTTTGTTTTATTGATTTTAAACTGAGTATTTCAAAGATAAAGATACTCAGTTTAAAAAATCAATCAAACAAATAAAAAAAATGGAAAAGTCTGCTGTTAGGGACGTCTCTAAAGTACTCAAGAGCAATGGTGTCTCTCTGGAGACTAAGGTACGCCTGATACAGGCCATGTTCTTTGCAATCACTTGTTATGCATCAGAGAGTTGGACAATGACTAGGGAGGATAGGAGAATTGTTGCCTTTGAGCTGTGGTGCTGGAGAAGAGTATTGAATGTACCATGGACTGCCAAGAAAACAAACAGATTCATCGTAGAGAGGGTTAAACCAGGCTACTCCTTGGAGGCAAGGATTCCGGGACTTCGTCTGACATACTTTGGACATGTTGTAAGGAGAGACAGGTCCTTGGAGAGGGATATCATGCTTGGGAGGGTGGAGGGACAGCGCAGGAGGGGAAGACCCTCTATGAGATGGATTGATTCAGTTACTGGGGTAATCGGGATGGGTGTGTCAGAGGCAGTGAGATTGGCACAGGACAGAGCAGAGTTTAGGGCTGTTGTACATAGGGTCGCGATGAGTCACAAACGACTCGACGGCACATAACAACAACAACAACATTTCAAAGATGCACTGAGCTCTCTAGTGTTATAATGTTTCTTCCATGACCTTATGTAACACCGACAAATTACACTGGCAGCCTTTGGGAAGTCTTCATCTCTGAGGTTTTGCAGACTAACCACACCCTTCATGCTCCTTCTGCTAGGATTGCACCTAGATTTCCACAGCAGTTGTCTCAGTGGGAGTGAATAAATTGCAATACTCCTGGGATCACCTGTCTTCATGTGTGTAGGAGCAGTGGCCTTTGAGGAAGGAGACGCTTAGCTTCCCTTCTCTCCCAGCTGGGACACAGGGCTTTGTTCTGGTGGTGGTGGGCTTTTCATGTGCATTTGTGAAAACCTGTACTCACTTCACAATGAATATCAAATAAAAGCACCAGGGAAGGTAGAGAGAGTAACAGTGAGAGAACAATCTTACTAACATTTAATGCCACTTTGTCTTGCTCTTGTAACAAGGAGCGCTTCATTTTTATTTTGCACTGGACTCTGCACATTTGTGGCTAGTCGTCAGAGGCCTAGTGCTGTCTTCAGTAATCATTTATTGTACACAATGCCCACTTGTTTTCACTGCAGCATCCTATATTTGCTTCAAATCTCAGAGTTATAATAGAAGAAATAAGAAGATATTCAGTGAGACTATGTGGGGACTAGAACAGCACAAAACCCATAATGATATAAATATGTGGTGGAAAATTACAATAAAACCCTTGCATCTTCCACTTTAATTCTGCCTCAAGGAAATGGCAAAAAGCCCAGCTGGCAATAACCAGTTCCAAATGAACAGCCACGATGACTAGGTGTATGTGTGTGTGTGTGTGTGAGTGAGTGTGTGTGTGTGTGTATGTGTATGTCTGTGGATGTATATACACATATATAATTTGTTGTTCTTCCTAATTTTGATGCCTGACTGTAGGTTCTGATTCAAAGCCAGGGCAGGTGCCTGCCACCTGGAAGCATTTTCTTCAGTGCCTTGCTAATATCGACACAGTAAGCCCAATTGAAGTGTATTTTTAAATAAAATTGAAGCTACACGTTTGTATCTGTCTACTAAAATATAGATATAAAATAGGCTTAACATGTTCTTAACCACAATAGAAACAATAGAAATTGTGTCTTGAAACAATGAAAAATTCTTTTAAAAAGGAACATGCTTATGGAAAACATGTAGATAAAATGAAAGTATTTGTAAAGTTTGTAAATGAAGATTGGAGTGTAACAAAATTAGATTACAGTGCAAGAGAGGAAGACCCTCAATGAGATAGATTGATTCAGTGACTGAAGTAATGGGGGTAGGTGCGTCAGAGGCAGTGAGGTTGGCACAGGATAGAGCACGGTTCAGAGCTATTGTACATAGGGTCACTGTGAGTTACAAGCAACTTGAAGGCACATAACAACAACAAAAACAGTATCTTTCAGGTAACAATGCTAATGGTTAGCATAGAAGAAAAACAGTTTTTATGATACAATTTGCAAAACACATGTTTGGGTTTTGGGTTTGTTTTTATTTTTTTTTAACTTGGTATCAGATTATTTCAGCATGCATCCGGAAGTGCCAAGTATCCAATTATACTTTCACTTTTCCATAAGCTAGCACACTAGTTTTCCATGAGCATCTCTGCATATATATTACATTAGAGATCAGTGAACTTCACAGTTTCTGAGGTCAGTTTTCTATGAATGTTTCTATGGACCGTCTGAACCTTTTCCCAGTGTTCATCTAATAACTGGAAGGATATTCTGCTTAATGTCTTGACTGGTTTCTAATTCAGACTACATAATTAACATTGTTCCACCAAGAGTATTGCTTTCCCAACATCATGAAATCCACACCAAGAGGGTTCATTGAAATCTAACATTGATAAGACCGTATTTTCATCATTACTTTCATATCCTAATCTCGCTTTCCCAAATCTCTTGCCAGATTCTTAAATAAAGGCAACATTAACAGATTTAATCGTTCTCTCTTCTCCCTACTCACTTTCACAAAGTTGCTAATTAGAAGCAAAGTGTCCAAACAATTCTGTAGAAGGAAGAAAGAGACCCAGCAAGGGGCCCAGATAATCTGTAAATTGGGTAATTAGTGTAAGAATAATCATGACTCTGTTGTCTAGCAGTGCTGCTTTTTTATTAAGTGCATTTTGTAGAAATGAACTTTGTGTCCTCCTGTGCTTGGTGTGATCTATGGGTTTTCTTGCTTTCCTCTCTTGGGTGTGTATTTGTTTATCAGAATGGGTATTTGTTTATCAGAATGGTCTTCACTCAGCACATCTGTGTCCTGAAGTGAATGCTGGCTACTCTGTCACTGTGCACTCTTCTAAATAAGTTCTTTTCCTCAGATATCACTTTTCTAATTTTTCACTTCTATTTATTAGTTATATTATTGTTATATGCTGTCAAGTTGCTTGCGACTCATACAGCTCTAAAGCTTGTCCTGTCCTGAGCCAGTCTCACTGACTCTTATATACCTACCCCCATTGCCCCAGTTACTGTATCAATCCATCTATTCCAGAGTCTTCCTCTTCTGCACTGTCCCTCCACTCTTGAGCTGGATGTCCTTCTCCAAGGACTGATCTTTCCTGGCTATGTGCCCAAAGTATGTGGGATGGAGTTTTAAAATCCTAACCTCTAAGAAGAAAGTTAGTTTCATCCTATCAGGACAGACCTATTTGTTTTCTTGGCGGTTCATGGTATGTTCAAGACTTCTCCATCAGCACAACTCAAAGGCATCAAGTCCTCTTAGTCATTGTCCAACTCTCTGATTCATAGCAAGAAATTGCAAAGACCATGGCCTAGACCAGGCGCACTTTAGTCTCTAGACTGACACCATTGATTCTCAGTACTCTGGAGAGGCCCCTGACAGCAGTTTTCCCAGTGCAATCCATATTTTGATTTCCTGACCGTTGTGCTGAGAGTTTTGGTTGTGGAACCTAGGAAGCTGATAATTGTTAACAATCTCAATCTCTTCTCTGAACAAAAGCTCTGAACCAGTCTCACCGTCTCTGACCTCCCTATTACCTTTGCCACAGTCACTGTGTCAGTACAGCTCATCTCCTGCACTGACCCTATGCCCTTCCAAGCATGGTGTCCTTCTTTAAGGACTGGCCCCTCCTGGAAACATAGTCAAAGTGTGTGAGACAGAATTTCAAAATCTTTGGCTCCATGGAGCAGCTCTCTCCAGGAAAGATGTTTGTTCTCATGGGAGTCCATGCTATGTTCAATACTCTTCTCCAGCACCACAACTCACAGGCATCAATTCTGTAATCCTTAGTCATTTTCCAGCTCTCAAATTCATAGCAACCAGTTGAGAAGACCATGGCCTGGATCACACACATCTAGTCTCCATATTGACATTATTGTTATTTAGCACTCTGGAGAGGTCCCTGACAGCAGACTTTCCTGTTTGATTTCCTGACTTCTGGTGCCAAGAGTATTGATTGTAGATCAGAGCAAGATGAAATTATTAACCTCAGTTTTTTCTCTATTTATCCTGGTGATATTTTTTGTTTCTTGGTGATGAGATGAAATCTATAGATGAAAACCATAGTCCTTGATCTTCTGCAGCAAATGCTTCAAATCCTCTTAAGTTTTGGTTAGCAAGTTTCCTTCATCTGTGCTCTTGAGTCTTAGATCCTGATGCCACATTCTTCTTCCTAAAGTCCAGCTTCCCAAATGATCTCTTCCATGTTTAGCTTGAAAAGGTATGGAAAAATGATACATTCCTCACACATTCCTTTCTTGATTTTGGACTATGCAGTGTTCCATTGCTGTGCTCCAGTGATAGCTTTCTGATCTAGGTATAGGTTTCACATGAGCAGAGTCAAGTGTTCTTGGATTCCCATTCTTCTAAATAATAACCACAATTTGTTGTGATCCATTCAATAAAATTCCTTTGCATAGTCAATAAAACACAAATAGCACCCTTCCCATACTCTCTACTTTCAGCTAAGATTGATCTGTCATTGGCAATGTCACCTGTAGTGCCACAGCCTTTTTCTAAACCCAGCTTGTATTTCTGGCAGTTCTCTGACAAAGTACTGTTCTAATCTGTGTCTCTGTCTCTGTTTCTCTCTTTATCTTTGTGTGTATATGTTTTATACAATCTAGTCATCTTTGTATAATCTTCAATAAGATTTTGCTTGCATGGGATATTAGTGATATTGTTTGATAATTTCCCCTCTTTGTTAGATCACCTTTTTTTGGATCTCTTCTAGTCAGTTCACCACGTAGCTGTCCTCCAGACTTCTTGCCATAACCTGGTGAGCCATTCAAGGCTGCATCTGTTTGTTGAAATTTGTCAACTGGAATTCTCTCAATTTCTGGGGCCTTAATTTTTGCCATTTTTTTTCAGAGAAGCTTGAACTTACTGCTTTATTGTCGTTGCTTCTTGATCTTAAGCTATTTAATGAAATTGTTCTGTTTCTGCCAGTTTTCTGTATTGTGTGTTTTGGTTTTGTTTTTTGTTGGGGTTTTTTTTTTTTTTTTTGTTTGTTTGGTTTTTTTTACAGTGATTCTGTGTAGTCTTTGCATCTTCTTTTGATACTTCTTAGATCATTCAACATTCATCCCATAAAATCTTTAAGTACAGCAACTTGAGGCTTAAATATGTTTTTCAGTTCCTTTAGCTTAATAAATAATTTTGTTAAAACCAAAATCCATTGCTTTTAAATTAACTCCAAATCACAACATCTACCTCTGAGGGAAACCATAAGCACAATGGAATAAAATGCAAGCCATCCTGGACCATCCTCATGGTTGATTTCAGATTAGACCATTTTCGTTAGCTGTTAACTGAGTGAATTACTAAACCTTTCTTCCTAGTCTATTGTATTTGGAAATTTCACTAAAACTTTTTCAGTATCATAGTTAATACCAAACCACATTATACATACAGGTGGTGGGTATACGTGAAGTTTATTGGCCAAGAATTATATGGAAGATGTGAATTCTACCACTGAAACCCCAATGCTTCTATTATTATTGGAATTACACAAAATGTATTCTTTACGTCTCCTATTACATCCCATTTCTTCCCTAGAAACACCTATTAATAGCCTAGATAATTAATTGGAGAATGTTAACTCTTCCCTTTATTAAGTTTATCATTGTCAATTTCCATATAATTTTCCAAAGAGGACAATTTGAGATGAATGATAGAGAAGTCAACTGTCTTTCCTACTCAAACCCCAGTTTTTGTAGGCATGTCTTAGTTAATGTACATGAGTTTTCTGATTACTAAAATGCTTCAACATCGTACTACTTCATATCCTGACCTCAAGGTCATGGGCATCACCCGAGACCTTGTAGAAATATGAATCTCAAGCCACAGCTCAGATCGTCTGAATCAGCATCTGCAGCACTATGCCAACATATGGGTCTAGAGCACCATAATTGTTCTCTAGGGATTTGGAGAAAACTAACCTGAATTTTATTTTACAACACATAATATTGACTAGTTCTATAAATATAGCACTTTAAGCCCTATGAGATTTCCTGGAAAACCTCTACTGGCATTCTCTTGGGGTGTAATTGGTATTGATTAATGTCATGATTAAAAGTGCAACGAAGATCTACTGGGGGCTTTAGCTTGTTGAATGAAAGAGAAAGAAAGAAAGGAAAAAAAAATATACCTCATTGATCTGAAACCTTCAGTCATTCTTACCTTTTCAGAAAAACACTTTAGATAAATAATAATCTTAGCAGTGAGAGATTTGTCTCAAAGGATAATCTTTTCAACAATGACTTGAATTGATTAAGTTCATTGCTTTCTAACTGTTCACTTTGTTGCTGTGGTAACTCTTTTAAAAATTAGAACAAAATTTCTTAGGTGGATTGTCTATTGGCAAGGTACCTCTAAACACACATTTGCACTTCCTGTACTACTAGGAACAGGCTTTAGTAGTATAGTACACTAGGTGTTGCACTGCTGACCGAAACGTTAGTCGTTCAAAGCCACAAGCTGAGCTGAGGGCGTGAACAAATTCTATGTCATAGGAATTGATCTGAATTCACCTGAAACTGGAAAAATGACTAGAATGAAATAAAAACATAGATTGAATCCATACTACAAACTTAATTTCTTCTTACAGAATAAGGACAGTGTCACATAGCAACCAAATTTCTTATCCTCTAATTTTCAACACAGTTCAAAGCAGAATTGCTTTGCTCAAAGATATTGGTAAGTCCCCAGAAAGTGGCATTGTGTGCAGTCACCCTTGTACCATGGCAGTTTCCTGGAAGCCTTTAACTGTATATGACTCTACTAATGAACCCACTGCCCTTCAATTCCAAATCATATCCTACAGGCCAAAATAAGGTTTCCTTATAGGGTTTCTAAGGCTGTAACTCTTTATAGAAGCAGATTTCTTTATCATTCTTCTATGGAGTGTATGGTAGATTATTTCAGTGAGAATCTCAGTGCTTAGTCCATGACACCAGAGATTCTCTACAGTCCTGTCTCAAAATCTTGTTCATGCATCAGGCTCCCATTGAAGGACTTTTAATTTCTCCCTTTCCAGGTTCCATGTTGAATCTGCTAAATTGTATATCTTTGCATTTGTTCCTGTTTTGCTTTTTATGACAGCCAACAATATTTAGAAAATCATCTAACTAACTTCCATCAGCAAAGACATTAACATTCACTGGAGGCTAGTATGATGATGGGTATTTCTTAGCAATAAAGTATTTTTAAATGAAAAGTTATCAATAAAATATATGTGTGCTTGTATATTTGTGTGTGTATATAAAGTATTTTTAAATTGTTAGTGAACAAATTTAAAATATTGTGAGAATTAGCAAAATATGCACAGAAATGCAAATTGAACACGTGTTTGAAAAATTTCACAGATAGACTTCAATTTGTAAAACCCCCCACAATGTCTTTGTAATACAAAGAATGCAGTAAAATGAAGTCTTACAAGCTGAGAACAGCAATATTGTTTGACTAATTCTTTACTTTTTGCATATGTCAGTCTTTATGGATGTTTGAATCATTTGGAGGCTTCAGTTTGCTGTGTTGTAAAGAGTAGAAAATGGTAAAAGTGTATCAGTTAAGATTCCTGAGGTACTGTTCATTCTTTATTATTGCAGACATACATATTAATAAAATAATACTATTTAAGTTTCCACAACAATTCTTACCTCCCCAGGAGGGAAAAAGCAGAATGATCATACATCTTTCCCATTCTTTGCCTCACACACATGAACTTTATAAATGATAATTACTTCATAAGTTTCCCTTTCTCAAAGTCCTTCAGTGCCTTTCCATTCCCACCTAGGCAGAGTAGGACTGTATCAAGCTAATCGGAATGCTTTCTCATTTACCCTTTCCTACCTGTATTGGAAGTTCTTGAATTTCCTTGAATGATTAATGTCCTCACATAACTCTGGACTTTTGACCTCTTTTGTTCCTATTCTGGATCATGCTAAACCTTTACCTCGTCTCCCTTCTTGCCTGATATCATGACTGCAAGATTCAGCTCAGTGCCACTGCCTCTGTGAGACTGCCTCTAACTCCACAAGTTATTCACATACTTCTGCTGTGACACTACAATGGACCAGAGAAAGTTTCTCCAAAGAAAGAACAACTAGTAGGGTGGTGTTACAGGTATTCAAATAGATAAACAGAAAGAAATGGTTAGATTTCAAGGAACTTACTATCTGATTTTAGAGACTGGGGTGTCTGAAATCTGCAATACTACAGCAACGTAGTATATATACCCTAGTATATAGTATACTATAGTATATGGTACTACTGAAGAGCACTGTAGTGTCATACTCTAACCATGTGTTTCTGTTTTTAGAATTCTTAGCTCTCTAGGTCAGAAACACTACCTTTAGAAAAAGTGTTATACATTTTTGGACAAAGTATTTTATATCCTCAAATTGTAAAGTTAAAAATTTTCTTCTATGCCATTTAAATGCATTAATCCTTAAATATCATGAATCAGGTTCTCAATGATGTTTAATGAAATAATCATTAATATTTTCGTAATAGTTTTAATTGAAAGGAAATGGAGAAATAATTTCTATTACAGATATTTTATTAAAGGCTTCATTAAAAATTAATTTATTTGCAAGGTATGTTTATAGAGACCTGTGGAAAAATTCAGATTCACCTTGTGTTAAAAAGAAATCTGATTCTTACCATTATTTGGTTACAATTTGTTTTCATTTAGTCAGAAAGTCTCCATTGTGTTTAAACTAATTACAGTAGTGTAGTAAATATTTAGTGTCCAGTTTCTTACAAAATACATCACCACTAAAAAGGTACTCCTTTTGGTCATGTCTTTCTTTATATTACTATTAAAAAAATACTCAAAACTTTTTGATAAAAACTTTTGAGATTGAATATCTTTTTTCTTTCAATACTTGTGCATTTGTTTGCATGTGCTCTTTATTAATTTGCTATACGTTAACTTTTGTGTGTCATTTGACATCAGTGATTTGATTCCTATAATAATCACTGTTTGAGCTCTGGTAGCCTAATTAACCCAAAGTGTGTGATTTCAATCCACCACCAAATTGGAATCTTCTCATGACTAGACTCCTCAGTTGCACTTAACAGCTTCTGAAAATCTGCTAGAGGATTGATCACCTGAGAGACATTTCTGAGTTGATGACAGTGAGGTTGAAAAATATCATTATTTAACATCTGCATTTAAATTAATTTTAGGGAAAATTAAAGTAGTTTTTATCTGCCCTCTTTTTCTCTTGATATCTTATATCATCAGCTTTTTCTTTCTCTATATTTGTGGTGCTCAAAAATTGCCAAAAACCCTCAGAAATCTCAAACATTACCTTTTCCTTTGATCTCACATCCCTGTCTTCTGTTTGGATCACACAAACCATCTCTCCAGTTGGGATTGTTAACTTCTGACTATTGTAATAAACTTCATAAATCAGTTACTATCTCCTTAATATATATGTTTATAAAAAGCCAGTTGTCCTGATGGCACAGGTATAATTTGGTTATTTGTCAGCTCAAAATAAAAGAAACCAAACTCTTCCAAAAAAATCCAACCTTGTTAATTTTTCATTACCTACTTAATAATAAGAGTTTTAAAACCATTTTTTCCCTAACCCTCAGTTTACTTTAAATGTTATAAAATCATAGTTTGATTTTACTACCTTCTTGCCCAATATTCTGTCTATAGGACGTTGTATACCATCAATGTTGGACAATTGATGTTCTGTCCTTTTTGTTCAATGACCTTTAGCTATGTTTGTGTTTTTTCTACCCATTTGAAATAGTGTCATCACATTTCAACCTGCTGAAGTACCTCTTAGTCTCCATCTTTTTTTTTTTTTTTAAGTTTCTTAGTCCTTTGAGACAAAACTACAGCCCACAGATAGCATTGCGGAGAAGAACACCATGAGATTGAGCTGGCCAGTATCCTGAGGTGCAGATTCTGGTTCTCAGGTTTTGAACTCCAGAAGGTCTACTGTTCCAATTTTCATCAGATTTCTATCATATCTACAAGGCAGATTCTTACTAATTAAACTCATAAAATATACTTTTATAAACTAGAATGCCTATTTGCTAATTAACAATGAATGATATGCTTTTATAGATAATTGCTCTCTACAGGAAGATGTCTGTGGTGTAGATTCAGTAACTAGAAAATTGCTAACTTGGCTCACAGTTGAAACATAAGGAATTAATTGGTCTTGAAGGATATTCCATCTGATTTATGGGAAAACTTCATTCTCCAGTGGGATCACCTGAGAAGGTTTCTTATCCCTGGATAATTTGATACATACACTGGTGGGTTATTTAGGTCCCAGTCTCCTATTCATCACCCTAGTTGACTGAATTACAGTTCTCCTTTACAGCATTTTCCATTTGAATCATTTAACCCCAAGAATGCTGCTTTACTTCTTTTTTTTTTAATTTTAACACAACCCTGTCTCTTTCAGTTAATTTGTGAAGTAATCTAGGACTGTGAAATTCATATTTATTGATGCCTTTGAGTTGTGGTGCTGGAGAAAAGTCTTGAACATACTGTGGATTGCCAAGAAAGCAAATAAATCTGTCTTGGAAAGGGTGAAACCAAGTTTCTCCTTGGAGGCTATGCTTTTGAAGCTCCGCCTCACTTACTTTGAGCACCTGGCCAGGAAGGACTAGTTCTTGGAGAAGGATTTAATGCTTGGAAGGTTGGAGGAATGAGACCCTGGATGAGATGGATTCGAACAGTGTTGGGGCAATGGAGGTTGGTGTGTTGGAGTCAGTGAGACTAGCTCAGGATTGTGCATAGAGTCTATAAGGGTCATAAGCAACTCCACCACACATAACAACAACTATGCTGATAGATTTTTGGTTCATTAATCATATTCGTCATGTGTTTGCTTTTGGCCTTTATAGTCTAGTAATGAGTATTTTGTCTGAAATTCTTTCAGAATTATTAAATTACTTTATGTGTTAGATGCATATCTTTCCTTCCTTAATATGTTTGTATTAAGTGGACAAGTATTACATGAAATGATGTTTAGTGAATTATATTTAATTCTCAAATTTAAGCAATATTTAAAGTCTAAACATAATACTGCATGTAACTCAAGCTCACACCACATTTGTGTCTATTCTAACCCATAGTGACTTTCTACACACTTTCTGAAGCTGTAAATCACAAAAGAAGGAAGTCATCCTTCTTTTTCTTTTTAAATTTTTGTTCTTCTTTTTCCATGGAACCACTAGTCGATTTGAACCAAAAAGATAGGTTTAAATTTTTTGGTTAGTACTGCAGTGTGCTATGAACTGTATGCCACCAGTTGTCCCTATAACATGTATTTTTTAAAATTTTATGTTAAAATAGGGATACTATGATGGCAGGGATGAATTTAGTGTGACATGGAAAGTTGAATTCTTCTGAAAGGGGCTTTTAAAAAAACAGAAAACTGCATATTTTAAACATAGAAGGATAACTATTGAAACATGTATGGGAACTCAATGGGGGCAGAGGGATGGGAGTGGAGGGTGAGCATAGGGAAAGGTGAAACTACAGGGTTGCACAGTTGGGTGATTGGAGGGAAGGCACAAGGATAGGGGAAGGATTCAGGAAAAAACAGGGTAATGATGGGCAAGGTCCAATGGTGACTGATTTTATGAAACATGATACATGAGAATGATTGCATGAAACACAGTGTAAATGAAAAATAGTGTGAAATACAATGTTTACTGAACATTGTAAGCAAACTGTTTTGGTTGTTTTGTTTTTTTTTTTTTTAGAAAAAGCTGAAATAGCCTCAGCCCTGTCCAGGCAAAGATTTACAAAATAGCTGAAGTCATTTCTTTTTAACATCATTTATAAGTCCAATCTGCATTGCTTGAAGTAGGGACTATTTCTTACTCTCATTTGTTTTATTCATAATCCCAGATGCAGTGAATTTGTAAATTCTTCCTTTTTTAAAAATTCTTCCTTTTTAATATTCATTCAGTCATTCATTATTATTTCCTTACTCCTTTCCTCTTTCCTGCTCTCTTCCTTAAAGTTTTCCTTTCTTTTTTCCACAGACATTTATAAAACACTTGCTACAAACTAAGAATATATTAAGCCTGGGAATACATTTATAGAGGACATAGACCCTAATAACATAGTTACTCGCATTTAGTGATTTCCCTAACATTGTAGCAGTGTAATACCTAGCCCCCTCCCTCTGCCCATTTTGTTTCTTTATGGTTCCATATGTATATTGAGGCTTTGAGAAGAAAATTGCTTTCTTGAAGCAACAGAGTTAGTGAAATAGCTAGTATTTAAGCACAGAACTATTCCTTCAATTTAACACACCTCCTCCATTCTATATTGGTTCTTATTAGAGGCAATATTATGTCTTGAGTATCATGATAAATTTTTGTATCAATTTGACTAGACTGTAGGGAAGGGTTAGTTTTAATTTTTGTTAGCTTCAATTTGAACTTGCATATAAATAATTTGATGGTCTGTTCCACAGTCAGCCCCTCTCCTGGTTTTAAAGCCGATTTTGAGCTTCCACTGAAAGTGAGAAGGTCCTGAAATATTTACTGCAGAAGATCAAAGAACAGGATTTAATATGGATTCTTTGCATCTCAACATCAAGAAAGCAAAAATCTTCACCACCAGGCAGATAGGGAGCATTAAAATAGATGGAGAAAAAGTTAAAATTGTAAACTATTTCATTATGTTAAGATCCATAATCAACACCATTTTTACCAGCAGTCAGGAAATCAAAGGACGAGGTACATTGTCAAATTCTGTCAATAAACTCTCCAGAGTGCTAATAATGTCAGTTTAGAGGCGAAGGTACACCTAATCTAGGCCACGGTCTTCTCAGTTGCTTGCTTTGCATCTGGAGTTGAACAGTGACTAAGAATGATAGAAGAATTGATACCTTAGAATTGGAGTGCTGGAGAAGAGTTTTTAACATATTTCCAAGACAACAAACAGGTTGGTCCTGAAAAGTGTGAAACCAGGTTACCCTTTAGAGGCAAGGATTTTGAAACTCTGTCTCACATACTCTGGGCATGTTGCCAAAAGGGACCAATCCTTGGAGAAGGAAGGACATCATGTTTAAAGGGTAGAGGGTCAGCATGTGTGAGGAAGACCTTGGATGAAATGGATTGACACATTGACTATGGTAGGGGCCAGATGTGTCAGGATGAGAAGGTTATCTCAGTACAGGGGAAGGTTCAGAGCTGTTGTTCACAGGGTCACTGGGAGTTATAGCTGACTCGATAGCACATATGACCACCAAATAGGGAGGGTTTGGGTTATTCTGAGAGTGTCTTATAGAATATAGGAGACTGAAGCAAGCTGAGAATACTCTTATGTTAACTGTCCAGGAAAATATATAAAATATAGTGAAAGATAATTTTACGAAAATCTAACAATAGACATCTTGACTTTTCTCTTTCCCCTGTTTGAAATTAGTCCATGTTTACATATAGAGTTTGTAGTGTCCAAAATTTAAACATTATGTTTTGAAGATATGTGCCACTCAGATGCCCACCAATTGGATCCAACTCATAATGAATCTGTGTATAATTGAACAAAGCACTGCACTGTGCCATCCTTGTAATCTTTGTTGTGCTTTAATTCATTGTCGCAGCCACTGTATAAATCTGCTGCATTTTTTACCTCTTTTCTCTGACCGCCTACTTTGCTGAGGTGGTCTTCTCCAAAGGATACATCCAAAGTCCAGGAGACAAAAGTCCTGCTAGCCATTTCTCCAAGGAGCATTCTGACCGCACTTCTTTTAAGACAGATTTGTTCATTTTTCTGGCAAATCCTGGTATATCTAATGTTCTTTGCCAAAACTTGAATTCCAATGTGTTAACTATTCTTTGATCATTTTAGTCCATTGTCCAGTTTTTCCATACTCAAACAATTGGAAGTGCTTGATTTGGGTCAAGGTACCTTAGTATTCAATGTCACTTCTTTGCATTTAAGAACTTTAAATAGGTCTTGTTGTAGAAGTTTGCTATTGTAGAATGATATTTGATTTTTTTCAATTGTTGCTTCCATTGATATTAATTTTGGATCCAACTAAGATGTAATCCTTGGCATCAGTCTTTTTTTTTCTTCTTTAATTTTCTGTTGATAATTGGTATAGTTGTGAAGATTTCCCCCTTTCCTTATGAGAGAGTGTCAGTCATACCGAAGGCTATGACCTTTGAATTGTCTTCACCTTCAGTAAACAAGGTTGTATCATTTACATTTCCTAGGTTAAGTGTATCTTCTCCCAATCTTGAAGATCCATTCTTCTTCTTATAGGCTAGCCTCTCAGATTTTATTTCAACACACATACTAGGTAAATGTGTGAAAGGATACATTTTCCTTAACTATTTGTCTTACCAAAATGTGAAAGCATGAAGAAAGTAGGTGAATAGTGTTTTTAAGAATTTGGCTTTCAGTAGAAAAATGTGTTATGTGGTTTCACCAAGGTTATATTGTCAATTTAAACGTTTTCATTCATTCATTTATTGATTTAAAATCAGAGATAATCCATTCATAAAGGTCTAATGTGTAGATTTTTATTAAACTTAAACTAAATGTAGAAACAAAGTTTTAAACAGTGTGACTCCTCAGTTTTGCTCCAAGTGTTGCCTCTTTTTGGGATGCTGTTTTATATCCAAGTTTACTGGAAATATAGGTGGGTATTTCGGACAGATATTTTTTGCGGGGAACCCTGTTGGTAAGGAGCTATGCTACCTACCCAAGGTGCTTTGCGAAAAAGAGATGAGTAGTCTCCTCTTCTGTGATTTACTCACTTTGAAAACTTGCTGGAAGGTCAGATGTGAGATAGTTCTCACTCAAAGATGCACAACAACAACAACAACAGACATTTTTGTAGTTGCATGTTGTTGTTAGGTGCCATGAAGTTTATTCTAACTCATAGCTATTCACCTCCTGTGATAGGATAGGACTCCTTCATAGGATTTTGTAGACTATATTTTTTTAATTTTTTTTTTTACCAACAGATTGTCAATTTATTAAAATCGTTGACTTAGGCATCTACAATGGTGACTTCAACCTTTATTCCAGGCTCAGTGCTGATGGATGTAATCTACATGACAATCTCAGAAGGGCTGTGCAAGTTAATGAGTCACTTGTGATCCTCATCTGGAAGTGATCCCACATCTTGGAACCTTCCCCACAAGGTGTCTTTTTTGTAGTGATTCTAGGAGTCTTGGTAGGCATCCTAACTGGTCCTTTTACCTTCAGGTTCTTCTCCTTTGAGTCTCTGATCAAGTCGGCACACACTACAAGAAAATCACATTAGCACACGCTGCACAATTAACAAGGGCTTTAAAAGGTCAACTTATGCAGGCTCTGGGGACTTAGTCGCGGGGAGTTGCACTCCTTACTCAAAGGTGGCATCTCTCTTGTGATTCAGATCCACCAGTGCTTTTGGGGAAGAAAAATGGACAGTTTCCGCCCATGTGATTTACAGGCCCTGAAACCCAATGGAGGATCTGTTAGGAGTTCGTTCAAACTCAGCTATGACTCCATGGCAATGAGAGGAGAGGGGTTCCTTTTTGGGGACAGGATCACTAGAATCCACTGGACAGTTTAACAACAGTCTTTCAGTTAGCCGGTGAGTGCTTAACTAGTGCACCACCAAAGCTCCTGTATGTTATAATGGTTCCAGAAAGTGGTAAGGATTCTAAATATTTTCTGTTCATCTGCTAGAGGTATCTTTAATGCTTGCAACTCCAGTCTTTCTAGAGAAGAAAATGTGCATTATAAACAACCAAATTCTGACTGTAGAAGTATGCTTTCCTCAGAAAACCCTGAGCAATTGCAGATGTCAGTTCTGAGTTCTGACATGAACATAAGAAGAGAGTAAAGAAAATAAAATTTCGAACTAAGCATTTTGTAATCTTTTTTAGCACATTTGTGGAGAAGCAATTTGTCTTCTTTCATCATTATTTAGAGTCAGTTCGTGAAAATATCAGATATATATGTGTATAAAAACAATGTAACAATGTCTTTTTAAATATGGTTTTCACCACTTATTGACTTTGTCATTTATATTTGCCAAGAAATTATCAGATCAGACAACAGTGATTCCTACAAGCAGTTTATTTATTTTGAGGTTCTTTTCATTCTTATTTGAACCAATATTTATTGCACACTTACAATGTATGAAATGCTTTTGCATGTGAGTCTTGAATTAACAAACAAAGTCTTCTCTGGCTTTACCTAGTGCAGCCATAACAGAGATGCCACTAGTGAATGGATTTAACATACGGTATTCTCTTACGGTTTGATTATAATGACCCATTGAAATCTTGCCCTACTCACAATTTCAAAAATGCTTGAGCCCATTCTTATAGTCACTGTGCAAAAGAATGCAAATTTGTTGCTAACAAGTTGGAACTAAATCATAGCAGACCCTCTAGTGGCTTTTCATGAGGCTGCAAACATTTGCAGGGGAGGAGAATGTCCATCTTTCTCTGTAGGAGGCACTGATGGATTTGAACCCCAAGAGAGGAGGTACCTTTGGACTAGCAGTATAACTCTGAAGGGAGTGCACCACAGACTTACAGAAAACTGTAAGTGATGTATGTGGAAGATGATTTTTTTATTGTTACTTTTCAATCAATAGATGTCATACACTTAAGAAACTTGAGGACAAGTTGTATCTTAGGACTTAGTTGTGTTGTAACAATGGACTTGAGCATGTCAATGGACTTGAGATTGTAGGGATGGCTTACAATAGGACAAGGGTTAGATCTGTTCTTCATAGAATTACAGTGAGTCATAGAGAAAGCTCTTTTGGCCTAGTGGATAGAAAGCTATGCTATCAAGCCAAAGGTGGATGATTTTAACCTACCACCCTCAGGCCTGATTTTAATTGTTTTTGGTCAAACATTCTTCTAAGAGATATCGCACTGGTCTGTCAGTTTGCTGTACAGAGGTAAATCTTGCTTGCTGTGATATTAAACACTGTGGCACTGATATGCCAATTGCAATAATGGTTACCCATGGTGAACAGTGTGTGGTGGAGCTCCCAGATTAAAACAGGCTTGGAAGCTGGAGTAGCATCCACTTCTGAAATAGCTTGCATCCAGAAACTCTATGAACATGGAGAAATTATGAATATTATCCACATGTTCAGGTCTTTTGTTCATAAGGTCATTCTGAGTCATGTACGACTTGATGGCATTTAACAACAACAGTTGTGTCTTAGCCAGGGTTACTGAGAGGAGTAAAAACAAGCATGCACACACACACAAAGTGAGGGAGTGAGTGTATTTAAGGAAATGGCTCATACAGGTTATGGAGACCAGCAGCTCCCAAATCCGTGCATCACATGTCAGATGGAAGGCTTCTCCTGACTCATGGGATTGCAGGAATTGAAGAACCCACAACAGGCAGATTAGAAGGGAGACTTTTGACTGATGAGATTATAGGACCTGGCAAATCCTCAGATCTGCAGGCCAGTACGCAGGCTGCTGGGCTGTATGCCAAGAACTAAATGTCAGATGATGACAAGTCAGATGCAGGGCTGAAAGAGTGAGAGCAAGAGTTAGAGAATGCTTTACCAGAAAATCCATGTGTACAAACTGCTGACAGTATCTCCAAGGAAATTTCTTACACTAGATCACATAATCAAGGTTAATTACATAATAATGAGAATCATGGCTCAGCCAAGTTGACATGCAACATTTACCATCACAGGTGGTTATTTCCTTATTTTAAGAAGATACTACAAACTGTTTTTCCTTGCTACTTTTAAACTTAGAATGGGAGAAAATATATTTCTATTATAGCAAGTACAATTTAGAGTAGTGAAAGGAGCCACTAGTAGGAGACTGAAATTATGAATATTTATAATTTGAAATAGATATGAGAAGCACATTTGAGAAATTAGCATGGACCATAATCATATTCTTATAGTGACACTGTCTTGACTCCGGATTATATCAGGTAGTCTAAAAACCTTAGCCTATTGCTCCTTGCAATTATGTGTATATGGATCTCTAAATGATCTGGGCTTGAATTTGAAAGCCTCACTCATCAAGATTTTTAGACACATTATATTTGCTTTTGCAAATTAGGAGCTCCAACCACAGATGCAAGTATACATTGCCATGTGTGGAATTAATGCTTCAGACAGCTTATGAATATGTATGTCTATTTTGGTGATGCTTCTGCTGCCTAAGTCTGTAAAGCAGTGGGGAAGTGGGTGGAACTGCGTGGAACTGCATATTGCTGTCAGAAAAGTGCAATTTTCAAAGAAAAAAAATTATAGGGACAAATTTTCATTTCAGACATGTGCCTTCAAAGACATAAAATTTCCAAAAGTGGAAAGCTGATATTTGTCTATTTTAATTGTTAAAATTTCTGTTGACATTTTCACAATAAGTTGGAAATGTTCTGAGGACAATTCTTTGTATTTAAATGCACATACATCTGCATGATGGTTTCTGGATTGTTGTAAGTATTTCTATGCAAAGAGATTAGGATGACATTTGTTTCTGTAGTTACAGATGTACCTGACTGAACCCTTTTTGATCACTGGCATACATATATATATACTGAGTAGGTTCATTTTAAGTTTTAAAGGTTTTATTTTGTTTTGTTTCCCTCTGTGTTTAACCCTGTTAGTAGGATTTTCATTTTCATCACAGAGTCCCTCAAAATCATATTTTCCTAGGCAAAGAAATTTGAAGTAGATGGTAGTACAGTTATAGTCACTACAGTTTTAATGTCACTCTAGATCATGGGAAAAACATTATTGATAATAATATCATCCCTACAACTTTATTGGATTAATTTTACTACATTTTACCAAGCCATAATCCCCAAAAGGGATTCCAGCCATCCCTTATGCATAATTTGTTACAAACTTCAGGAATATCTGCCCTGAAAGACCACATCATACAACTTTATCATTCATCTTCTCTGGGAACAGTGTTCCTTGCAGAATTTCCAAGTACATCATCGTGAAAGGGGGAAAAAGTACTTAGCCATTGCTTTTGATAAATAGAATCCCTATAAATCTTACTTAACTTGAAAATTGACCTATTGAAGAATCAAAAGGTTTTTAGACTAAAATATTTTCCTCCTGTTAGTCCAGGCCACCACTTCATAGTGGTTTCTGCATTAGTTGTTTTTGTTTGTTTGTTTTTAAAATTGAAGAAATATGTTGTCTGGTAACTGTATAAGAAATTAAACATACCACTTACAGTTGGAACAGACTTATAGCTGAGTCTCCAGCAGGTTTTTCTGAGGCTGTACCTCACATAGGAGGAGACTGCCAATCTTTCTCCCTTGGAACAATTGATGGATTTGAACTGTGTGCCTTTAGGTTATAGCACAGCTCGTTAACTACTGGGCCACTTGTTCTTGTGTACCTTTTACTCAGAACCAACACTTAGCTAATCCTCCAGTGGGTTTTAAAAGGCAGACAATTGCATTTGAGGAGATTGCCCATATTTTTTCCCTGGAGCAGCTGGTGATTTTGAACTGTGTTCCTTTGTGGAATTGTTGTTGTGGGCCGTTGAGTTGGAACTGGCCTAAGCTGACGCTCTGGAGAGTTTTCAGAGGCAGGTAATTGCACATGAGAGGAATGCCCATTCTTCTCCTACTGAGAAGCTGGTAGATTTGAACCTCATGCCCTTGGGACTACAGCACAGCTTTTTCAGAGCTCCTGTGTGTATCTTGGTGTTGGCAGTGCAATTCCTTACCACTATGCCAGCAGAGCTTCCTAATTGGCCACTGTTGTTGTTGTTTTGTGCCATTAAGTTGGAACCAATCCACAGTTGACGCTCCGGAGGGTTTTCAGAGGCAGTTAATTGCAGGGGAGATTTCCCATTCTTCTCCCACAGAGCAACTGGTGCCTTTGAACCAAGTGCCTTGGAGATTACAGTGCAGCTTCTTGCCACTAGTGCTCCTACTTGGCCACTAGAGGTCCCTATATAAAAAGTTAGTTGTTTTACATTATAAATTACTTTACTGCACAAACAAAACCTAACCTTTTTGTGTCTTACCCCTTCTTGTCACTATAGCTACTATATCATTTGTTTGTTTTCATTTACAATGAAACTTGTGTGTTGTCTATAATTCTCCTTTAATTAGGTTTTTGTCCCTGCCACTTCAACAAACTTTTGATTAGGCTTAACAGTGATCTCTAAATTGTTGGATCCGTTGGCCAGTATTTGCTCTTCACCTTGCTTGACCTGCTCTAGAGCCTTGGAGACAGAGAATTGTCCAGATACCCATGATTGCTTCTCTTCTAGATCCCTGAAGATTGGTGCTCTTCAAGAGTCAGTCTTAAGTCTACCCCTCTTCTTCCTTTGTGTTCATCATTGGGGAACTCATTCATTGTAATGACATTAAATGTAATTTTTGGGCTTATGACTAACAGATACATGTCAGTAATAGAGATTGTACTCTTGAACCTTCAGTTTTCTATTTAAGAAGTAACTGGTTTTATATTTCAAAAGTAACAGGAATTTCTGGTTGCATATTTATCTACAAAGGATAAAACAGAACTTGGGGCGCAGGGTCATGAATGTTTCTTTGAAAGGGCAGGAGGGAGTAAGAATAGTACAGCCTTTCAACACCCCAGAGCAGAAAGCAGATAGAGCCCACAGCCTAGCCCCATGGTGCCTCTAGAGCCATACCAACAGCATGAGGTTCGTTTATTTGTTGCTGACTCTCCTACTCACAGTTATGGTACCAAAATGGGGCTTTTTTTTTTTTTAGGGAACTGAGTGGGAGCACCAAAGATTATCTCCCAATACAAGTCCAGGCTTTAGCCAAACAGTTCCAAGGCACAACTCAGTAAATCCTCTGGTTTCAGTTCAACATTCAAATTCAAATCATCCGGGAAGGTTTGCCTAAGAATTGTTGCTGCTGTTATGTGCTGTTAAATTGCTTATGACCATAGCAATCCTATGTACAATAGTTCTGAACCCAGTTTAGTCCTGAGACAACATTATTGTCTCTGACATACCCAACCCCATTACCCCAGTCACTGAGTCAATCCATCTCATCCAGGGTCTTCCTGTCCTGTGCTATTCCTCAACCCTCCCAAGCATGGTTTTTCTCTCCAAGGATTGGTTCTCCTTTTAACATGTCCAAAATATGTCAGTTGGAGCTTCAGAATCCTTGCCTCCAAGAAGCAGCCTGGTTTCTCCCTGTCTAGGACAAACCTGTTTGTTCTGCTACAAGTCCATGGTATATTCCATACTCTTCTCCAGCACCACAGCTCAAAGGCATCAATTTTCCTTCTTTTATCCCTAGTCAATGCCCAGCTTTCTGATGCATAGCAAGTAATTGTGAAGACCATCGCCCTAATCAGGCACACCTTAGTCTCCAGACTGACATCATTGGCAATCTTCAACTGATTTATTCCTATTCCAGAAAAAGGTGACCTGACAGAGTGTGGAAATTATTTAACAATATCATTAGTATTATATGCAAGCAAGATCCTGCTCAAAATTATCCAAAAATGACTGGAACAGCACATCAACAGAGAACTTCCAGATGTTCAGGCTGGGTTTAGAAGAGGCCGTGGTACCAGGGATAATAGCTAATGTTAGATGGGTCTTGGCTGAAAGCAGAGTTCCAAAGGAATATCTGTGTTTTATTGACTATGCAAAAATATTTAACTGTGTGGATCACAACAAACTGTGGCTAACTCTGAGATGAATGAGAATCCCAGAACACTTGTGGTTGTGCAAACCCTATACTTGGTCTTGGAGGCGATCAGTACAGAGCAAGGAAACACTGAATGATTCAAAATCAGGAAAGGTGTACTCCAGGGATGTATCCTAGCTCCATACCTTTTTTATCTATGTGTGGAACAGAGCATCTAGGAGGTTGGGTGCTGAGGAGGAATGTGGCATCAAGATTGGAGAAAGACTCATCAACAACCTGTTTTACAGATAACACAATCTTGCTTGCTGAAACTGGGGAGCACCTGAGACATTTACTGTACAAAGTCAAGGTCTACAGCCATTAATATGGATTGAAGCTCCACATCAAGAAAATAAAGATTCTTACCACTGGGCAGATTGACAAAATCATGATAGATGGTGAAGAGATTCAGATTGTTGACAGCTTCAGTTTGCATGGCTCTGCAGTCAACACTCTTGGTACCAGCAGCCAGGAAATCAAAAGACAAGTTGTATTGGGAAAATCTGCTGTCAGGGACCTCTCCAGAGGCCTGAAGAGCAACAGTGCCTCAAAGTAGTGATGACCAAATCATCCAGCAAGATTTGTCTCTGAGCAGTTTTAAATCAGCTTCTTCTCCAAACATCCAGTAAGAACAATTAAACCTTCAACTGTGGCGAGCACAAATACAAAGCCTCAGGTATACCTTGCCACAGTTTCTGCACAGCAATTTCACAGTTTCTCCAACAGCATCATCAGGATCCACCAACAGGGTCTGCTCCAGTCTTCCTCACGTTTTGCTGCCACAAGTTTGTTGCTTTCCTATGTGAAAATACAGACTCTTATCCCAGTCCTCCATCTGCTGATGATTTGCAAGACCATGTCCTGCAGTTAGTTGGATATCAGAGGGGGCTAACTAGTGGCTAAAAAAGCCAACTTTTAGGTAAACACCATAATATGATAAATGTTAATAAAAGCCTTTATGGACATCATTCATCATAGTCGATGGAAAGGCAAACCTCACCCCATCTGTAAGATGATAATTAAGTGAAGAGAACACTATTTTAAAATGTTGGTACTGCTATCGTGCTCTGGTGGCATAGTCTGTGGAGAATTGCTCCACCAAGACAACTCTTTTCTAGCTGTTTGAATACACCAGCCTGACTCCTTGGGAGAAAGATGGTCAGTCTCCTGTGCCATTTGCAACCTTCATAAACCCCATGAAGTATCAGCTATCATGAGTTGGTTACAACTTGATGGCAACAAGTTCGATACTGTTATTATTAAACATTCATTCCAATTTTCATATTCAGGAGGAGTTAAGAAATTTAACTTAAGATACACAAACTAGAATCACTCAATTCAGGAAAGCACATCATACATATTTAAACAACTCATACATGCTTGTTGATTGCTATTTCATATTTAAAGTTATTTACCTAACAAACTAATTCATGTTAACACAATATATCATGTAATCCTATTGGAAGGTGTCCTTGAGCAAGAAAAATCATTTGTTTGGAAGAAAGTTACAAATATATGTATCCCAGTTATATATCACTAGATGACAGAGAAGTATAACACTTATAATTAAGAAACATATTGACATGACCCATTGTAATGCTTAAAATTATCTCAGTAATTGTTCCTTTTACCTAACATTTATTATATTTTTCTTTTTGCTGACCTGTAAGCAAACAGCTAACTAAACTTCCTTAAGCAAATTGAATTTTTATAACTAAAATATTCCAAAGAACACTTCTTATAATCTTGAATTTAGAAGAACCTAAATTGTTAATTATCATGGACCTTTTTTATATTCTGTAAGTAACATAAACTGTGTTCATTAGATCACATTATTGTATTGCCAGTTCTCATGTGAAAAACAACTTCAGACTGATTTGCTTCAATTTTAGATTTACCAAGATTTTTACTCCTCCTGTAAATTACACAAATGCTTACTTATTATTTTCAAGGGGAAAAAAAATCAAAGTTAAATTAGAGATTTCAGGAACCTAAAACCATGGTGGTTGTATGAAAATTAGGTGAGAGTGAAATGTTCTTGTTCGGAGTCACCAAGTCAGCTCTGACTCCTAGTGATTCGTCCTTTGCACCACAGAAGGAAATGGTGCCCAGTTGGGCACTGTCCTCGGTCACTGCTGAGCTTCAGCCTTTGGTTGAAGCTACTGTGTTAGTCTATCTTATTGAGGGTCATCCTAGTTTTTTGCTGACTTTTTGCTTTTCTTAGCATGGCATCCTTCTCCACAGAATGCCCCTTCTGGAAGATAACATTTCCACAGAATATGTGGTAAAAATCTAACCAGCTTGATTCTAGGAGCACTCTGGCTTTTTTCCTTTCAAGACAGACAATGTTTCTTCTTTTGGAAAGATATGGTATATTCATTATTATTTGTCAACAGCACAATTCAAAGATATAATTACTTTTGTTTTATCATTTATTGTTCAACTTTGATATGCATATGAGGTTATCAATAATACCAGGTACACCTTAGTCATTATACTGAGATCCTTTCTCTTTAGTGCTTTGAAGAGGGTCTATAGCATGTTTTTCCAGTTGTAACACATCTTTTTTTTGGGCTTTGATTATAGACCAAGTAAAATCAAATCCTTGAAACTTCAGTTTCCCCCCCAATTTTAATGATACTTATTTTTTTTCGGTTGTGAGAATTATTTTCTTTGATTGAAATGTGAATTTTAATGTTGTATAAGGAAGATTGCATTGCAATACAGAGGAAGATCCATTTTCCATATAGCTTATTTGTTTCATCAGAGACAACAAGATTGGTACAGTATAGAGCAGGTTTCAGGGCTATTGTACATAGGGTCTCTAAGAGTCCCAAATGACTCAATGACACACAACAACAACAACATTTGTTTCAATAACATTATAATGTATATATTATATAAAATGGGCTAAATGTGTATAAGTAAATGTAAATTGTGTACAATATATAAAAGTTTGAATTATATTCAATATATAAAAAAAGAAAAGTAGTGATAAAATGAAAAAGCTTCAAGGGTGGTATTTTCTGTCTTTCTTTAGCTATATTTACAATATCAAGTTGAAAAGAAATTTAATAAATAAAGTAGTTGACTAAAAAAGTGATACCAATTATTCTTATGATTAATTCAAATGATTGAGAAATAAATAAATATCCAGTAGGCAAGTATTCAAAGAACAAATAAAAATTTTCCTACAAATGAAGATATATACATTATTTACATATATCTGTATAAAGGAAAAGCATACAAATAATTAATATTACAGAAATATAATGCAAACAAGTAAGCATTTAATTTCTGTAAGTCTTTATTATTACAAGGCTAAAAGACATTCATCTGCTTTTTAATGAATCTGTATGGATATCAGTAAATTAACACGTTGGTGGAGGAGCCACTCGTGGATTTGAACCACAGGAAACTCTTAGGGGTTAGCAGCATAACAGGCTATGGGCAGTACCACCACGCTCCTTTCAGGAATGCAGTTATGAAACATAAAGTATGCTAGGAGTATTTCATGAAATTCTGAGTCCCCTTTCATAAAATCAGTATGTTAACTTTGAGTTATGAGTGGCATTTGAATCTAAAATATCTGTTAATATTTCCACATATAACAAAATAACCTTAATCACCTCACAGCAGAAATTTGCAAACTGCTAATAAGTTTGATTTTAAATGGCCATGGTAAAAACCTGCTTGTGTTGGAAGGAACATTTGGATCTTAGTAAATTTAGAACATAGCCTGTGATTTGCTGTGTTCAGAAAAGGTCCTTTCTTAGCTTACATGTCTTATAATGGTATCCTTAGTTCTACCATAGAAGAATATATCTAGGTTTTGAATAGAAATATTATTTCCTGCCAAAACCCAAATCAATGGAATTTTACAACTCCGGAGGATAGACAGCAGCTGCCCTTAATTTAAAGTCCGCATAATAGGTGGAGTTGTAGGGAAGATTCTGGAGAACAGCTTCACTTCTCAGTGCTTACACAACATAAAAAAAGAAAATGACCAAACTTTACCAATTTTTTTTTATTTCAACCAGAAATAGCCACTGTTCATGAAAATGATTGTTTTGAACATTGTTCTATTTTAATCATGAAAATTGTCTTTTTACCTTCCCAATTTCTAGAAGAACATACACTAAAGAGATAGCTAGGATAGTCTGCAGAGTATGACATTTAGGTACACGAGTATCTTAAAGCAAAGTGATCCTCACAATAGTGGTTTTGTTTTCTTTAAGAACATACCTGCCGAAAACATAAAAATGAGCAAGTGAACTATTTCTTTGATTGTTAAAGCTTGAATGGTTTTAAGATGTACTGATTTTATTTTTCCTATGGACAGTTTTCCCTAAAAGCATTTTAAAGATGACTGCTATATGTGCAACAAAGAACTGAATGTCTTTTAAACGGTGGTTCCATTCTCTGTTCTTCAGAAACACCTACCATTTAAATAAAATTACAGTGCTCCTGCAAGCAAAAAATAGTCCTTTGTTACCCTTGTATATTTATGCATATTTTTCTTTTAAGTGCAAGAACTTTCTCAGATTTTGGCAGCATTAATAATCTGCAAGTTGGTGTCCCTTACCCCCCATGAGGTATGAAGGCTTTAAAATGGAACCTGATTTGTAGCTGTATGTATGATGTCATTGCATGTCCTTGTTGTTTTCATTGTGTCTTATTTTGTGTTCAGATCATTTGTGATCCTGTGGACTGTTTGGCTTTTTAAAGCAGTGACCTCAAATTGGCAACAGTTTAACATTGTTTGTTTTTGTAAAACTTTGCTGCTGTGGATCTGAATGATTTTTTTTCCTGTCTACCTTCTGTCACATTATTGCTCTCTTCTCAAGTGTGTTTGTCAAATGATTTTGAGTATACATTGAGTTTCACTATTAATAATATGGACAACTTTCTTTTTGGTCTGAAAACACCAGAATCTGAATTGCACATGAACAAGACAAAAATTCTTTCTACTGGACAAATAGGCAACATTATGATAGATGGTGAGAAAATTGAAATTGTCAAATTTTCTTCCTTCCTTCCTTGGTGTCAAGAGATTAAGAGATGTATTATCTTGTGCATGTCCACTGTCAAGGATTTCTCCAAATGTCAGTTTGAGGACTAAGGTACATCTGATTCATACCATGGTCATTTTAATCACTTGTTATGCATCTGAAAGCTGGACAGTAAATAAGGATGGCAGAAGAATTGATGCCTTTGAGTTGTGGTGTTGGAGAAGAGCATTGAATATTCCATGGTCTGCCAAAAGAACAAATAGATAAGTCTTTGGAAAAGTGAAGCCAGAGTGTTTCTTGGAGACATGGATGGTGGTGAAACTTCTCATGTATCTTGGGCAAGCTGCTAGGAGGTGCTGTTTATTTGAAAGGTGGAGGGTCAGTAGAAGAGAGGAAGACCCTCAAGGAGATGAATTGACACAGTGACTGCAGCAATGGGTTTTAAGTGTGTCAGAGATGATGTGGATGACACAGGTTAGGACAGAGTTCAGATCTATTTTTCATAGGGTCCCTATTTGATGGTACCCTAACAATGACTCCAACAATGCTGAATTCTGGTGCTTGTACCATTTTAGCAATTTTCCTGGCTTCTGCTGTTCATGCTGCTGTCAGAGATAAATTAGTTCTTTCACATTTTAATTGAAAATGGTCACCACATTTTAGCATCAGGTTGAAGTTTCACACGTTTATGTAATGATTAGTTGCTTACATTGAAAACATAGTATTGAATTAAATGGTTTACCAAAACATTTTTAATATTTAGGTAAACTTTATGAAATATTAATTGTCATGAAAGTAGATACTGATAGTTTACTAAGAGTTGAACTCTCATGGGAAACTCCTTAGGAAGTCGTGTTGTTAACTCAGTGACAGCACCTCTCTGACAGGTTGAGTCCATCAAGGATTCCATCAGAGAAAGAATTTATAGCCTCTAAAAAACTTGCTGGAGGGTCAGCTATGAGTTCGTTCCAACAGGACAGTATTGAGTTTGAGTGTTTGACTAAGAAAATATATTATCTTGTGTTACTACAGAGTTACGGTACAAATCTTAGATTTTGTGATCCTAGAAGAGAAATTTAATTTTAATATTATTTCATGTTGCAGTTTTGTTTGGAATTAACCTTTAGTTGTTTGCTAATTAACTGTGACATAAGCTTATAGTTGTTGAGTCAGAACCGACCTGGAGATGACCCACTGGTGGGTTTTCGTACGGGAGGAGATTGCCTATCTTTCTCCTGTGGAGCAGCTGGTAGTTTCAAACTTCATGTTTTGGGGATTGCAGCACAACTTCTTGCTACCCAGCAACCAGAGCTGTGTATAAACCTAGAATTATCATTACTTGGAAATGACTCAACCACAGTTTTGTTTGAAAGGAGAAGGATCAATCTATGTTGCTAACTTGAAGTGATAAAATGATGACATAGAGGAACTCTAAGGGAGAATTTTATAATCCCATGTAAGGAAATTATGAAACAGTAATTTCATCTCATATGAAATTATTGATGCTTTATTTAAAGACTGGTATTTATATTGTTTGTCCCACTTGTTGTTATGTGCTGTTGAGTCACCTGCTACCCATAGTGACTTTATTATGTACAGCAGCTCTGAACCCTGCTCTCTCCTGAGCTGGTCTCATTAATTCCAACACACCTAGCCCCATTGCCTAGTCACCCACAATCATCTCTTCTGGGTCATCCTTCCTTGTGCTGTCCTTCCACACTTCCAAGCATGATATCCTTCTCCTATTTTAATCACCTCCTTGTCCATACATAAACAAGATTACAGTAACATGTCAAGGAATAGTTGAGACCAAAGCTTCCTTCAGGAGGGCATAATTGATCAGATCAATAATGCTAAGTTTCTCCATGAATTCCTGCTACAAAATCAGAAGCTTAATGATTAGAGATTAGAGTTGGGTAGGTCTGTATCCATCCTATCCCTTCTGTTCCCCACCTGAGAAGTAGAGCACTAACTCCTATTTGGAGATCAAATAGAGCAGTTGCATTAAATGATTTAAAAAAAAAATTCCAGTGAGACAAATAATCTCTGATTACTGTATTTATATGATTAAAGAGTATAAAACAATAGGCATGTATTCCTAGACCCTTAGTTTTATTCTGTTTTGGGGGGGAAGCTACGCCCACTTAATCGGGTTGCTCTGGGATCTTGGGAGTCAGCCGGGCACTAGGAATGCTGGTGTGGGCAGCGGCATGGCTGCTGCCGAAGCTCCTCATCCACGCTGGCCTCACACTCAACCTTGATCTTGGCCAACAGGTGTTCGCACAGCTGCTGCCAACTCTGTGAGGCCTTGAAGCGTCCAACCTTATTTTTATTCTTGAAGCAATAGGCAAGATGTACACAAATCTTTTTTTTTTTCACAAATCTTTAAATGTCTAATTTTATTTCTCAGTGTATTATGACTGCATCTTTCAATGTCTAATTTTTTTCTCAGCATTTTCTGATGGCCCTCGAGGATTAGATGAAACATCTTAATGTCCATAGCAGAGTTGTGTTAACACTCGGCAGTTGTTACCATTGTCCTTATGTGGTAGCTATATGTTGTTGGATCCTAAGCTGAATGCTTTTCATTTTTTTTGTTGTTTTTGAAAGATGGGCATGATGCTTTGTGCAAAAGGCTTTGAGGTACTTCGAATTGTAATCATCTAATTGAGGTTTTTGAGTTGTAATCTTCTGTGAGCCCTGTTGTTGTTGATGTGGTGAGGTGTGTGGGAATGGGAAGCAGTTTATAGGCTATGATTAAGTCTTAGTCTTTTTGAGGGCATGTGCCCCTGGGTTATGACCTTTGCAAGTATTTGTCAACTTCTTTTCTTCAGCTGAGGTGAAACAGGAAGGCAAAGGGAGAATGTAGTTATTAACTCCCCTTCATCTACGGCAAAAGATAAATGGAAATGTATTTTGGTGTCCCAAGTCAGTACGACCCGATGAATAGATAGAAAGCTGGCCATATCCTGTGCCATCCTCACATTCTCTGCCACACTCAAGCCTGTTGCTGCAGTCATTGGATAAAACCATCTTACTAGGGGGTCTTCTTTTTTCTGACCTTCCACTTTCCCTGGCATGGTGTTTTGTTGTTTTGTTGGGTTTTTTCCCCCCCAAGTACTGGCCCCTCCTAACAACATGCTGAAAGTATGTGAGACTTAAGTTTCACCTTTCTTGCCTGTAAGGAACATCTTGGTTGCACTTTCTCAAAGACAGATATTTGTTCTTCTGGCAGCCTGTGAGATAGTCAATATTTTTTCACCAGCACTAAAATTCATAAGCATATAGTCTTCTAGCTTCCTTATTCATTGTCCAACTTTTACTTGCTTACTGTTGAAAATACTGTGGTTTGGGTCAGTTCTTCTTAGTTTTTACACTGAAATCTTTGCTCTTTAGCATTTTCAAGAAGCTCTTGACAGTCAGTTTGTCCAGTATGACACATCTTTGGATTTGCTGACTCCTGTTTCCAGGAGTTTTTGTTTGTCTAAGTAAAATGAAATCTTTGACAACTCTAGCCTTTTCTCCATTTAGCATGATGTTGCCTGTTGTTGCTGTGTTGAGGACTTTTTGTTTTTAGAGGTTGAAGGCTATATAGTCTTTTATCTTTTTCTAGTAGGTACTGCAATCCTTCTTGACTTTTTGCTTGCAAGGGTGTGTCATCTGCATGGTATAGTCCCTAGTCTCGCTTCTTGAATTGTTTTCTCAGTTTAAAGTTTGAATGGGTATGAAGAAAAGCTACAACCCTGATATAGATCTTTTCTACTCTGAAGTCATGCAATATCACTGCCTTCTGTTTGAATGGCAGTTCCTTGTTGACATACTCCTACAGCTATTTTTTTTTAAAAACAATATTCAGTAAGATTTTACCTCTATGTGGGCTAATGATAGTACTCGATAATTTGTTTACAATTTGTTGTATTCTGCTTTATTTTTAATTGAGAACAAATAATGGATATCTTTCAGTCAGTTGACTAGGTAACTCTTGTAAATTTCTTGTAATTTATTAGGGAAAATGTCCAGAGCTGCATCTGTTTGATGTACACCTCAATTAGCGTTTGATCAATTCCTAAAGCCGTCCTTCTTTGTTTGCCAATGCAGTCAGTGTGGTTTGAACTTCCTCCTTTTTGCCCTTGGTTCTTGATCTTATGATTTGACTGATTCTTTCTGCTACAGTGAATGTGCATTCCTTTCTTCTTCTTTTGACACTCCCTGCATCATTCAGTATTTCAATAGAATCTTTCAGTATTCCAACTTGAGGATTGACTTGTCCTTCAGCTCTTTCTTCTTTAGAAATATTCAGTTTGTTCTTCTCTTTTGAACCTCCCAAGTTCAAAATATTTAATTATTGATGTTTTTGCTTTATTTTATTGAGCTCCCCTTTAATATCTTTTTTCCAGCTGTATTGATTATTTCTTAACTTAATTTTGTCTTCTCTATGTTGATGAGAAAATTCCAGTATCTTCTGACATTCGTTATGGGTTGTGCTTTGTATTTTTTTAATGACTGTGTTTTTCTTCATGGATGATGTATTTGATATTATCCTGCTTGTATCTTCTTTAATCCTGAGAGTTCAGTTCATAAAGTCTAAAGATAAGTTTTAAGTTTAGATGTTGTTATGTGCTGTCAAGTCAGTTGTGACTCATAGCGACCCTATGTACAACAGCCCTAAACTCTGCTCTGTCTTATGCCAATCGCACTGTCTCTGACACTCCCATCCCAACTACCCCAGTCACCAAATCAATCCACCTCATAGAAGGCCTTCCCCTCCTGTGCTGTCCCTCCACCCTCCCCAGCATGATGTCCCTTTCCAAGGACCAATCTCTTGTTACATGTCCAAAGTATGTTAGACTGAGCCTCGGAATCCTTGTCTCCAAAGAGCCACTCTGCTTAACCCTTTCCAGAATGAATCTGTTTGTTTTCCTAGCAGTCCATGGTACTCTCAATACTATTCTCCAGCACCACAGCTCAGAGGCATCAATTCTCCTTCTGTCCCCCTTGGTCATTGTCCAACTCTCTGATGCATAACAGGTGATTGCAAAGACCATGGCCTGTATCAGACACACATTAGTCTCCGGAGAGACACCATTGCTCTTCAGTACTTTGGAGAGGTCCCTAACAGCAGACTTTCCCATGGCAATGTGCCTTTTAATTTTAATTATTATAAATTTCGGTTTGAACTTGCATATAATTAATGTAAGTTCTGCAGTTAGCCCTTTGCTTTATTTTGACTGTTGATGTTGAATTTGTATCTATATATTTCTCCAGATACAGCCAGTCTGATTTCTGTGTATCCCATCAGGTGAGATCCATGTGCAGAGTTGATATTTATGTTCTCTTGTAATATTTGCAATGAATAAATCATGGTTTGTACAAAATTATGCCATGTGATTTCTCTGCTCCCCCTCTCTGAGAATTCAAGTAGAATGAGCTTCACAGTAAGAACTTGATGAAACTCCAGAGGTAAACTCATGAAAGTGCATCTGGGAGTTCTTGATGTTTTTAATCTCTCAAATTAGCTGTTGCTCAATCTTCAGCCATTAATCAATTACATTTTAAAATGTCCTCACTGATGCTGGATCAAGCAGTGATGATTTGATTCTAGTAAGTGGTGACTCTCTGTATCAACCTGTGTGTATATCCAGTTTTGGGGACAGTTTGTCCCATGACCTTAGTTCTCTGACAGACTTAAAACAATTTGTTGATTTTTCACTTATTGGGTTTTTTTCTTGTTTAGAATGGAAAGGGTGTTTTGACTTCATTGTTCTTCATACGTCTGCCTATTAATTCAGACCAGAAAGGGAACACATCACTTTCAAGCTGTTTAATCTTCGTAATAGCCTATAGAAAGCTTTTCCTGAAGTCTGTTTTCCATCTTTTTTCTCTGATTAGATCATTTTTGTAATTTTTTTTGAAGTTCATAGTATCCTCTACATAACTTGTGACTCTTGTGGTCACATAATGGATCATATATTAATATCCATCTCCCCTCTAAAATGAAAGAGACATAAATCTTGTTTTCAGTATTTCATATGTACTTAAAACTGAACAGTAAGCCATGAACTGTGATTTAATAAAAAGTAATTTTATAATACTCTTTTATCTGTTAAATAGCTTCACAGTATAAGTAAAAAGCCAGGGTTACAATGATCCCAAGTTCCATGTCAGGATGCTTAGTCTAGGGATACATTTCATTTATAAAAAGTAAAGAAAATGCAACAGAAATATGAACAATGATGTAGAAAATGTGCATAGAGGTGTTGTAGACAGATTGAATTACATTAGTCTCAGGTTAAAAATAGTTCTAGAGATTGTTACATTAAGTCAGTTGATGCTTTGATTAATGATCGGTATCAACACATCTATGTTTTTGGGGAAAATAATAATACTATATCACAGAATTATATGATCAGCATGGTGTTGAATAAATTTTGAATGTCCAGTTATTTTACAGTTACCATGATGGAAATGGATATGTAGAATGTAGCTATAATAATCTGCCTTTTATCAAAAGTTTCTCATTTGGCTCAGCTTATATCATTAGCAATCATAATTTTATGGCCTGCATAGTTTGATCTATTTACATAGGGAACTCTGGCAGTGCACTGCTAAATCAAAGGTGGCACTTCTTTGACAGTTTGAATCCACCAGCAGATCATGGAAGGAATATGGACAGTCTCCTCCTGTGTGATTTACAGCCTCTGTGAACCTGATAGAAGGTCAGCAATGAATTTATTCCAGTCCAGCTACAATGAGTATAAGGGGGGTTTTGCATTTTTATGTGTAGCATTTCTAAGTAGTTTGCAACTTTACTATTATTTACTATTAAGTAAATGATGGAAAAGTGCAATTATTGATCTCCCTCTTTGGTCCAGAACAAAGAAATAAATAGGAAAGGGGGGAAAAAATAGAAACATACTTCTGTTTTTACAATGATGATTTTATGGAATTTTCATCCTTATGAGACTCAGTTTACTCAGCACATTTCTCTCCAGTCTCTCTCAAGTTATGTGGTAATTTTGGAAATAATTGCTCTTTACTGCTATGAAGTATTCCATCATATGAATGTACTACAATTTCTCAATCCATTCAATCGTGGTTGGACATTTGGGCTGTGTCCAAGTTCTTGCAATTGTGAATAATGCTGCTATCTTATATGCTATCTCATATGCTATCTCAATAATGATAATGTACAAATCTCCATTGTGTCTCTTTTCTTTTCCTCAGGGCATGTTCATAGTAATGGAATAGCTGGGTCATATAGAATATCTATGTTCATCTTTTTGAGGAAATGCTGCACTGCCTTCCGGAGTGGTTGTACTATTTTACAATCCCACCAACGCTATATGAGAGTTCCACTCTCTCCACCTCCTCTGTAATGTTTATTGCTTGCTGTCCTATTAAACTTTGCCACTGCTACTGCAGAGAGGTGTTATCTCATTGTAGCTTTAATTTATATCTGTTTTATTGCCAGGGACTTTGAGCATTTCTTCATTTGTCTGTTGGCCATTCAAATGTCTTTCTCTATGACAAGGAGCAGAGGGGTCAGGATGGGCAGGATGGAAATCATAGGGTTGCACAATTTGATGAGTGGATAGAAGAGGCATAAAGACAATGGGAAAAATCTGGAGTGGATCTAGGAAGACAATAAGATGGCCATGGTTGAATGGTTGTTAATTTTATTAGACATAATGAATGGGAATGATTGCATGAAAGATAATGTGAATGAAGGATAATGTAAAACAATGTATATGAACTTTGTATGTAAACCAATATAAAATAAAAGCAGAAAAAAATAGAGAAACCATTCCTTCAGAGGACTAATGTTATGACACAAATCTCAAATTTCAGGACCCTGAAGCTAGTGGGTAATAATGGTGCACTACCACTACTGACTGCTTTTATTAGGATCACAGTAAAAGATCCTGGATAGAGTGAGGACAAAATGTGGAACAAAACTAAAAAGCATAAAAATGGCCAGTCTTACGTACAGTTCTAACAGAGAGTGGTGGAATCCCTTAGACTGTTGCTCTCAGTCTTCAAACCTGGAATAAAACTCATCTCCATAGCAAGTGATGGTAGGCTTGTAGAATGATAGTTAACACCAGGGTGGCGCTCTCTCTTTATAACAACCAACCATATAAAATCAAAACAGCCATGTTTGCCAGCTGATAGAGCCCAGAAGTCAGGAAGGGGAAATTATGAGAGCTGTAAGGAAGAAGTGGAAAGAGAGTGATTGCATTGTGAGAGTTGTATTTATTGTTAAAAAACAAAATGTTCATGAATGATTGAATAGGAAACCACTTTACTTTGTAAACATTCACTCAAATCACACTTGAAAGCAAATAAGTAAATTATAATTCCTCAAACAAATACCAAAGAAAAAATTGAATATTAAAATCATCCAAAGGAAAGATTTGTGGTTATAATCTATTTTTCTTACCTAATATAAAAGTCTATTTTGTGTTTTGCTCAAGGAAATTTTTGGTGTTGTTGGCAATAATGTGTAGAACTCAAGGTAAATCATTAAAGTAAAATAGTCTTCAAGATAAAGGAAATTACCCAGAATGCACTTGCAGTGAGAACATATTTGTGCAAGTGCTCTTGAAAGCAAAATACTTAACAGAGACACAGAGAAGTATCAATAGTAGTCAGAAATGTTCACTGATTCTGCAGAGTACCACTGATTACATCTCTTCTTTATTTGGGACCTTCTCAAAACAAGTATCATTTCTGTCCTCAACTGAACTCAGTCTCACTGAACCTCTTAGCACATTGTTCTGGGCAAACAAATGTCTTTCAGCTATCCATGGAATTGCTAGGGCGTAAAGAACAGCAAGGTCTACAAACCATATGTATAGTTTTAACAAAAGAAAAAAATACTTAAAAATGATGAATATAGAACTCTACCCTTTCCCAGAAATGGTAGAAGAGTCAATTGCATACTTCTGAGCACTTTTGAAGGATATTCATAACTGATTTGATTGTCTGTTTAAACATTCTTGAGGAAAGATATGGTGACTACTCGTTCCCCTCCCCGCCAGGTGACTGTGTTGAAAGTTTTTTCATGGTTATCTTATTTTAAAGATAAAATGTGTGAATATGCAGAGTAGAAGGGGAAATGGAAAAAAAACACACAAAAAACCCCAACAACAAAAGACATACAACAAAAAAGAAAACGAACAATTTCCCTTCTAAATGGAAGGTGGCTATTTGTTAGTCTTTTGGCTTGGTCTTTATTTTGTAGATTCCCCATATCTCCCCACCTCATATCTTTTTTAAAAAAAA
>NW_006399834.1:8513748-8521218 GCF_000299155.1 Elephantulus edwardii | reverse complement strand
TGACTGGGATAATTGGGATGGGAGTGTCAGAGATGGTGCGATTGGCACAGGACAGAGCGGACTTTAGGGCTGTTGTTCATAGAGTCGCTATGAGTTGCAGGCGACTCGAAGGCACATAACAACAACAACCGTTTATTTAGAAAATTCCATTACTTTGTTTTCAAGAACAAATTCTTTCCATTTCCCTCACACCAGGGCACTTAGCTATTATTGAACTTGAAAATGCCTTGTTAACATGCTTTGTTGCTTGACACAGCCTGATACGATTTGAACGTGTGTAGCAGAGGCTTCCTTTTGATTGTAACCAGGTGATTCCTTCAGTTGTTTTCCAGTTCCCAAAGGAAGCAGCAAAACTAATGTCAGTCTTGTCCTGGATGTGGAAGGAGGGCAGTGCTGAGCTGCCAGTGCCTTGGGGTAGGATATCAGTATTGCCAGTTGAGGGGCAAGTGGATTAATTTTCCAGTTTAGTTCTCAGGTTTTCCAAAATGTCTACAAGCTTCTCAGATCTCTTTCAGTAAATTCCTTTTCTTTGTAAATCAGCCAGCCTATATTTCTGCTGCTTGTATAGCCTAGAACTCTCATTGATACAAACCTTTCTATTGAAACTTATCACTGAATCTTATAATTTAATTTTTCAAAATGACTTCTGACTCACCAGTTTGTCTCCTTAGAAATGATTACAAGTCTCACAATAAATATGATAGCTCTAATCACTTGTTTTAACCATTTCCTATGATTTCTATTTTGCAGTCAACTTCATAAAAGTTTTCATGTTGTTTCCCTACTTGAGAGCTAGAATAGTATATCCTTGTTGCTAAGTACCTACTGTGAGTTGGTTATAACTCTTCCTAAGACTGTATACAACAGAACAAAACCTCACCTAATTCTATGCCACCCTGAAAATGTGAGTTGTTCTCATTGAAAGTCTTTTTCTTGCTGACCCTCTGTTTTTTCTGAGCATGATGCCTTTTCCCAAGGACTGTCCCCTCCTGATAATGTGCCCACAGTATGTAAGATGAAATCTCATCTTCCTTCTCTATAGTACACATCCTAGTTGCACTTCCTCGAAGATGTATTTGTTTGTTCTTTTGGCAGTCCATTGTATATTCATTATTCTTCCCCAACACTCGAATTCAAAGGAATTTGTCATTTTGATATCACAAGTTCATGGTTCAAAATGGCTTTCCTAGCAAGTAATTTTAAGTTTGCCCTGCAGATGGATGAGAATATTCAAGTAGGGAGTGCTAGCTTGTCCAGAAGGGAATTGGCTAGTCTTGCCACTGAACTGTGCAGATTCAGCAGCAGATTTTGAAAATCTCACCAACAGCAAAGAAGCAGCAGAGAATGCAATGTGCACCCTTCAGGGCCATCTAGACTTACAGGAGAGCAACAAAAGCTGCAGCAGAGAACCAGAGACCCGACCTGAGACAGTGCTGACCTTGGGCCTGCTACTCCGTAGAACCAAATCTAGTAGCCTTTGCCAAGTGTGTTGGAAGATGGCTAGAATGGAGGGAGCAGAGAGGAAGATATCATAATTGGTGGACTCAGAACTTCGTAACACTGGCCGAAAGCTGTGAGGATGAAGGCTGAAGGGCCTGTGAGCATGAGTCAGAAGCTATCTTGACTGAGAAATTGGATCCTGTTGTCAAATGAAATTGTATCCTGTTAAGCTTCCTTATAAACCCCATAATCATGCATATGGATCCATGTGCTCTTGTGACCTATTGCAATGGACCCAATAAGATATGTGTTAGATTTAGTGGAAAGAGGTGCAGGAGCATGGGAGACATGGCTGACCTCATGGGAGTTGGTTTTGTGCTGCAGATGATGATGATTGAGGCAGTTCCACTTTGTGATGTTAACAGAGTTTGGATATGGCTGTCCCCCCGTGGTCCTTGCTCTTTTTACAGTCAATCTCTTAAAAGCTGTGAACTTTGAAATGAAATATATATAATAAACTCAATTACTTTCTTCATATTAGATTGTATGACTATTGTGAGCAGGATAATTTCTTCTTCCTGAACACAGGCTGCTACTCTTTAAATGCATATGATAACCTGCATGTACAGTTATGTAAATTTAGTTTGTTGTTGTTGTGTACTGTAGAGAAAGTTAATAGCATGGGAGGAGATTGCGCACTCTTTTCCCATGTAGCAGCTGGTGGCCTCAAACTGTAAGCCTTCGGAATTACAATGAAGCTTCTTGCCACTGGGCCATCAGAGCTCTCTATTTTGTTTAATCACCTGAAAAAACAATGTAGAATAGTGTTCACTGCCTGTTTCAAATTCTTTCTCCATCACTTAATTGTCCTGAAAATGTCGGCAAGTTACTTAACCTCACTGTTCCACTTTTCTCAGCTATGAAATGGTGTAAAATGGTACCTAACTTGTACATGCAAAACAAAACAAAACAAAACAAACAAAACAAAACAAAAACCCTTGAAGAGTAGTTCCTAACACAGAGATAGTCCTGTAACTAAACATTGCCTTGTCCTTCTGCACTATTCTCATGATCATTGCTATCTTTGAGTCCATTATTTCAGTCACTGTGACAATGGACATTTTTGTAACTATAATTTGAGTGAAAAGTTACAATTTGTTTTTTTCTTTCAGTCATTTATACACATTTTGTTTTACTACATTAATTACACTTATTTTATTGTTTATTAGGAATTTGTTCTAGTCTCTTTACAACTTCACCAATATTTGCTATTGACTGCTCTGTCATGTTTGTTGTTGACGTTGGATGAGTGAACTCTTGTGACTTAGTCCATAGGGAGTTGTATTGCCAAACTGATGGTGTCTGTTGGTTGGAATTCACCAACAGTTCCACAGGTGAATGATGGGCAAGACATCCTCCCTTGCAATCTCCAGCCTTTAAAAATTGGTTCCCTCTCACTGACTATCGGGTTTTTTTTGGAGAGGATTGAGGTAATATGTCATCATTATTTTTATTTGCATTTCTCCACTAATTAATTTTCTCTAATCTCATTTTTATGACATTTAATCCTGAAATTTTCCATTATAGCATTGATTATATTTTAGTTTGTATGTCTAGCTGTATAAGCCCCAATATTTCCATGACTATTGGTCATAATAAATTTTGTTCATTAACATGTGGTTCTGAAATTATCACTTGGAATTATTTGCAGGTTTTGTGGATATTGTCTCATTTCCAGGTTGTAGTTCCAGTATCTCAAAATAGGAAAAATCAGTTAAAAAGCAGTGGTCAAAAATAATGAAAATTGGAAAAACTTGTGTTTGTTTCTATAGAAATTGTATCTCAAAAGTTGTTGGATTAGAAAACACTAAAAACAAAAAGCCATGTATTTTTATATTTTAAAATGAAGCATATTGCTGTTGTTGTTGTTGTTATGTGCCGTCGAGTTGCTTGAGACTCATAGTGACCCTATGTTCAACAGCCCTAAACTCTTCTCTATCCCTTGCCAATCCCTTTGTCTCCAAGACGCCCATCAATATAATTAGCCTGGTGAGAACTAGCAGCTCATTATAAAAATAGATGAGAGTAATTTTTGGTCCTTAGATGATACATAGAGAAGAGACTGAAGCTGTTAACAATTACCGCTTGCTCGGCTCCACAATCAACACTCAGCAACAAGTAGTCAGGAAATCAAAAGATTAATTTCATTGGGAAAAATCTGCTGTCAGGAATCTCTCCTGAGTACTGAGAAGCAATTATGGTGCACCTGAGGCAGGCCATGGTCTTTGCAATTACTTGATATGCATCTGAGTGATGGACAATGACTAAGGATGACAGAAGAATCAATGTTTTGAGTTGTGGTCTTGGAGAAGAGTTTGAACATCGACCACCAAAAAAACAAATAAGTCCATCTTGGAGGGGTTGAAACCAGTATTCTCCTTGGAGGCTAGGATTTTGAAGCTCCTTCTCACATACTTTAGGCATGTAGCCTGGAGGGACTGGTCTTTAGAGAAGGAAATCATACTTGGCAGAATGGAGGGACAGCTCAGGAGAGGAAGACCTGGATGAGATGGATTGATAGATTAACTGGGAAAAAGAGGGAGTAGGTGTGTCCAGAGTCCATGAGACTTGCTCAGGACAGAGCAGGCTTCAAAACTGTTTTACATAGGGTCTCTATATGTTGCAGGCAACTTGACAGCACATAACAATGACAACAGAGACAAATGTATAGAAATGTAAATATAATGCAAGATCTTGAGTTGCATTTACTCTTCTTTTTTGATAAATATGAATAAAAATGTATCTAAAACTTTGATTGACAGATATACTTATCTGAAAATACTGTAGTAGGTTACTAAGCTTTTATTTATTTTACACAGTGCAGAAAAATTGGGAGTTTTATATGTTCATTTTAACAATAATGAAATCTTAGGGTATCAGGTGATTAGAAAGTCTAAATTATTAAGACTTAAAAACAGAACCCAAACAAATACTATGAAGTGATGAGAAAGAATTTAATCATGAATATTTGACTGCAATAAAACATTACAGAGAAATTTTTAGTAAATTCTATCACTTGGGAAGTACTTTTATAAGTGATATGTGAGAGATGAAGATAATGAGTATGAATACACAGTAACAAAGGGATATCATATTGTATATTACCGTAGGTGGGTAAGATTTCTGAGAAACTAAATCCTGTCATCTTTGAAGATGTGACTATGTAGTCTTACATATTCACTGATTCAAGTACTATTGTTTGGGTTGGTTTTTTTTTTTTTTTTATCTTGGGCAGTACTTCACACTCTTATCAGCAATTCTTAAATATTAGTCTGAAGTAGAGTAGATATTTTCAATAAATGTGGAGACTATTTAGCATCAAAATATGCAGAGAAATGTATTTTCATATATGATTAAAAAATCCATAAACTCATTGTCATCATTTATGAACCAACTCATAGCTGACTCTCTGGTGAATTTTCAGAGGCTATATATTGCACCGGTGGAGACTGCCCATCTTTCTCCCACAGAACCACTGTTTCATTTGGAACCACAGAGAGGAGCCTCCTTGATTTAGATGCACAAGATATGGAGTCATAGCCAACTAAACAGAACCTAATGACAACAGTCTATACCATTATTTTTCCTCTTGTTGTGTGCCGTAGAGTCGGAACTGACCCACAGCTGACCCTATGGCAGGTTTTCAGAGGCAGTTAATCACAAGAGAGGAGGATTGCTCATCCTTCTGCAGAGTAGCTGGTGGATTCGAATCAGGTGCCTTTGGGATTGCAGCTCAGCTTCTTGCCACTAGGCCATCATAGCTCCCTTATTAGTTTTCTTTTACTTTGTAGTCAAATATTTGTATATACTTTGCTAGTTTTCTAAGTGAAAAAGTAGACTGCGGATTTGAAATAATAAACTTTCAAAAATAGGGTAAATTATCTCTTATTTCTAGAATCAGAAATATCCTACATATTTTTATTTATTTTTCTTTAAAAAGGAAGATGAGAAAGGTGCTGCTTATGAAGGTTTCATTCTCTGAGTGTATCCCTCTGAAGAGTGGGCCTATGGTTCTTTGGTTTTCTTCTGTTGGTGAGGTGTGACGCAATAGTGAGTGGTTTCTACCTTTTCTTTTCTTTCTGTTTTGTTTTTAAGGACTCTTTTTTTCTGTTGACTCTTCTGCATTTCCTGGTGTTTATACAAGTTAGTGTAATGCTTTTAGTTTCATTTCTCTACTCACATTTGGCCCAGGTTCAGCATGCTGGAGTGAGGGTAGGAGTGGAAGAAGGAAGCAGAAGAAAATGTAGTATAAAGGTTTAAGAGCTAGTTGAATCCTCAGATCCAGGACAGTGGACACATTATATTAGACCCCGGAAATTTGTCACCAAGCATGATTATTATAGAGGAAAAAGGGTTTAGGTAAATTGATTTTGTAAAGCTTAAAGATCAGAATAATTAAAAATAGAATACAACATCTTTCCCTAACAAAGACGTTTAAAACTCATTTCAGAGTGAAATGGCTATAGAACAGGTAGTTTGATGCTTGAGGACAATTACAAAGTGTTCACAGATGGACAAGAAAGACAGATGTATTAATTAGTTGTCTTATTTTATATTTTTTTAAAACCAAAGATAAGTTTAAATTGTAAGCATAGATCAAATATGGGTAACAGGAATTTGGCTTTATTAAAATAGTGAAATTTTTTAGATAATGTAATAGTTCTGAACTGAGTTCAGAATTTTAGTCCAAGGAACTTGCAAGTATCAGTAGTCAGCTTCATGAATATAAAAAATTGAAGCGATCCTAAAAGATTGAGAAAGTTTTCCAGAAGGAGTAATGGGGGGAAAGGTTATATTTTACTGGCAGTTATATCACAATCCTTGACAGAATTTCAAAACTCTAAAATTAAGCACTTAGAAATGGTAGTAGTGATTATTTGGAGATGGCTTGGCTTTCAGTATTTGACTTTACTTTTCTCAACAATTACTTGATTGGTGATATAGAGAATTCTGTTTATGTAGTAAGTCTGATTTTCACTTGGATATTGTTGTTGTTATGTGCCTTCAAGTTGCTTGGATTCCTAGTAACCTTATATACAGTAGCTCTGAACTCTGCCCTATCCTGAGCCCATCATTGTCTCCAATGGACTTAACCCCATTTTTCCAATCACTGAGTCAGTCAGTCTCATTCTGGGTCTTCCTTTTCTGTGATGTCCCTCCACTCTTCCAACCATTATGTCCTTCTCTAAGGACTTGTCTCTCTTTGCCATGTGCCCAAAGGATATGATGGAGCTTCAAAATCCTTGCCTTCAGGGAGCAGCTTGGTTTCAGTCTCTCCAGGGCAGACTTGTTTGTCAGTCCACCATATGTTCAACATTCTTTTCCAGCTCCTCTGCTCAAAGGCATCAATTCTTCTATCATTCTTAGTCATTGACTAGCTCTCTGATGCATAGCAAGTAATTGCAAATACCATTGCTTGTATCAGGCATACCTTAGTCTCCAGACTGACATGAAAATTCTTCAGTACTCTCTAGAGGTCCCTGAAAGCAAATTTCCCAAGGAAATTCACCTTTTAATTTTTTGACTCCTGGTGCCAAGAGTACAGATTTTGGAATTAAGCAAGCTGAAGTTGTTAACAATCTTAGTCTCTTTACCATATATCATGATGCTTCCGATTGGCCCAGTGGTGAGAATCTTTGTTTTCTTGATGTTGAGCTTCAAACCATATTGAAGACTACAGTACTTGGCCTTCTGCAGCAAATGCCTCACATCTTCCTCGATTTAAGCGAGCAAGGTTGTGTCATCTGCATAAAACAGGTTTTGGATGAATCTTCCTCCAATCCTGATGCCACAATCTTCCTCATAAAGTCCAGTCTCCCAAATGATCTGTTCTGCATATAGATCGAAAAGATACGGAAACAGGATGCATCCCTGGTGCATGCCTTCTCTGATCCTGAACCATGCAGTGTTTCCCGCTCAATTCTCATTCCTGCTTCCTGGTTATAAAAGAGGTTTCACATGAACACAATT
>NW_006399834.1:8508861-8513648 GCF_000299155.1 Elephantulus edwardii | reverse complement strand
TCCTCAAGGTTAGCCACAATTTGTTGTATTCCATACAGCTGGATATTAAACAAATACGTCTGCTGTTGTTTCAGAGAAGATGGGAATGAGGAAGGAAGGAAGGAAGGAAGGAAGGAAGGAAGGAAGGAAGGAAGGAAAACACAAACCTCGCAACCAGGCTTCTTAGAAATGATTAGCTTAGTTTTAATTATAAAATTAAACTATTCGACATCTTGGGAATTTTCTAATGTGTTACAGTGTTCTATCATCATTATGCCTTTCCCTTTTCAGTAGTTATCAGTGACTTGATTAGACAGGAAAATAGTTCTGTGTGTATCTAACATAGAGGGAAGTAGTCAGTTAAAATTGTATCTTTAAAATAATAATTTGCTATGTTTCAATTATAAGAGATTTCCAACAAATGTAAATGGAATTCCCCTTTAGTTGCCTGAATAAAAATTAACAATTTTAAACAACTGAAAAGTTATCTAAATGAACAGATGACATTTATTATTTCAATTATTCAATTATTTAAATTATACAATGAGAGATTACCCATCTTTCTCCTAAAGCAGCGGATTTTGACGGCCTAGCTTTGGGTTGGTAATGCAGCTTCTTACCTATTGGTCTACCAGGGTGCCCTTCAGTTCAGTAAAAGATCCTGAAGCCATATTCTTGGAAATATGGGTGACGAAACAGAATATGTTAACCTAGAGAGATGAAAATATTTGTTGTGGAATCAATATGAAATTGTTTCGTGGAAATCAGTCAGTAGACCTTTAGAAATCTTTCATCTTCTTTAAGTGACTTATTACTTTTTGTTTTTCAATTTCTACTTTTATGTATGAATCTGATATTTATTTTTCTTTGAGGGTTAGAAACACTGCATTTTAAATAAATTTATAAATATGTTTTATATATACATAAAATTCACAAATTTTTAATATTTGGTTGAGTAAAAATAGGACAGTATTGCCATTTTGTCAGTAGTAGCAATAACTCCACATGTGGAAGGAAAGGTCTGCGTTATCCCCAGGAATGATGATGACATTTTCACTTCTTCAAATGCCTATCTAGTTTAGCACAGCATTCTGTATGTGGATCTTTGTTTTCTGCATTCTGTGTTGCATTGTTTTGAACAGTGAACTATAAAATTGAGCATCTGAGACTGATCACATTAGTGACCTGCATGCTATAACCTTGCATGTAGAATGCACTGATAGCCTTAATTTTCAAAATTCACTTATACTACTTTGCTTTAACATAAGACTTACAATGCAATCTGATTTTTGCTAATTGAAAAATATGAAGAGAATTTAATATTTTTTTATGAAAAAGGTGAAAAGCAAAGCTAACATTCAGTGTTTGTTCTGCAGTGAATCATTAAAGAGGAATTGCATACCACAAACATCGAGTGGCTTCACAAAGCTCTTTCTCCAGGAATTGGAATAATAGCTCAGCTCCAAACTAGCAATGTGTTGACCTGTGTCTGTGAACCTGACATATTTAGATTTTATGTTATTTGGTATGCATTGTCAGGTTATATTTGGGGTTGGGAAGGCTTTAAGTGTTTCCCCTATAAATGAATATATTTGCCTTTTAGCATTATATTATTTCTGCTTATAATTGCATTGTTTCATAGAAACACTATGTTTTTAGATAGAGGGTTGTACAGTTTATTGTTGGTACTTTTTAAAATGGAGATTTCCTGGACCATGAACAACCACAGACCACAAAAAACAAGTCTTTGAAGAAATATAACCAGATTATGTCTTCAAAATGAGGTTGGTGGCCTTCAACCTGCTTGATTTTAACACATCGATAGGAAAAGCTTTGAGTCTAAAAGGAACCAAATTCAAGGCTTTGGAAAGTTCTGACAATGCTACCTTGCTTGGACTTCTTGTCTCCACTATCTCTATTTCTCCTACACCATGAGTTTAATTTCCCTATTCAAGATGAGTTTACTCTGGAGAGTAACCCCTGTTGGTTACTCAGCCTTTGCTTACTCAGAACTTTGACTTCACTTATGCTCTACTAGTGAGATCATCTAGAAGGATATCCACTTGGCTCTAGAAGCTCTTTCTAGAACTTCTTCTTTCCCCACCTCCCTTCAAAAACCTCCTTGTTTAAAGAAACTCATTTCTCTTGCAAGGACTTCTTATGTTTTACATAGAAGGCTCTGTTATTCTTTGCTTTCTGTGTCTTCCCTTCTGTTAGTTCAATTCCTAACATAATGATGTCATTGGTAGTATCTGAAAATGATAATTATAAAATTAGGCATGAGAACTCTATAGTACAGTAGTCTGAAGCGATTTAGAGTACACATACACACCTCATCTTCCACTGTAAGCTCTGAGAATATTCCAGTCTTCTGGAGGAATGAGGCAGGCACAAGGGTTTTGAGTGCTAATAATATTGTAATATATATTTTAGCAACCATATGAGAAATGCATTCTTATTCTTATTTTGTTCATAAGTAGTCCCGAGTTGAGGCAGTCCTAAATAACAACCATGCATATGGACAATGAGCTCAAGACTTTATGCTTTATATATACCACAGTGCTTCTTCCAGTATTTATTGATACTTCACTATTATTATTTCAAGTAAGTGTTCAAAATTTAAATTATATTTTACAGTATACTTAAACAGGCAAGGAGTTTTGTTTTATAAGTTTAAAAATTTCAATTGTTGTTGAAGAAAAATTATAATTAAAGGCACAGTTTGGATCCACCAGATGCTCTGTTACAGAAGGAGGGATGATCTCCTCTGCCAGTCGGGTCCAATTAGACGGTACACCACAAGAAAAACAAAATTATAATTAAAGATAAACCAGGAAAGCTATTAAAGATTGTGTAAAACTACTTATCCTATATAAGTTTTGTTTAGATGAAATTTTTACTATGTAACTATGTATGTGAATATAGTTACATGGTAAGGAACAAACCCGCCAAATCAAAGAGGTACATGGTTCAAATCCATCAGTTGTTCTGCAGGAGGAAAATGGACACTCTCCTCTGTTATTTACTGCCTCTGAAAACCTCCTGGAAGATTACTTTCCATTCGATTCTGACTTGATGGTACCAAACAACAACAGCAACAATTAGATATCTTTGAACTGTGCTGTTGGAACGGAATACAGAATATCTTGTGGACTTCCAAAAGAACAAATTTGCCTGTATTCTTGGAGAAATTGCAACCAGCATGCTCCTTAGAGGCAAGGATGTGGAAACTTTATCTCACTTTCTATTCTGTATGTTGTCCATGCAGCCACAGTGCTCTTCAGGAGGAAAGTTATCAAAACTTTTATACTTTGGACCTGCAGCTAAGTGGGGCTATACCTTGTCAATGGGCATCATGCTTGGAAATATGGAGACGTCAGCAAAGCAGAGGAAGACTCCCAATGAGATGTACTGACATGATGACTTCTCCATTGGGCATTAGTGTGTCAGAGATGAGGATAGCACAGGAATTCAGGTCAACTGTTTAGAGGAGCACTCTGAATTGGACTTGACAGCAGCCAACCACAACAGTAATATGCATTTAACTAACATATTTAAGAAGGTGAGCAAATTCCAGATGTTAGACGTAAGTAACAGGTTAAATTGAAGTCCACAAACCATTCTGATGAACCACTGATGCAAAAAGCTTAACTGAATATAGCTCCATTCTAGCATAACAGTGATTGTAACTGCAAATTACAATGCATAACAGTTTCTTCAGTATGAGTAAAGAATGAATTTTAGGTTGGCTGAATGGAATGCTGCCTAGTAGGAGGAAAAATAAGAGAGCTATTGAAAACAGCCATCATATAAAAATAGTAAACAATGTTTCCATCCCATTAACTGAGCACAATGGCTTCTTGTTTAATAAAATAGGAGAAGTCTGTATTTCTAAAGCTTTCACATGTGTTTATAGTCAAGGATATGGTCAGCTAGACTATTTTAACTTTGGGTCTTAAACTTGTGAATGTGAAAAAAGTTAAATTATCTTTTATAAATAAAAGGTATTTTACCAGAGACTAAGAGGTTGCCATAAAGATTGACTATATATTCTTTTCTGAGTGACATTTTTAAGATTCCTCCCTTGATGAATTTTGTCCCGGCTTTTCACTTCCAGGAACTGACACCTAAATTCACCACAGTACCAATTCTTATCATCATGATTTTAGTGCTCATAGTTTACACATTCTCAGTGGTCTGCCATATTTTTGGATAAAAGTATACATTTTGATAGAAGTTCTCCTTTTTCTCTCTTTTATGCTAGAATGACTTCCAATCTACTGTCATCTAAGGGAGAAATAGTAATACGGTTGCTATTAGTTGTAGATCCTGGAATATTTCCCATTTAAACTGTTAATGCCATGGCAGTGTTTCACTCACTCATTGCCATATCGTCAGCCTGATACATAGTGACTCTACATGGGTGTCTAAGACTGTAAATTGCTGGTAGGAAATGTCCCACCTTTCTTCAGAATGGCTGGTGGATTCAGACTGTCAGAGAAAGTGGCCTTTGTGTTAACAGTGCAGTTCCCCACGGACTGTGCCACCAGAACTCTCCTGTAACAGTGTTTAGAGTTATATAAAGTTTGAAGATGCAAAAATGTTTTTTATTGATATGAATAGTATAGTGATTTAGCTTAATTTCTTACTAGTAGAAAGATTGCAGTTGTTGAATTAACTAAGGTTCACTGCCTGTGCCTGGAGGTTTCTACACACCAGTGATTTACATGCTCTTTCAATTGAATTGTTGTGTACTTTTTTAAAAAATTAATTTCAATGAACATTTACAAAGATTTTGGATTTCCATT
>NW_006399834.1:8505801-8507005 GCF_000299155.1 Elephantulus edwardii | reverse complement strand
TCTTTAGGGTTTTCTAAGTATACTACCATATCATCTTGCATGTACTTTCTTTTTAATTTTTTTCCTCTGCTTTTGATTGAGTCTTGACAATTTACCTGTTTCACTAGGACTTCTCTCTCTCTTTCTCTCTCTCTCTCTCTCTCTCTCTCTCTCTCTCTCACACACACACACACACACACACAAACACACACAGCCTTTGTAACTAATCTCAATTTCATATCTGAAGTAAACTTGTAGAATACCTCAAAAAATAAGCCATTAAAATAGACTCTTCAGATTAGGGAATATTGTGATGTAGTAAACTCAAAGTGACTCTAGATGACTAATGAGAACCACTTATAAATTCCCGGGATACTCTGGAGTACAGTTTTATTCTCATATCTGAAATTGTTTATTGGAACTTTTCTATTTAATAATTTATTTATTTTGCAACTGAAGGTGCCTATTTCAAATTAATGTAATTGCAGCTTAGAAAAGAATTGGTAGAATATGATTCTTTTCTTCAAAGGAAGGTTGTTGGTATTGTGTGCTGTCAAATGGAACTGACTCAGAGCTCACTCTCCGATGGATTTTCAGAGGTTACAAATCATGTGGGAGAAGACTGCCTCCGTCTCGCCCATGTAGCATCTGGTAGATTCAAATCACCTGCCTGTGAGTTGGTAGTACATCTCCTCACCACTAGACAAATAGAGCTCCTCTTCGAGTGTTTAAGTTTCCAAAACCAGCATATTCTCTGTCAGAGAGAGGGCACTCTGGTGGCTTAGTCTGTAGAGGCTTTGTGCTGCTATCTGCCTTCCAGATGGTTCAAATCCACTAGTGGCTCAAATGGGGAAAGATTACAAATCTCCTCCCATGTGTTTTATAGCATCTGAAGCCAAAGGAAAGTCAACTGTGAGTCAGTTCTGACTCGATGGTAAGGAGTTAGGGTTTTTTGTTTGGTTGGTTTTGCTTTCTTAGTTTCTGTCACAGAGAGGCTTCTCTGTTTTTTTTGTTTTTAGTTCCCTGGGAAAACTAGGTCTTCTATGGCCAGTTATGCTAATAGTTGAAGAAAAATCAGAAAATATTTTTAATTTTCTAGTTAGTGAAGTATTGGCTAAAAATGAAAATATAGGGGAGCTCTGGTGGCCTAGTGGCAAGAAGCTGCACTGCAATCCCAGAGGAGCATGGTTCGAATCCACCAGATGCTCTGCCGGGAAAGGAGGGA
>NW_006399834.1:8501211-8505701 GCF_000299155.1 Elephantulus edwardii | reverse complement strand
CCAGATGGTTCAAATCCACTAGTGGCTCAAATGGGGAAAGATTACAAATCTCCTCCCATGTGTTTTATAGCATCTGAAGCCAAAGGAAAGTCAACGGTGAGTCAGTTCTGACTCGATGGTAAGGAGTTAGGTTTTTTTGTTTGGTTGGTTTTGCTTTCTTAGTTTCTGTCACAGAGAGGCTTCTCTGTTTTTTTGTTTTTAGTTCCTTGGGAAAACTAGGTCTTCTATGGCCAGTTATGCTAATAGTTGAAGAAAAATCAGAAAATATTTTTAATTTTCTAATTAGTGAAGTATTGGCTAAAAATGAAAATATAGGGGAGCTCTGGTGGCCTAGTGGCAAGAAGCTGCACTGCAATCCCAGAGGAGCACGGTTCGAATCCACCAGATGCTCTGCCGGGAAAGGAGGGACAATCTCCTCCTGTACCAGTCAGATCTGATTTGACAGTACACGCACACACACAAATAATAAAATAAAATTTAAAAAAATTTTAAAAAATGAAACTATAAATTAACACAACTTTGTAGAGTTTGTTTCATATACTTTAAAGATCAGTTGAAGAAATATTTTTCAAAATATAATGTAAATCAAATTACTGTTTAGTAGTGTTGTCAGTTTGAGTACTAAGGTGTGACTGATTCAGGCCATAGTTTTTCCGATTACTAGCTATGCATCTGAAACCAGGGCAATGATTAAGGAAAAAGAAATTGATGCCTTGAGTTGTGGTGTTGGAGAAGAGCACTGAACATCCCATGGATGGCCAAGAGAATGAACAGATATGTCTTAGAGAGGGTGCAGCCAGAGTGCGCTTTGGAGGCAAGAATGATGAGGCTTCACTTCACATACTTTGGACATGTTGCTTAAGGAGGTGCTATTCCTTGGAAAGGGACATGAATTTGGGAAGGATAGAGGGTCAGGGAAGGAGAGGAAGACCTTCAACCAGTTAGATTGGCACAGTGACTGCTGCAATAGGCTCTTGTGTGTCAGGAAATGTGAAGATGGAACAGAACAGGACTGGATTCAGATCTTTTGTTCATAGAGTGGGTCATTTTGAGTTGTACTCGATTCAATGGCACCTAACAACAACAACAACTAACAAATAAGTACTGATATAGCAGATAAGTCAATCTCCATTTATCTGCTTGCCAAATGGCTTTGTTTATCGCTGCAAACTTACTGTATATTCCTTTTCAGACTTGGATTCCTAGCACAGAGAACAGTCATTTCATAACAAGAAGTACCATGCATGCATGACCTCTTGCTGAACTACCAGCATCTGTGAAAGTTTTTCCTTCATGGTTTGCTATGTCACAAAGGTTCTGACAGCTCCTACTGTAGCCACCAGTCAAGTCTGTTTTTACAGTTCCTAGGATTTGTCTGGCTCTTGCTACTGCTGATTAATCTCTTTCTCTAGTAATGCTTCCTCTTTTTCTTGTGCATTGTATAGTCTCCCCCCCCCCATTTCTCCTTTTCCACGCTTTTGTCCCACTCTCTTGGTAAAAAGATTTTATTTTCTGTTATGAAACTATAATTTTGACAAAATATTGCTAGCCTTCAAAGAGCACAATCACAGAGGTACACCCAGGAAACAAATCTCACACCCTGGTATTCCATAGCTTCTGAGAACAACTCATGTCTTTCCTAAACTTACTATCCTTCTATATTCTCAACATCAGAGAATATCAACATGGATACCTGGTAAGTCGAGCTCCATACTTGGAAGTTGTCCTGACTTCCATTTCCCCTGGTCACATTACCATCCATGCCAAATAAATGTACAGCCCTTCTCTTTGTTTGCAGTGACTCTACTTCCTGTAACATCCTCAGCACTTCCTTTTTTGGACTGTAACACTCTGTCTGGTCAACATTCTTACTCTCTTGAACCCATCTTTGCAATACCTTTTTTATTATTATGATTATGACCTGTTTCTGTCAAAAACTGCTTTTACTTCTCTCTGCAGATACTACATGTGTCTCCAGCTTCTTCTTTGGTCTTGAGCTCTTAAAAAGCAAGATATTTTACAGCCCAGAATACCTACTGCTTTGTATGATGCTGACTTTCTACTCAAGCACTGTGCTAGATCTCTAAGATGCTGAAACAGCTAACAGACTCTTGAATTTTTCTTTAAGATTCAGCATATTCCAATTTACTAGCAATATACTGTGAGGATGGGTTTGATTTTTATTAAGAATCATATATGGTCAGTTTAGTTAGTCCATAGCCTTTAAAATTTTTTTTTATTTTTTTATTTTTTTTCCTTTAAAATTTTTTATAAGTGGTTTTATTTTGTTGTTGTTGTTGAGAATTTATACAACAGAACATCTACTACTTAAAAAATATCTCCATACATCATTCAGTGGTAGTGATTACATTCCTAAAGTTGTACAACCATTCTCTTTCTCCTTTTCTGAATTTTTCTTCCCTCATTAATATAAGGTCAAAGTGGTGGGTTAGCTAAATAGAGGAAGATCCTCAACAAAGTGGATTGACACAGTAGCAATGACTCAGGATAGGGCACAGTTTAAATCCATTGTTCATAAAGTCTCTATGAGTCACTGTTGACTTGTTGAACCCTAAGAACAAAAACACAGCCCCCTAAGTTTTCTATCTTTCAAGGATTTGTCTAGTAATTTGATTATAGATAGATTTTAAAAGAGCACCATACTCTTAGCAGATATTCTTTTTTTAGCTATTGCTCTTTTTTACATATTTGTAAACTTGAGAATGAATTCTGCTCCTTTATTAATGTACATTTGAGAGAAACATGAGCTTTCATAGTATAAGGTGCTTCAAAGACACATTTCCTATTTTATTGTAGAGCTTTACAGTTAAAGGAGACTTGAAATGGTTTATTAGACACACTGTCGCTTTCTTCAAGATAATGAAAATCTAACTCATGGGGAATGGCGTTCATTCCCTCATGAGAATGGTTGATAATTTCTGAAATATTTAACTCCCAGTTTTGCAGTTATGACTTCATTTCTTATATTGACTCATTTCTTTGTTTATAAGACTTTAAAAACTTTCTAATTATGTGGTAGAAAACCTGATCTGTAATAAAACATAGGACAGATGAATGGTGTAGTTCCTGAACACTTGCAAGTGCCCAATATTCAAACTGGCCCTGTGTCCATAAAGAATGATAGAGATGAAAGACAGACAATGGTATATTTTGTGGAAGTTTTGTCTTTTTTTAAAGCTTCAAAGAGATCCATGTGCTATTATTTACGGGTTTTTCTCTTTACTTTTAGTCTTAAAATTGAATTAGTAAAAGATAAACAACTGTATATATATCTTAAAGTTCCTAAAAAAATTTTAAATATACCTTCATCACTGAGTAAGTTTTACTTAAAACATAGAAAAACATTATACAAAGTACAGAGGGAGAGTGCTTCAAACAGACTTTGGCAGCATGTGTCATTGTTTCTAAATGTAAAGTTTTTAAACATAGCTTGGTACAACAGTTTGTTAGAGTTAAAATTCAGTTTGTGTCACTTTCAGAAAGCTAAACATTATTTCTCTGTCATATGTCTTTGAAATGATATCATATGTTCTAGAAACTCAATGGGGTATTTAGAGTGCCAGAACTTAAGAAAGGAAAAATGCATATGTATGATCATTATAGATTTAGATATAGATTATTTATGGCTATATATCAGCATTCTATTTTTCTTATTTCTTTTCCTTAGATTTATGAAATAGGAATGTCCCAGTAGTAAAGAACTATGGATATGAGGTAATAAATGTGCTAGATATTAGCTATTTATGGATAAATCACTCTGATATCTGAGCAATATTAGGCCAGACTCGTGGGATGGATAGGAAAGAAAATACTGTTTATTCGCAAAAAAGAAAGCAAGACAAGGTCTGCGAATGAGGTCAAGACTATTACTTAGGAGAATCTATGTCAGCATACTTGAAAAATGGCAGATAATGTGTACCCAATATGCAAATAAGGCCACAGAGTCAATTGCTTCCTTTAGGTTACAACAAGACTGCATTCTAATTGTCAGTTATCAACAATAAGAACTCAAATTCGAAGGCATTAGGATTCCTGTGACTGACAGAAAGAGTTGAAGCATTATCTTTGAAGGAATATATTTGTGTACAAAGCTCAGTTGCCAGAGATAAATTTGGTTTTATGCAGGACTCAAACAGTGTCACTCAGGTTGGCACTGTTAGAGTGACTTTGTTGATTTGGTGATTGTGTTGTGGGCCTTCCAGTGGAAACCGACCCAAGGCTGACCCTCTAGTGGATTTTCATAGGCAATGAATCACACTGGAGGATATTGCCCATCCTTCTCTCAAGGAGCAGCTGGTAGACTTGAACTGTGTGTCACTGGATTGTGATGCAGTTTACCACTGTTGTTGTTGCTGTTGTTAAGTGCCGTCGAGTCACAGGCGATTCATAGCGACCGTATGAATTAGAGTCCTCGAAGTGGACTTCATCCTCTCTCCAGGTTCATAGGGTTTCTGGAGGCAAGCTATTAC
>NW_006399834.1:8496994-8500562 GCF_000299155.1 Elephantulus edwardii | reverse complement strand
GACTCATAGCGACCCTATGAAGTAGAGTCCTCGACGCTTGGGTGCCTTTCATCCTCTCTCCAGGTTCATAGGGTTTCCGGAGGCAAGCTATTATGGAAGTGGATGCCACTCCTTCTTCCACCCTTGTTTCTTTTAATCTGCAGCCCTCAGGCCATCCTTTCATTGTTTAAAAAGTTTACCACTAGGCCACTGGAACTCCCTATTGGCTCTACCATACACAGTATACATCCAAAATTAAATTTCTTCCATGTGATTTCAAACTTTATGTCCATATACTATTGACTCAGGCAAGAAGAGCATCATTTTCCCAACACTGCCCATTATTTTGTTTAAATCAATTTAAGCAATATGCCCAATCCTTGAGCCACTCATACTGACACATTTAGCAGGATTATGTTGACTAGGGCATTTAAGATACATGGCTCACTCTAGAGCTTAGGATAGAGTCGCTTCCTCAAAGGTGATGTTTGATTTGAAAACAGATCCATGAAATCCATTGACAGAAAAAGATTAAAAGGTTGGAATTGACCCAAGATGACTTAAAAAAAAAGTCAATTAACTATTGAACTATTATATATTATTATTAATATATGATTATTATTAATATGTATTACATATACACACAGTATTCTATAACTGTTGAAAGTGCATAAACCTGGACCAGAGGGGTAAAAGTGAATGATATAGAACTTCTAAGGAACATTAATTTCTAACATTGAAATTTATTCCTACTAAAAAAAGAAAAATGAGCAAAATCTTCTTTAATGAGACTAAGTGTAATCTTTATCTAAAATTAGATGAGGGTAATAGTGGGGGGAAAATTACTTTAGATCTGGTTTACATATGATTGTAGAAATTATAACCCCAAATAAGTATTAGCTAAACAAGTCTTTGGTATATTACACATAAGGCATCATGATTAAATATAGGGCTTAACCTGGAAATACAAAGTGAGATTAATATTTTAAGAAAGCAATATTTAAATAATTTGAAAAATATTAATATTGTGGCTCAAGTATTTTTGAGTATCTATATGTATATATAAGGATCTCTGTTGGCCTAGTGTAGAAGGAGCTGTGCTGCGAAATCAAAGGCACACTGTTAGAATCTACCAGTAGCTCCTTGGGAAAACGGTGAGCAAATGAGTCCATGAGACTCCTCTGCCTCAGGAAACCCACCGCAGGCTCAGCTGAGTCATCTCTATATTGCATGTCATTGTTGTCTTCTGGAAGGTTAAGACCTTTTCAGTCATCTTTGCCAACACTACAGTGTTCTTTTTCAATCGTTCTTACTAATTTTTCAACTTTTAAAAAAAATTTCTCAGATACATGAGAAACTATGTATCCAGGTAAATATTGCTATTAATTGTGAGGTAGTATTTGAAGGTCTGGAGATATTGTCATACAAAATAACAACGTACAGTGAGTAACATGAACGGCTAAAGGATAAAAACCACATTGTAATGTCTGGAAAAGACATGAGAAATTACCTGTAGGAATAAAGAAGAAACAATGACGTATTGGAGGATAATAAAGCGCTAGTGGCCTAGTGGTAAGAAGCTGACTTGCAATCCCAAAGGGCCGTGGTCCAAATCCACCAATTCCTCTCTGAAAGAAAGATGGGCAGTCTCCTCCCATGTTATTTACTGCCTCTGAAAAGTCACTGAAGGGTCAGCTATGAGTCAATTTGGACTCCAGGGTAAACAACAACAACAACAACAATAAGCATAATTGTCATGCAAGCCTACACTCAGAAATGAAGAATGGATTCTGAAGTAAAAAATATGTCTTGTCTCAGCATGGTCAAGAAGTAAGGCTATTGCCAGTGAATCTAATAGACAAAGTATGTAAAAACATAAGAGTCAGTGTTTCTTACTGATTTGAATATTAGAAAATATTGCAAAGTATTTTGATAGTCATATTACAGAACACTGACTCTTTTTCTAGTTATTATTACATTGAGAGCCACTGAAGACTTAGGCTCTAAAAGTGTGGAGGAGATGGCTAGGTGCCTCAATGTAAAGGGAGAATTGGCAAGTATTTACAAAAACTTGCTTCTGAAATTCTCTTCATGACAGAGAAAACCAGAAGTACTAAAACTCAGATGATAAATGTACAGTTTTCTCTTTCTCAATCTGGTAAAAGGTGTTCCGTTGTGATAGTTTCTTTTACTATTTCACTTCCTGATTCTTGTTTGTGGTGGTGGTGTTGTCGTATACCATCAAGTCGGAATCAACTCATAACTGACCCTCTGGCAGGTTTTCAGAGGCCATTTACTAGTGTAGGAGATTGCTTATCTTTCTCCTGTAGAGAAGCTGGGGGCCTTGAACCACTTGTCTTCAGGATTGCAGTAGAGCTTCTTGCCACTAAGCCACCAGCACTCCCCTGTTTCTTGTGTATACCTCTTACTATTTCTTCTAATTATTCTTCTGTTGACTCTGTACTTTCCTAACTTCCCTTCCTGTCCCACCATATTGACCTCCTTCTTCCATGAGGTATATTTGATTTCTATTTTTTAAAAAATTTTCTTTTCTTTCTCTTTCTGTATTTTTCCAATGGCATACAGTCACTCAAAAATGTTCCCATTTCTTCCTACTAAGAGTTGGATTTTCTTCAGCCTGCAGATCTATTCCGCATGCCGCCCACGTTCTGTTCCTAATATGACTCTGGGAGGGAAACGGTAGGAGTGAATAAACTAGCAGGTTCCTCGATCTTATTTTCATGCACATATTTTAGCAGTAGAAAGTAAAAGTTATAAAAAAAATCCAGGGTATAAGAAAATTTTGTTTCTAACTATATTCCTTTCATAACTTGCTTAATACTGTATATTATTCTTTGATGATTATCCACAAATAGGAAAATTAAGATAATCTTTTTATCATTCAATGTTGCATTTTGTCTTTGACCTTAGCACACTAAATTGGTGATGATTTTTTGTTTGTTTGTTTGTTTTTTAATTTAGTTTGTTTATTTTTAATTTCAATGAACATCTACAGAGATTTTGGAGTTCCATTCATTCATTGTTGCACCCTTCTCCCCCACAAACCCCTCCCCACTTTACCCCCATTTGCTCCTCTCCTTGAAAAGCAAAAGAAAAACTCCCCCATTGGATGATCTTTTGAAGTTTGAAAGAGTAAGCTCACATATGAAAGTGTTACCTGATTTTCATGGTTCTAATTTGTGTACCTGGTAGCTTAGTGGGAAGGAGTTGTGCTGCCAACCCCAAAATAAGAGGTTCGAGTCTATCAGCTTATCTGTTGAGAAGGATGGACAGTCTCCTCTTGTGTGATTTACAGGCTCTGAAGACCCATTGGAGTGTCAAATAATAGTTGATTCAAACTCAGACTCAGCTCAAAGGTACAGAACAACAATTGGGTTGTAGTTGACTCGATAGTACCTAATAATACTCAATAGCGATAATTGGTATGGGTATTTTTAAAAACAGTGAGAAGTAATTGTTGATTCTTGCTGGGAAGAAGGGAAGTTACAAATACATGTATCTTTCCCAACTACGCCCCATTTCAGTATTTCAGCTTGAAAGCTGAAGTATATAAAATAATTTATTATAA
>NW_006399834.1:8494310-8496754 GCF_000299155.1 Elephantulus edwardii | reverse complement strand
CCACTCTTCCAAGCATGATGTCCCTCTCCAAGGACCAGTCCCTCCTTGCAACATGCCCAAATTATGTCAGACGAAGCTTCACAATCTTAGTACTCTGGCTTCACCCTCTCTAGGACAAACCTGTTTGTTCTCCTAGCAGTCCATGGTATATTCAACACTCTTCTCTAGCACCACAGCTCAAGGGATCAGTTATCTTTCTATCATCCTTATTCACTGTTCAACTCTCCGATGTACACCACATCATGCGAAGACTATAGCCTGGATCAGGCACACCTTAGTCTCCAGCCTGACGTCGTTGCTCTTCAATACTCTGGAGAGGTCCCTGACAGCTGACTTTCCCAATGCAATTCATCTCTTGATTTCTTGGCTGCTGTTACCAAGAGTGTTGACGGTGGATTTTGTACCTATTGCTGTTGATTCTTATGCATGATAAAATAAATCTCCATTGGATTTCTAAGGCAATAAATCTTCAAGAACAGTTTCTCATTTTCCCCACAAGAGCATCTGTTGAATTTGAACCAGCAGCCTTTTGGTTGGAAGTCCAGTGTACCACTAAGTCTTTTCATATTTTTTAAAAATCCTCACAATTAGGTCAATGAAGAACATGATAAATAGAAAATATTAAAGTCATCAAATATGTTTATGTATTTGGCTCCACAATCAATGTCATTGAAGCAGTAGTCTTACCATGTTTCTTTCTAAGGAGCTTTCTGACTGGCTGTACCTTATAGAGGAAGAGACTGCGTATCTTTCTCCTGTAGAGCTGCTGTTGGATTCAGACCATCAAAGAGGCACAGCCTTTGGGATAGCATAAATACAGACTGTGCCATCAGAGCTCTCTCAGATGCTTGTTAGACAACTGGGAATATTTAAGAATAGCAAGACAGGATAAGGCCTAATCCCCACAATCTGTTGAAGCCTCTACTTTTACATTATGTTTGCTTTTATTGACTTAAGGAAGAAGTATGACTTTTCTCCAAGTTAGAGTCCTAAGGGCATTCAAAAGTACAGGGTAAGGGAAAAATGTGGATACTAAGGAAGGAAATAATTGCAGGTCATTGTGTAATTAATGTGTCTTAATTGCCTTCAACACATGTTACAGAAACTCATCATAATATTAAATTATAGGTACATATAAATATACTTAATCTGATGCATATAGGAAAGAGATTTGAGCATCTTATGCAGCTTCACAGCTTTTAAATCCATGCTTGCTCTCCCTGTTCTCTTGGCTGCAAGATAACTTGAAATTTATAGGCATCATGTCCTTTAGAGAATTGTGGTAGAAAGCAGAAAGCAACTGAAGTGTCAAGGCAGTGGGAGAACTTTGCATTCCTCTTTCTTTTGTTAGAAACAAAAAGCTTTCCTAGAGGCCATTAATGGACTTCTATGTCTCATTGGCCAAAACAAAATTATATAACCTTCCTTAGCTTCAGTATGAAAGAAATTGCAATTTTCAGGCTTTTTCAAAGAAAGGCTAGGAATAATTAATGCTTAGTCTTCTAATAGTGTTCATCGTCAAGTAGGACTCAGAAATTTCATAGGGTCCTCTAAGTAATCCTAAGTGAAGTTAGAACCTTATCCCTTGTGTCACTAAATTCAAAGAGTAGAGGCACAGCCGAGTCTAGTTTATAGAGATTGGGTCATGTGGTTGCCTCTGGACAATATGACGATAATAATAATCATCAACAGACCAAAGCTGGAATAGTATCCAGTGACTTACTCCGCTGAATTGATTGTGATTCATGATTGCCTTCCACTTTAATCCCCAGATTGTAAACCTTTACAGGAGGAAACTGTTTGTCTTCCATTCAGCAACTAATATATTAAAACCATCGACCTTAAAGGGGATAGGTGTGTCAGAGACAATAAGGTTGGCTCAGGGCAGAGCAGGGTTCAAAGCTGTTTTACATAGATAGCATCAGTTGCTAGGAGTCCCAAGCAACTTGATGACACATAACAACAACACATTACACACTGTACATGCCATCCTCTAAATAAAAAAAAACCACCAACAAAAACCCCACACACCAAAAACAAACAAACAAAACAGGTAAAAAAACTAAATGCTGTTCCCAGTTAGAGAAATGGATACAGTAGAATGGTGAAAATCACCATCACTATAAGAAATTCAAGATACATTGAAGACGTTAAAAAAAAAGCCTCAGGAATTGATGGAATACCAGTTGTTATATTTCAATAAACAAATGCAGCTCTAGTTGTGTTAAGGAAGTTATGACAGGAAATTTGGAGCACATCCACCTTAACAACCCACTTAAAGTTCCCATTCCCAAAATAGGTGGTCCCTGTTCAAAGTCTTTTGATTATGTGGATTATGACAAATTATGGCTAACATTTAATTGTGCTAATGCGAAACCTATACTTGGACCAAGAGGCAGTAGTCAGAACAGAGCAGGGTAACACTGCATGGTTCAAAATTGGGA
>NW_006399834.1:8424214-8493643 GCF_000299155.1 Elephantulus edwardii | reverse complement strand
TTGGGAGGGTGGAGGGACAGCGCAGGAGGGGAAGACCCTCTATGAGATGGATTGATTCGGTGACTGGGGTGATCGGGATGGGTGTGTCGGAGGCAGTGCCATTGGCGCAGGATAGAGCAGGGTTTATGGCTGTTGTGCATAGGGTCGCTATGAGTCGCAAACGACTCAACGGCACATAACAACAACAACAACATGGCTAACATTGAGAAGAAGGGAATCTCAGAACATTTAATTTTGCTCATGTGAAACCTATAGCTAGATCAGGAAACTTGTCCTCACTGAATAAATTAACTCAGTCTCATAAGGACATATACTGCATAAGACCATTATTGGAAAAATAGAAGTGTAACTCATAAACATGTATGGGACCTATGGGGGTATGGGTGGGACCAGAAGGGTGAGGATGGGTAGGGGTGAAATCACAGAGTTGCACAATTTCATGAGTAGAGGGAGAGGTACAGGAAATGGGAAAAATCCATCTTGGATCTGAAAAGACAGGGTAATGATGGGCATGGTCCAATTGTGACTAAAACATAATGATTACATGAAACATAATATGAATAAAAAATAGTGTGAAATACAATGCATACAAACTTTGTAAGTAAACCAATATAAAATAAAAATTAAAAGGAAAAAAATACCCCAACCAACTCTGTTGTCATGAACAAAGCAAGGGAATGTTGTATGGTTTAAAATGAAAGGTGTGTGTTAGTGCTTTATCCCTTCTCCATACCTATTCAATCTGCATACGGATGAAACCATTTGTGAAGCTGAACTATATGGAGAAGAATGTTGCATCAAGGTCAGAAGAATACTCAACAAGTTGCATTATGCAGAGGATCTCACCTCAATTTCTGAAAGTGTGAAGGGTTTGAAATACTTGGTGCAGAGGATCAAAGATTACAGTTTTCAATATATGTTACATCTCAACATCGAGAAAACAAAGGTAATAAAAAAGACCTCTCCAAAGTGCTGAAGAGCAATGATGTCAGTTTGAAGACTAAGGTGCACCTGATCTAAAGAGTAATCTTTTAAAATTATTTTTGATGCATCTGAAAGTTTGACAGTGAATAAGGTTGATGGAAGAGTTGATGCCTTTGAATTGGGGTATTGAATTGAGGTATTGGAGAAGAATGCTGAATATCCCATATACTGCAAAAAGGAAAAATACGCCTTCGAAAACGTACAGCCAGGGAGTTCCTTGGAGGCTAGGATAGTGAAACTTTGTTGCATGAACTTGGGGCTTCTTGTTGTTGTGTACTCTTGAGTTGGAACTGATCCATAGCTGACCCTCCGTCAAGTTTTCAGGGGCATTTAATCACATGGAAGGAGATTGTCCATCCTTCACTTGCAAAACAACTGGTAAATTTGCACTGTGTGCCTTTGAGATTGCAGCATAATTTCTTCCCACTAGGCCACGAGAGCTCCCTTAGGGCATGTTATTTGGAGAGTCCGTTGTTTGGAAAAGGATATCATGCTTTCAAAGGGGATCAGAGAAGGTGCGGAAGACCCTCAGTGGGATGATGACACAGTGACTCCAGTGGTGGGTTTGAGTATGTCAGAGATGATGATGGGATGGGATAGGGCATCATTGTTCGTATTGTTGCTATGAGGCATAGTTGACTTCAAAGACACCTAACAACAGCCAATACCACAGTTTTTTTCACCTTGAGGAACAGATTTTTTTTTAAGTAAATGGTCTAATATTCTGATTGAGAATTTCTCCTGGGTTGCATTTTATAGTCTTTTGGTCAGATTGTGTCTGACTTGAAAAATGGTAAATATAACTTATATTTATTTACTAATTTTCTTAATTAGAATAAATAGATCCATGTGGAATCCATATGGGTTGTTTATTGGTCCACATTTATTTGAATAGTTATCACACTGCAACAGAAACTTTTATTTAAATATAACGCATTAAGCTGTCTTTCCCTATAATGCAAGGAGCAATTTTTTTTAGCAGTTTTTAGGATCTCTTTTGTGATATTTCTTTTAATGTGATCTTGCTTTGATTTTTCAAATCTTGGTATGCTATGTAACTTTTTTGTTGTTGTTAGGAAGCTTTTTATTACTGATTTAATATCTTAGCTTATGAATCTGCTAAAGTTTCCTACTTTCGGATTTTTAATTCATTCATTGTTGCACATTTTTCTCCCTCCCCTTTTATACTCCCTCCCCCAGTTCACTTTCCAATGCACATCTTATTCCAGTTTGCTGTCATACATATAATGCCTAATCATATATTCCATTCTTTCCCTTATCTGTTCCAAGACAATATTCATTATCTATCTTTTCCTATTCTTACCCAACCGCCTATGTTAGTCCTGTTATAACATTGGTGTTATATAGTATTTGTCCTTTTATGTTTGAGATATTTCACTCATAATAATATGTAGCTTTTTTGTGTGAATGAAGCCCATTTCAACCAGTCCCTCCTGAAATTTATGAATACCTTTCTCTAAAGCAACCATGAACAGCGTGTTGCTTTTTCTCAGATGCTGTGTAGTTAGGTGTCCGATTAATAGTGACCCTATATACAAGACATGGACTGCCAAGAAAACAAACAGATGCATCCTGTAGAGGGTTAAACTGGGCAGCTCCTTGGAGGCAAGGATTCTAGGGCTTCATCTGACATACTTTGAACATGTTGTAAGGAGGGACCAGTGCTTGGAGAAGGGACATCGTGCTTGGTAGGTTGGAGGGACATCTCAAGAGGGGAAGACCCTCCATGAGGTGGATTGATTCAGTGACTTGGGTAATCGGGATGGGTTTGTCGGAGGCAGTGCGATTGGCACAGGACGGAGCAGAGTTTAGGGTTGTTGTACATAGGGTTGCTATGAGTTGCAAGCGACATGATGGCACATAACAATAACAACAACATATACAAGATAATGAAAGGTTGCTTGGTCTTGCTTCATACATACAATAGTTGCTGTATTTGGTTTTATACTTTAGCCTTTGTGTCAGTTTATCTTCTTAAAAGTCTGTCTCTTTCATAAACCTTTTTTACTGAGCATAATATCTTTCTGTGGGGACTGGTCCCTCTTGATAACAAGTCCAAAGCATATTGAAATAAAGTCTCGCCAACCTCATTTTTAAGGATCATTATTTTTTTACTTAATCCAAAGCATATTTGTTCTTTCTTTAGGCAGTTTACAGAGTATTTAACATTCTTTGACAAAATCATAATTCTGAGTCATCAAATCTTATGTCTTCTGTATTTATTGTCCTGCTTTTAACATACATATGAGGCAATTGAAAATAACATACTTTAGGTCATAAGCTTTTTAGTGTCCATAGTTAATGATTTGCATTTTAACACTTTAAAGAGATTTTTCAGCAGAATTTTATAAGGTAACTTTTTGCTTAATTTTTAGACAGCTCCTTTCAATGATGTTGATTTTGGATCCAGCTAAAGTGAAGTTCTTTATGCCTAAATCTTTTCTCCTTTTACCATGACATTGCATATTGATCTTGTTAATGAGGATTTTCATTTTAATTATGTTGAATTGTAATCCATTGTGAAGCTTGTAGTCTTTTATCTTCATCAGTAAATGCTTCAGATCCTTTTCACTGCCAACAAACTGTCCATTGTGTCTGCATATTATAGTTTGTAAATGAATCTTCTCCAAACCTTAATGCTGCATTCTTCTTCTGATAGTCTCTCAGATTATTTGGTATGCATAAATATTGAAAAAGCATGGTAAAAAGAGAAACTGACACATGTATTTACTGAGTTTACAATACAGATTATCCTTTAGTTCTTTTCAAACAGTTCCCCTTTAATCTATGTACAAGTTCTTTATGAGCATCGTTAAATGTTCTGGAAGTCTAGCTTTTCTCTGTGTTGACCATAATTTGTTATAATCCATACACTCAAATGCTTTTTCATAGTCAATATGACACAGACAAATATCTTTAATATTTAGTATTCTTTACTTTTAAGATCCATCTGATAGCAGCAATGATATCCTTTCTGTCATGTCCTCTTCTTTAACCATATATTCCATGATACTTAATAGTGGATGCTTGCAGCTATTTCTCTTAGTTTACTCATGTCACATCAGTAAACTAAGGTCTTAAAAAATTTATTTCATCTATATCACCAGCCAACTTCCAGAGTGGAGGGAGACTCCAGTCTCCAAGCCTCGCGAAAGATTTTAAGCTACTCTAAAGGTTAGAGCCACCCACCCACTTTTGAAGGGCAGAAAGAACAGTAACACACAACATAAAGGACCCCAGCAACTTCCCTTGCCTGACTGCCACCAGTCGAGATGCCAGCCATCCCACCAGTTAGCCAGCTGACTTCCAGAGTGGAGGGAGACTCCAGGCCCCAAGCCTCGTGAAGGATTTTAAGCTACCGCCTGGAGCAGGCTCCACAGGTTCCACCCTTACTGAGAAAGTCATGAGTTATATGAGGCAGTGTTCTTCTGCTATTCATAAGATTTTCATACACCGACTTTTTAAAAAAATTTTTTATACACCGACTTATTAAGAAGTAGATAGCCAGGTCCTTCTTTTTAGACTGTTTCAGCATGGAAGTTATACTTAAACTCTTTTACCCTGGGTGATCTTGCTGGTATCTCACTTACTAGTGTCATAACTCCCAGCATCACAGCAACACACACAATACCACAACGCAACAAAATGACAGACAAGTGTTAGGTGCACATAGTATGAAGAGAGTAGGTATTTGCCTTGAAATTAAGAAAGGCTTCCAAGATGCAAGATTTCATTTGTTGGTGATTCTTTGTTTTTATACTACTTGATAATAGTTTTATTAATGATGGTTATTTATAGGCATATGGTTTATATGCACATAGAAAAGAAATGTGATGTAGTAGATGACCCATTAACTGAGTAGTGGAGGAAAGTCTGCAAGACTTGTTGTATCTTAGCTCCACTGTGATCATCCCCAGGTGCAATTTTGGTGGTGTAACTCTTATGGTGGAAGATAAACTCCAGAATTGTTAGTAGAGGACGAGTTGCTAGAAGAATGACTGATAGAAACCACTTCCTTGGCTCTCCCTGCAACATTGAAATGTATAAATATACAGACCTATTTGGTATATTTCAGTATGAACAGATAAGTAGAAAATATCTTGCATCCTGATTCTTTCTTGCACACTTGCCATCCCTCCTCTTTTGACTCTTTTGCTTCTTTTCTATTGTTTGATGAATGAATTTGTTTTAGTTGTTGTTATGTGCCGTCGAGTCACTTGCTACTCATAGCAACCCTATGTACAATAGCCCTAAAACCCGCTCTGTCCTGTGCCAATCATATTGTCTCCAACACACCTGCCCCCATTACCACAGCCACTAAATCAATCCATTTTATTGAGGGTCTTCCTCTCTTGTGCTGCCCCGCCACCCTCCTAAGCCTGACGTCCCTCTCCAAGGACTAGTACGAACTCTCCAAGGACTAGTCCCAACTTGCTACATGTCCAAAGTATGTCAGACGAAGGTTCAGAATCCTTGCCTCCAAGGAGCAGCTTGGTCTCACCCTCTCTAATACGAACTTGTTTGTTCTCCTAGCAGTCCATGATATATTCAATACTCTTCTCCAGCACTACAGTTCAAAGGCATCGATTTTCTTTCTATCATCCCTCATCATTGTCCTGCTTTCTGATGCATAACAAGTAAATGTAAAGACCATAGTCTGTATCCAGTGCATCTTAGTCTCCAGACTGACATTGTTGCTCTTCAGGACTTTGGAGAGGTCTCTTACAGCAGACTTTCCAGTGCAATTCATCTTTTTAGTTTCTGGCTGCTGGTACCAAGACTGTTGATTGTGGAGCTAAGCAAACTAAAGCTGTTAAGAATCTCAATCTCTTCACCATCTGTCATAATGCTGCCAACCTGCCCAGTGGTGAGAATCAGTTTTCTGGAGCAAGTGCTTCAGGTCCTCAAGCAAGCAGGATTGTGTCATCTGCATAATGCAAATTGTTATGAGTCTACCTCCAATCCTAATGCCACATTTCTCCTCATAGAGCCCACCCTCCCAGATAATCCATTTTGCATATAGACTGAAAAGGTGTGGAGATAGGATGTATCATTGGTCTACACTCTTCTCAATTTTCAACCATACAGGGTTTCCCTACTCTGTTTTTATTTCTGCCTCCTGGTCCAAGTATAGGCTTTATATAAGCACAATCAAGTTTTCTGGGATTCTCCTCTTCTCAGAGTCAGCCATAGTTTATTGTGATCCACACTGTCAAATGCCTTTGCATAATCAATGAAACACAGATAGACATTCCTCTGGTACTCTCTGCTTTCAGCCAAGATCCATCTGTCATTAGCTATAATATCCCTAGTATCATGGCCTCTTCTAAACTCAGCCTGCACTTCAGCCAGTTCACTGTTGATATGCTGTTCCAGTCATTTTTGGATAATCTTCAACAGAATCTTGCCTGCATGTGGTATCAATGACATTGTCCAATAATATATACGTTGAGGATAAATTATTCTTTCTCAAAATCTACTTCTTTGATGATACTTAACACTGAAATAATTTACCTTATATTGACAGTTGGATCTTGTAGGAAATTATTACAAATTTCTTTCAGATAGATTATTCAAAAACAGACTACAAATTATGTTAATTCATAGATTAATGAAATAAATATGTTAATATTTATTTACCTCTAGTAATGTCCTACAAGTTAATGAATTACAGCATAATTAAAACAATTATAAATTGAGTATAAAGATAATAAAGGAAAAGTGTATGTACATTTGCTGTGTATTGAGCATTTATTCAATGATTTTTTGAGTGCCTCTACCATCAGTTTGATCCTGTCATGAGTACACAGATCCACAAGCCATGATTGATTGAATATACATTTACACACACACACACACACACACACACTTTTTTCTCCACAAGAGAGCCCTGGTAGCTTAGTGGTAAGGAGCTGTGCTGTCAATCCAAAGGCACGCAGTTTGCAGTTTGAACCTATCAGCTGCTCCACAGGGCAAAGACTCCCTGTGATTTACTGACTCTGAAAACTTGCTAGAAGATTAGCTATGAATTAATATCAATTTGAGGGTACACAACAATAACATTATATATTGTTACAATGAAATAATGACATTTAATCAAAGACCTGAATGAGGCGGATAAGACTTTTTAGGTGGATAAAAGTTGAGAACAGCAAGACAAAAGTTTTGAGGACAGCTCTTCAGGGTGTTGACCCATCAGGTTTTCTGCTGATTTTTTAAATAAGCAAACTCAGTTTTCCTTGTTTAATTCAAGTCACTTAAAGGTGATAAGGTCAAGATGGAAAGGCCATGATGGAAATTCCCACAGAGGCTAAAAAAAAAATAAAAAGAGAGAGAATTAGGTCCTTAGAGATTAGGAGGTTTAATACTGGGGAAATGGGCTTCTCCAGTGTGAGTTGTCTGCCAAAGTCACAGTAAACATTTTAGTGTTCAAATGTGTCTGGGCTGTAACCTCCACAAGGGGAGGAAATCCTGATTTCTAAAAATAAAAATGGCTTTTATTTTAAGAATCAAAGAGGAACAGATTGTCCTAGTAAATACAGGTTATTGAAGTGTTTTCATTGTGATATTCCTTTTCAAAAAGCATGAATTGGAATATGAAGCAAGCTCATCTCATCAGATGCATATCTCTCTAGTCTACATACAGTTTCTTTAAAATGGCTCCAGAGATAATGAGTATAAATTCTTCCTTGAGAACTCATGAGTTTGCATTATGCCTATATACCACATTTGCCTACACTGGTATGTTAAAGATAACTGAGATGATACCAGTAACCAATTTCTCTAATACAACTGTCAGGTATATAGTTTACTCTTGTTATGATTCATTAGTTCATGCATTTAATAATTTGTTTGATACAAACTATATACTAGGCTCTTGGAAGACTATAGTGAATAAGATGGGGAAATTCTCTTGTATTCTGGAGCTAATATAATAGTTGAGAGAGATATAAAAATTATTTTTAAGGTTTAAAGATAGACATTCCATAAAACTTCACACAGTGAAGTTTATTCTGAAGCAAAATAAAGCTTCAGAAGGAAAGAAATGAGCTAGCAAAGTTGTTATTTTACTTACAGCAGTCATTTTGCACTTGCTATTTTCCTCTGCTCAGACTGTCTTGGCTAATTTCTTCATTTTGCTAAAATAACATGTACTTCTTGTTGTGTGCTGTTGAATTGGAACTCATTTTGAGTTTGACAATATTGCAAACTTACAATTTCTTGAGAAAAGTTTTAGATTCACTCCTTCTGGAGTCATTTTAAGAAATGGTATGTAGACTAGATAGTTATGCATTGGATGAAATGTTCTCGCATCATATTCCAATTCATGTTTTTATGAAAAGAAATTTCACAATTAAAACATTTCAATGACTTCTGTTTGCTGGGTCAGTTTGTACTTCTTCCTTTTAAAAAAATTATTTTATCCTTATTTACTTACAAAGTCCCTATACATTGTTTTTCACACTGGATCTTCCCCCTTTCTTTTACCCACCACTCCCTTCATCCATCAAATTAGATGACCCTATAATTAAATGCCCCCCCCATCCTCCTCCTTATGCTCCTCCCTCCCTTCTTGGATCCTTATACATGTTCCACAATAATGACCTTATACAGTATTTGCACTTATGGTGCTGAATTAGTTCGCATAACATAATGTTCTCCAGTCTTTCCCACATAGGTAGTAATTTACAAAATCATTGCTCCTGCATGCTGCATAGTATTCCTTTGTGTGAATGTACCATAATTTCTCAATCCATTTGCTTATAGTTGGACATTTGGGCTATTTCCATGTTCCTGCTATGATAAATAATGCAGCTATGAACATTGATATACAAGGCACTCTGTACCTCAGTACTCATTTTCTCAGAATGTATTCCAAGCAGTGGAATAGCTAGGTCATATGGAATTTCTGTGTTCATCTTTTTGAGGAAATTACAAAAGACCTTCTAGAATGGTGATACCATTTTATAATCCCACCAACAATGTATGTAAGAGTTCTAATCCCACCACATCCTCTCCAGCCTTTATTACTTGATGCTCTCCTAAACTTTGCCATTGCTAGTGGGGTAAGATGGTATCTCATTGTGATTTTGATTTGCATCTCTCTTATTGCCATTGATTTTGAGCATTTCTTCATGTGTCTATTGGCCATCCTAATGTACTCCTCTATGAAAAGTCTTGCCATGACTCTTTGCCAGTTTTGTAATTGGATTATCAATCTTTTTCTTCTGGAGGCCCAGGAGTATTCCGTAAATTTTTGTTGGGAGACCCTTGTGTGAAATGCTATTGCCAAATGTTTGTTCCCAGCCAGTAGGTTTTCTTTCACCCTGTTGGAAAAAGTGTTTTATGAGCTCTGAGATTTAATCTTTAGAAAGTCCTATCTACCAAATTTATCCTCTTCAGATGATACATTCCTGGCTGTATTTGACACTCTCTTTAGAGTAGGCTGCCAAAGCTTGATCCCAGTTTGTCTATGATGAACTTTATGGTTTGGGGCTTTACTCTCAGGTCTCTGATATACCTTAAGTTTATTTTTGTGTATGCTGTGAGATGTAGATCCTGTTTTAGCATTCTGCAGGTAGCTGTCCAGTTTTACCAGCACCATTTGTTGAAGAAGTAGCCATTTCCCCATTTGATAGGTTTTATTTCCTTGTTGAATATCAGTTGACCATAGATAGCTGGGTCAATTTCTGGGTTCTCAGTTCTGTTCCACTGCTCTGTGTGCCTGTCATTGTACCAGTACCATGCTGTTTTTGTTACTACTGTGTAGTAGGTTTTGAAGTCATGGACTTCTCTGCCTCCCACTTTTTTTTTTTTTCAGAATTGCTTTGCTTATTTGGGTCTGTTTTCTCTCCAAATACACTTGACAATTTTTTTTTATCTCCTTGAAAAATAAATTTAGTATCTACATTGAGATTTCATTGGGTATGTAGATTGCTTTTGGTAAGATTATTATTTTGACAATATTGGGTCATCCTATCATGAATCTCCCGAATAAAACAGGATTGGAAGCAGGAGTGGCATTCACTTCCAAAAAAATCTTGCCTCTGGAAACTCTATGAACTTGAAGAAAAGATGAAAGTTTTGTGTTCAAGACTTTCATTCATAGGGTCACCATGGGTCATATATGACTCAACGGCACTTAACAACAAACAATCCATGAAAAGGACACATTTTCCATTTGTTTAGGTCTTTTTTATTGTTTCTTGCAGAAATATTATGTAGTTTTCTTTGTATAGGTCTTTTGTGTGTCTAGTTAGGTTTACTCCCAAGTATTTCAGTTTGTGGTTGACTATTGTAAATGGTATTGCTTTCTTGGTTTCCTTCTCGGAGTTCTCTTTGTTACTTTAGAGTTAACCCATTGATCTTTAGATATTGATCTTGTATCCTGACACTTTACTAAGTTGGGCTACTAGCTCTATCAGGTTTTTTTGTTGAGTCCTTCATATTTTCTGTGTACACTATCATATCATGTACGTATATTGGCAGTTCAACCATCTCTTTACTGATTAGGATGCCTTGTATTTCCTTCTCTTGTCTATTGCACTGGCAAGCACTTTCAGTACAATATTGGATAGAAGTGGTGACAGTGCGCTTCCTTGTCTGGTCCCTGTTGACAAACAAAATGCTTTTAGTCTTTCTCCATTGAGAATGATATTGGCTCTTGGTTTTGCATATATACTTTCCACTATTTTGAGGAAATTCTTTTCCAGTTTTGCTGAGTGTCTTAATCAGGAAAGGGCGTTAGGTTTTGTCAAATGCCTTTTTACTCAGATCATATGGTTCTTATTATTTGCTTTGTTAATGTGGTAAATTACTTTGATGATGTTTCTTATATTGAACCATCTTTGCATATTTCTTATAAATACCACTTGATTAGCATGAATTATTTTTTGGTGTGCTTTTTTATTCTATTGTATAGGATTTTCTTAAGGATTTTTGCATCTGTGTTCATCAGAGATATTGGTATGTAGTTTTATTTTTTTGGTAGTATCTTTGCCTGGCTTTGGTATTGGGATTATGCTTGCATCATTTATTTATGTCTCTGGGAATGTTCCTTCATTTTCTAAATTTTGAAATAAATAGGATTAGTAGTAAATCTTCTCTGAATTTGGTAGAATTAAGACCTGAAGCTTTTTCATCCAGGACTTTATTTGTGGAGGAGTCTTTCGATGACTTTTTCAATTTCTTCTTTTGTGATGGGTCTGTTCAAGTATTCTACATCTGAGCGTGACAGTCTGGGTAGGGCATGAGTTTCAAGGAATTTGCCAATTTCCTCTTGGTTTTCAAATTTATCAGAGTATAGCTTTTCATAATATTCTGATATTACAGATTTAATTTCCACTGGTTCTGTTCCGATGTCACCTTTATCATCCTTTAATAGACTTATTTTTGTCTTCTTTTTTTCTTTTGTTAAGTTTGCTAGTGGTTTGTCAGGTTTATTGACCCTTTTGAAAAATCAGCTCCTGGTCTTATTGATGGTTTAAATTGTTTTAATTTATTTCAGCTTTTGTTCTTATAATTTATTTTACTCTACTGCTGTATGTTTAGATTGTTGTTCTTTTTCTATTTAATGAAGGTGTTGATGTAGATCATTGATTTTTTTCTTTCTTTCTTTGTTTTTTATATGTTTGCCTATTGCTATGAACTACCCCTGAAGACTGCCTTAGTTGCATCCCAGAGGTTTTTGTGAGTTTTATTTTCATTATCATTTGTTTGAGGAACTTCTTTTTATATCATTCTTTATTTCTTCTATAACCCAGTTGTGTTCTAACAATGTGTTATTTAGCTTCACATAGGTGGCTTTGTAAGCTTTATCTTCTTAAAGCTAGTTTTTCATTTTATGGCATTTTGGCCTGAGAAAATACTTTGTTGTATTATTTCAATGTTGGGGTTTTTTTGTGTGTGTGGTTTTTTTTGTTGTTGTTGTTTTAATTTGCTAGACTTGCTTTGTGCCCTAATATGTGATCAGTTCTCGAGAATGTCCCATGTGCACTTGATATGAAAGTGAATTGAGTGTTATTTGGGTGCAATCCTTGGAATACATCCACAAGTCAAGTGGGATTACTGTGAAGTTTAGGTCTTCTGCATCTTTGTTTAGTTTCTTTTGAGTTGACCTATCCTTTGGCGAGAGTGGTGTATTAAAGTCTCCTACCATTATTGTGGTGCTGTCTATCTTTCTACAATTCTGGTAACAGTTGATTTATGCATTTAGAAAATCTATCATTTGGTGCATAGATATTAATGTCATGTCTTCTTGATCTCTTGTGCCTTTAATCATTATATAGTGTTCTTGCTTATCTTTATTAGTGATTTTCATTCTGATGTCTATTTTATCAGAGATTAGTATTACCATTCCTGTTTTTTTGTGGATGTAATTTTCTTGGTATATTTTTTTTTCTAGCCTTTGATTTTGAGTCTAATTTTCTCTTTATTTATTAGCTATGTCTCTTGTAGACACCATATTGATGGGCATTGTGTTTGTTTGTTTGTTTGTTTGTTTAATTATTCATTCTGCTGTTCTTTTTCTCTTGTTTGGTGCCTTTAGTGCATTCACATTAAGTGTGATTATTGACAATACAGGTTTTTTTGTTGCCATTTTGCTATGTTTCTTTTGTTGTTGTTGTTGTTTGTTGTTACTATGGTCCATCCATTCACTTTTGGTATCTTTGTGTGAAGAACTTCCCTTAAAAGTTCTTGTAGGTTTGGTCTTGTTTTCACATCTTGGAAGCAAAGATGAGGAATTTTCCTCTCACATATTTTGGGCATATTGTTAGGATAGGTTATTCCTTGGAAAGGGACATCATGCTTGAGAAGATGGAGGGGCAGCAAAAGAGAGGAAAAACCTCAACCAAGTGGGTTAATTCTGTGACTGTGGCAATGGGCTTGAGTGTGTTACAGATTTTGAGGATGGCATGAGATAGAACAACACTTACATTAGTTGTTCATAGGATTGTTATGAGTCTGACTAGATTCAATGACACATAACAACAGCATAAATGACTAAACAAAGTTGTTTATTTTAAGTTAGATAAATGAGTTGGTGTTTTAGGAAGATTAGTGAGAACATAGAAGTATATGTCCTCTGAGTACATGAAGTATTTAAACCTTGGGATTAAGTAAAAAACAAACCAACAAGCAAACCTCCAGTTGAATGATTATATTTTAGAATATAAAGTTTCTGGAGAACGAATCATAAGAGAAGAATGAATCCTTGCATTATTCATAGCTTCAAAAGAAGAGAGAGATCAGGAGAGGCGACTATGAAATAATAGCCAGTTGGTATGGGTAAAATCAAAAGAATGCACAATTCTAGACACTAAAGAAGATTTTTTAGGAGCGAATGATCAACAGAATTGGATGCTGCTGAGGTATTGGCTAAGAAAACTGAGAATCTTCCACAAAATGAGGCTGTATATATTGGTGGGATTGTGAAATGATACAATCACTCTAGAAAGCAGTTTAGCATTTTCTGAAAAAAGCTGAACATGGACATTTCACATGATTTAGCTATTCCACTGCTAGGAATCTACACCAAGAAAATTAGAACTGAGACACAAACAGATAGATATCCCAATGTTCATAGCATCATTCACAATTGTAAGAACATGCAAACAGCCCAAATGCTCAACCACTATTGACTAGATTGAGAAATTGTGGTACATTTACATGATAGAATGCTATGCAGCACTCAGGAGCAACAATTATGAAAATAATCATGTGTACTAAGTAACTCAGACTCATCTGTACAAATACTTTTTAAGACCATTTTTGTGAAAATAGAAAGATAACTAGTGTATTGTGTATGGGGCCCAGAGAGCGAAGAAGTGGGAGCAAAGGGGTGAGGATAGGCAAGGTAGAATTCGTGGGGTCACACAGTTTGGTAGGCTGAACGAGGGAGTAAAGGAAATGAGAAAGATTCGGTGAGGATCTGAAATGACACAGTAATGGTGGCTATAGTTCAGTGGTGATTCATTTTACAAAACATAATGAATGGGAGCAATTTTATGAAACAGTATGATTCAAGGATAGTGTGAAACAATGTGTATGAATTTTGTATGTAAAGCAATATAAAATAAATTTTAAAAATATGAAGCTATAGGTAAAAGTCATTGACAGCCTTAAGAGAGAGACTTTAGAATAAGGACAAACATCTGTTGTGAGCACAGATACCTTCTAGTGAGGAAATAAATGAGAAAAGAGACATCCAATGAAATTTAGAGTGCAGTATCATGAATATATTTTGTTGGAACTGTGAAATTTATTTTTGTGTTTGAAGTTTTGTAAAGCACAATGTTCTGATTCTTAACATGTTCCACTTTCAGCTAATGAATTTTATTTGTTTAATGAATTTAGAGACATCAAATTTCTGCTGGCCCTCATCTTTTTTGTCCTCTATGCTCAACTGCAATTAATTTTCAGTACTGTTATAATCAGATGTATCTCTCTCTGATCTCTCTAATCTCTCTCTCTCTCTCTGTACTGGTTTCAGAATATAAATTTTCATTCAAGTGTTTCAGCTCTAATTCTAATCTACCTCCTTCTTAGGTGCATTTTCTTCCCATATTAGTGAGACAGGCATATGAATTCGTATAGTGACCAGATCTAGCTGCTAAGACAGTCATGCAGCCAACTTCTTTTGAACTTTAACTTACCAGGAGAACACAAAAGAGATTGTTGACAACTTCCAGTTGCCAGGCTGTTCAGATGGCCTAGATTTCTCAGATTCCTTAGTGGAGCCCAGCTTTCTTTCAAGAGCTTTCTGTTCTGACCTTTTTTAAAGACAAATAGAAACTTCTCTAAAAATGTCACATTTAAAACATTTACAACATCGACTCTGTCTTTAATCTTCTGTGATTATTAGAAAATGAGTGAAACATAAAGGCAACAAGATGAATGGTGTTTATTAGGATTGTACACAGCTTTAAGTTTTAGATGGAGATAGCAGATGATCGCTTAAATCTTCATGAGGATGGTTGTTACTTATCTATATTATTCAATAATGTGCCCATGTTGTTGTTGTGTACTGTTGAGTGAGAACTAACCCATAGCTGACCCTATATTGGCTTTTCGGAGGCAGTTAATTGCATGGAAGGAGATTGCTCAAAATACAAACTTATATGAGCAAATTTCTATTACAAGGTATTATTAGCAGGTCAGCTGCCATTTCTTTACATTCCTAAAATATTGTAGTTATTTCATATTTGCATAGAGGTATATTAATTCTGTAGATAGCTTTATTATGTTTATGAAGAATCAAAGAAATTAGGTTATTTCATGCAGTGTCACAGTAATGATCTCAGCTTTGTGTTCAAGCGTTCACTGTGCTCAAGTACTTGCATAGAGATATCTATAGATTTCTCTTCAATACTTTCTTCATCTTTCAATTGAACATGTTGGGACATCAAATATGGTTTAGCTTTCTTAACAGTTATTATATTTAGCTTTCTGTAGAGTATTTCCTATGTCTGCTGTAAGAGAGACAGCAACAGATCACTGGTCAGTTTTACTGGAAATATAATACTCTGTGACTGAGCATTTGACACACTGGTGGTATAGGTTCCAGCATCATACGAACCCACAAGTTACTACAGTACAGCACCCTGACAGACAAGTGCTACACTAATAAGAGCAAAAGATAAACATGCAACCATACACACATCTAAGCTGTAAACTAATTAGCAACATCATTCCCAATCATTAGCCAGTCATTCCCTAGTACAATAAACAGAAAGATAAGTGTTGCACCTTTAACAGAAACTCAGCCATATAAATATCATGGGGCAGGATCCAGTCAGTGGAGGCCCCTTTCAGCATGACAGGATTTATCTCCAGGTGGGTGTTGGAGCCTTATAGTGGAGGTCAGTGGTTGTCACAGTGGAGTCTTAGCTGAAGGTATTAAGATCATGGGAATGGCTTGGCTGTATTTTCTATACTAGTACTCTGCACAAGGCGCTTGAGAGCCCAAAGGAAGGATAGGGTAGAAAACCCTTCTAGCCAAGTCTTAGAATACATCAAAGCTGGAGTGGGATCAACACTGCTATCTTCCAGTGCTTTATCCCTGTGAAGGCCCCGTGGCCTGGAAGGCCTGGGTGAAGTCAAAACGTCAATGTTCCAGTACTGGATCCCTGCTAAAGGCCAGGGCTCTACTAAAGCTAGAGTAGGATCGAGGCTGCTATCCTCCAGTGCTGTATCCAAGCTAAGGCCCAGGGTCTTTGCCAGGCCTGGGTAGAGATGAAACTGCTATCTGATGACTGAAGAAGAGTTGAGGTTGTTTCTTGGGAAAGGATATCAAACTCAGAGGGCCGGTGAAAGAGAGGAAGAACCTCATCCAGATGAATTGACACAGTGACTGCAGCAATGCGTTCAAGAATGTCATAAATGATGAGGATGGGACAGGATAGGGTGGGGTTCAGATCTGTTGTTCCTGGGGTCTCTTTGAGTCCCAACAATAGCAATAACATGACTGAACAACCTGATACAAGGTCTCAGATCATCACAAATATCAATGAGAGCCTTTGCAAATAACCTTTTAATACATGATTAGAAAAGTACTTCATAAGTAGGATCAAAGACTACAATTGTCTGTCAGTCTAGCTAAGGACATCTGGCCACTTTTATGTGTCCTGAAAAGTCATTAAATGAAACTTCTGGTGCGGTGGCAGGTGGTTATATTTTCTTTGGCTCCTCCCAGCTCTCCCACAAACTGTGGCATTCTTTGCAGGAGATGTACAGTGTTTTTCAAGGGGAGAAGACATTTTTTCCTAACTGTAGAACATCAAAGTAAAATAGAGGAATTGTTTTCATTTTGATCCTTTAAATCAGATTCACTGCCTGCTTATCAGTACTCACAAGAGGGGGGAAAAACCGCAACAGCGCATTAGCTCCTTGGGGATTTGACTTTTGGGAAATGAGATTTTTATCTATGGAAAGAAATGATCATTAGCAGCACAATCAGAACAATGGAATTCCACTGTGTCAGTGCCAGCATCCAAAGCTACAGCCCTTGCTTTCTTCCATCACGGGAGATGAAATTTACACAGAATGTCAAAATATGCATAAACATAAGGAAAGGGAGTTGCCAAAAGGGAAGAAAATTGTTAAATCATAAATTCTTTTTTACCAAATGTAGAAAAATAGTGTGTGGAAAAATATATTCCTTGTGAGAAAGAAATATATGTATCAGAAAATTGACAAAACTGAAGGTTAAGAACATCTTGTTATAGTTGGTTGCCGGCACTCATGGTGACTCCATGTGTCTGGAATAGAACTACTTCATAGAGGTTTTTAAGGCTGTAGCCTTTCTGAAACAGAACAGCACGTTTTATTTCTGAGGAGTCTTTCAGTGAGGGTGAATCGTCACCATTTCCAGCTAGCAATCACACCACCCAGTCAGAAATTAAGACAGCTTTAATGTAGCCATTTTAATTTTTAGCACCTTGCTGAATATGATCAGAAATTGCATGAATTGTAGAGAGCCAGAGTGGGGACTCAGTTACCAGATTTCTGAATATACCTGTGTGGTGTTCAGTTTTTTATCTGGAGTATTTTAATAAGAAATAGGTTGGCCTTGAAAAGTTCCTTAAGACTCTGATTATCTATGATAGCAGTAACAACAGAGGTACCTAAAGTATTTAACCAAGAATCTCACTCATTGCTTTCAAGTCAGAATCAATTTATAGGGTCTGTGAGCCCATATTTCTCCTGAGTAATCTTACTGGATTTGAACCTTCAGAGAAGTGCCCCTTTTGTGTTATCAATAAAACTTCCTATGGACTGTGACACCAGAGCTCCCTTGCTATAAAAGCTTTACTTGTGTTGTTGCTGTTGTGTACTATAGAGTTGGAACTGCCCCACAGCTGACCCTTCAGTGGGTTTTCAGAGACAATAATCTCAAGGGAGGAGATTGCCCATACATACATATGACATTGATACATGCATGTTCTTATATATATATGGGGAGCTCTGGTGACCTAGTCAATAAAGAGTTTCTCTGCTCACTCAAAAGCACACAGTTCAAATCCACCAGCTGCCCTGATAGATGAAGATGTGCAGTCTCCCTTTATGTAATTTAGAGCCTTGGAAAGTCTACTGAAGGGTGATCAGTTCTGACTTTACGATAATGAGTAGTAGTATATATGTATGCATTGTTGTTACTAGATGCCATGGAGTCAAGAATGACTCATAAGAACCTTATGAACAACAGATCTGAACCATTCCTATGCTGTGCCATCTTCACTATCTAGAGTATACTTGAACCCATTACTGCAGTCATTGTGTCAGTCCACCTCCTTGAGGGTCTTCTCTTTCACTGACTTTTCCAAACATGATGTACTTTTCCAAGGACCTCTCCAAACCACATGCCCAAAATATGTGAAACAGTGTTTCACCATTCTTGCCTCTAAGGAGCACTGTGGTTTCACTTTCCTTAAAGACCTGTTTGTTCTCTTGGCAGTCCATGGAATATTCAGTACTCTTCTCCAACGCAAGTCAAAGACATTGATTTTTTTCTTCTGTCATCCTTATTCATTACCCAACTTTCAGATTCAGAGCAGGTAATTAAAATACCATGGCTTGGGGAAAAAAAAATAAAACCAACCAAAACCATGGCTTGTATCAGGTCCACCTTAGTCTTTAAACTAGTATATAATGTTATGTATATATTGCTGTGTATTGCTGATCAGAACTGACCCATATCTGACCCTCCAGTGAGTTTCCAGAGCAGTATATTGCACAGGAATTGATTGCCCATCAGAAGAGCTGATGGATTTGTACCATGTACCTCTGCATTGGCTTTGTGATCCCTTACACTAAGCCACTGGAGTATCCCTATACATGCCAAATATATTGGAAAACCAGTTTCTTTATAAACATTAATTATGATAAAATGCACACTTGGACTTTAAGAAGGAGCTAGGTATGCCATTTATTTTTAAGTAATTTTAAATCTCATCGTTATGGCACTTAGATCCAAATCGAGGAGATTCTTGTATGAGTGTGTTATCTGGTCATCTTGTGAGGTGCCAGGGCTACATAACTGCAGATCCTGATTCAGGGGGGGTCATGTTTGGGGCCTTTGTGGATTACCAAGAAATGTGAAAGTGATTTTGATTTGAGACCCAGTTATGCTTAACATAATCTCTATAATTTTTTTCAAAAGTTTATGTTTTATAAATTTTAATAAACTATTTTTGTTCCTGTCATAGCCTTCATTTAATTCACTACATGTAACTGCTATCATTAATTCATTTCAAATAATTAACAAACATGTAGCCTCACAATGTAATATCAAAATTCACAGTATTCTATAATGACAATTTTATTCAGAGTGAGACAAAGAGTGTGAGGTGGGTTTTTTTTTTTTCCATTTCCAAGCTACAAATCCATATACCTAATTACTGTTGTGTGAATAATTTCAGAGTGCCTACCATGGCTTCTAATAGTTCTTGCTGACTAGTAATCTGTCACGGTGCAGTGCAGGATAATATGTTTTTACACAACAATGGTGAGGTTCTCATTAATTATTACCACCTATAATTGGTTGATATGAACATTTATTTTAAAACTTAGAAATTATATGCAACAAAATAATGATTTAAAGTACTTTCAGGAAGTCTAGACACAAGTTTATGTATTAGACTTAATGATTAATAAGTAACTTTTTATTGCTTTTTTCTTTTTAACAGATGAAATATTACTCAAATTAAGATAGTAAGAAAAATTTCTGCCAACAATTAAGCATTATATTGAGTCTCATCTGCTGCCTCAAAAAGATAAATGTATAATTTATTAAACAAACTTCTTTACTGAATGAAAACATGAGGATATTTATATGCTTAAGAAGACGACTTTATAGCCCAGCTTTATTTCTAGAGGTTATGAAAGTTTAAATTATATACATATTTCTATATTTCAGATTCAGTCTGAAGTTTATTTCTTTAAGATGACCTCACTTTGATGAAATGTCTTCCTTTTCCCCCCCTCAGAAATAGCTTTTTTCTCTTCCCTCAAGGATGGTGAAGCTTGTCTCACCTACTTTGGGCTTATGAAGAGGGGTGTTTCATGCTTGAAAGGGTGGAGGGTGAGCAAAGGAGAGGAAGACACCCAACAAGATGGATTGACACTGTGACTGTGTCAACCAACTCAAATATGCCAGAGATGGTAAGGATGTCACAAGAGAGGGCAGGGTTCAGATCTCTTGTCCATAGCGTGGCAGTGGGGTGTCCTTGACTCTGTGGCACCTAATAACAATACAAATAGTAACACCCCAAGTTAACATTTGCAATAAAATAATTCTTTAAGTGATAAGGTTTCAAATTTAATGGAGAGTGACTGGAAAAGCATGAGAAAGGCCAAAAGTGAAATGAACTATATTGGGTTGGCAGGTCAGTAGAGAGGACTAACTCTGTTAGGTATGCCTGTTTCTAAATTTGCATCTTGATAATTCTTGAAGTTTTTGGACACATTGTGTGAGGCATTCTTTTCCAAAGAGAGTATTATGTTTATGGATCAGGGATTCATAAAATTGCAGGTGCTTATGTAAGAGAAAAGACTGCAGAGGGAGCAACTCAAAGGATATGTTTGCTTGCCAGGGTTTTATGCATCTTGACACAACATATGTCTGCCCCAGAATATCACCCACTGCTGTAGAGTTCATATTAACCTTCCATCAGGTTTTTGAGGTTGAAAATCTTTTGGGGAAGAGATTATCCAACGTTCTCCTTCAGAACTTCTAGTGGATTAGACCTGATGACCTTTTGGTTAGCTGGCTCATATGTTGTGCACTTCTCCAACGAGCCTCCTTCATCCTAGAATATAACAAATTTAAATGGAAAATTCATGGGTTACCATGTCTTGCACTTTTGCAGTAGAATTTCATGGTTTGAGAAAGCAGCGTGTCTATCATTTGATCGTTATTATTGTAGAAACTTGATTCTTCAAGTTTTTAAAAAACATTTAATGAAAAAATATTACAAGATAATCATCATGATATCTTCTTTGAGCCATCAATGTATCTTATCTTTTTGAATTATCAGTAATCAAGAAACTTATTTTAAATTGAGATAATTAAAGGAAAATTGTAACCAATGAGGAGATACTAAAGCCTTGTCTTTGGGTTGTGGCTCTTAGTGAAGGAACCCTAGTGGTATAGTATGGAGCTTTTCAGACTAACTGAAAATCAGTAGTTAGAATTCACTAGCCACCAGGTGAGAGAAAGATAGGCAGTGCCCTGTCATAAACATTTACAGCTTTGGAAACACAATGGTGAGGTACTATAATGTGAAACTAATTAATCAGCAGTATGTTTTTGATTTTTCATTATTGCACAACGAACTGTCATTCCTTTTCTGCATGGAATAGAATGTGAAGTGGGTATTGTATGGAGGAGGGAGAGAAAGAGCAAAACAGAAAGGAGGGCTGTAGGGAGAAAAATAAAACTCTATATCAGTTTTTTTCCTTGTTTCTATTTCCTAAGAATGCATTCAGAAATTCATCACATAGCTTTGTGGTCATAGTGTGGAATTCTTTTCATGTGCCTCCTTTTGAGGATATGAGATCACTAAGTACAAGTGTTTTTGCACAATTTAAATAAATTTCAGAAATATTCTTCCAAATAATAGGATTATTTGCCTCCTCCCACTTTAAAACTGCAGTTTTAAACAAAAGATGTGCTTTTGGTAGACTTACACTATCTCACTTTTTTAAACACCTTTAGAGCTGTGCTGTGTGCTGTCCCAAAGGTATGTGATTCACTCTGAGAGTGAAGGATAGGTAATCTCCCATGTGATTTACTCCCTCTCAAAACCTGCTAAAGAGTCAGCTCTAACTTGATAACATGCAAGAACAACAGTGTTCTGTACTAGATAATCTCTCATGACGCTTATTTACGAAGTACATCTTGTTTGCTTTTTTCATTAATAAATGTTTTAATTTCCTTGCCTATAATTAGAAAAGGGAGGTCTGATGGCTTAGTAGTAAGGAATTGTGTTGCTAAGCTTAATGCATGTATTTTCAATTTACCAACTGCTCTGAGGGAGAAATATGGGCAGTCTACTCTCATGTTTTGCTGCTACAGAGAGTCAATGATCTCACTGGATGGTGCAAAACAAAAATAATATTAACTAGGGAGTTGTGTTTTTTTTAAATTTCCTGCATTTTTATTTTTAATTCTACACTGGTTAGCCTATGAAGTTCTTATACATTGTTCCTCACACTAGATTGGTCACATGCCCAACCTCCCACCCTTTCTCCCCTCAAACCATGGGACCACATGCATCCACACACCTTTGCTCCACCCCCAATAGATCCTCATACACTTTTTACCAGTTATCTATTTTTACAACACTGATCATATACAATATTTGTCCTTGTAGGACTGAGTTAGTTCACTTACAGTAATACTCTCCAGTCCCTCCCAAATTAGGTAGTAATTTACAATATCATTGCTTCTGCATGCTGTGTAGTATTTCCGTTGTGTGAGTGTACCATAACTTCTCAAACCATTTGATTGTGGTTTGAAAGTTTACTGCTTCCATGTTCTTGAAATGATGAATAATGCTCAAGTCTCCATTTGTGTCTCATTTCTCTTTTTCTGGGCATATATTTCCAGCAATGGAAGAACTGAGTCAAGTAGAATTTCTATACTCTTCTGTCTGAGGAAACACTAAAATGCCTTCCAGAGTGGTGGTACCTTTATACAATCCCACATACAGTGTAAAGATTTCCTATCTGGCCACTTATTACTTGCTGTCCTGTTAAACTTTGCCACTGCTACTGGAGTGAGATGGTATCTCATTGTAGTTTGATTTACATCTCTCCTATAGCCAGTGATTTTTGAGCATTTAATTAGCTTCCACATTGGTGGCTTTGTAATCTTTACCCTCCTGTGGTTAATTTCTAGTTTGGTGGCATTATGGTCTGAGAAGATACTTTGTATTATTTCAGTGTTTTTTTAATTTATTGAGATTTGCTTTGTTTCCTAATAATATGATTGATTCTGGAGAATGTGCCATGTGTACTTGAGAAAAGTGAATTGAGTTTTAGTTGGGTACAGTATTCTGAACGTATTCACAAGGTCAAGTTGGCCGATTGTAAAATTTAGATCTTCTACATCTTTGCTGAGTTTCTTTTGAGTTGACCTGTCCTTGGGTGACATTAGTGTGTTGAAGTCTGCTACTTCTTTCCTCAATTTTGGTAACCCTTGTTTTATATATTTTGAAGATCTGTCCTTTGGTGCCATAAATATTGAAATTATGTCTTCTTGATCTATTTATTATACCTTTAATCAGTGTGTGATACTCTTCCTTATCTTTTATGATGGTTAAAGTCTATTTTATCAGAGAGTAATATTGCCACTCCTGCTTTTTTGAGATTGCCAGTTCCTTGGTAAATTATCCCGCCCCAGCCTTTGATTTTTATTCTGTATTTTTCCTCATTTTTACATGTGTCTCTTGAAGACAACCTATCAATGGGCTTTGTTTTTTAGCGTTTTTATTTGTTGTTTTTTTTTTTTCTTTTTATCCATTCTGCTACTCCTTTTCTCTTAATTGGTGTACTTAGTTCATTCACATTAAGTGTGACTATTGTCAGGCCAGGTTTTACCATTGCCATTTTGTTGTGCTTCTTTTTCTGTTGTTTCTGGTTACTATTGTCTATCTACTTCCTTTGGCATCTTCATGTGAAGGACTTCACTTAAAATTTTTTGTCATTTTTGTCTTTTTTACCCAAATTCTCTAAGTTCCTTCTTTTCTGCAAAGGATCTGATTTCCCCTTCATATTTGATGGAGAACTTTGCTGGATATAGGACTCTTGGTTGGCAGTTACTGTTTTTCAATTTTCTTCATTTGCCATCTCATTGTCTTCTAACTCACATGGTTTCTGCTGTGAAATCAGAACTTAATCTAATTGTTTCCCTTTGTAGGTGATTATTCTTGTCATGTTGCTTTTAATATTCTATCCTTATCTTTTAATTTGGAGAATTTGTTTATGATATGTCTTGATATTTTTCTTTTTAGGTCTAGTTTATTTAGTGTTCACTGTGCTTTTTAATGTGGATTTCCCCATTTTTCATAATACCTGGAAAGTTTTCTTCTAGTACTTCAACAATTTTCTCAGTGATTTCCCTGTCACTGGAATTCCAGTCATACATATGTTGTTCCTTTTGGTGTCATCCCACATGATTCCAATGTTTTCTTCATTTTCTTCTCTGATTTTGCATCTGGTATGTTTCATGTGAGGCTCTTATCTTCCATTTTACTGACTTTCTCATCTCTGATTTTGCATCTGGTATGTTTCAGGTGAGGCTCTTATCCATTTTACTGACTCTCTCTGTTCCATCTCTTCAGTTGTATTCTTTTGTCCCACTAACATGTTGGATGCTTCAGCCATTTTGGTCTTAATATTCTGGATTGCATTCTCATGTTTTTTTCTGTTATTTCCACTACTGTGTTGTCAGTACTGTACCCTCTCTGTCTTGTGATCATTTTTTTAAAATTTATTGTTAATTTCAATGAAAATTTACAGAGACTTTGGATTTCCATTCATTCATTGTTGCACTTTTCTCCCCTCCCAACTTTCCCCCCTAGTACACTACCCTCTTGGAAAAGTAAAAGAAAAAATATTTCCTTGTTTTATAATTCCTCCCCCCAGGTCCACTCCACTGTGCAGCCTTGAATCTGGACTCCTGTCATGACAAAAATACCTAATAACATATCCCTTTTAAACAGTTTTCTCCTCATCTCTTTAAATGCAGTATACGTTATTGCACCCATCTTTCTCAGTCTCCCCCCAACCCCAAGGTCAGTCCTGTTTTACAGCAGAGGCATCATGCAGTATTTGTACTTTTGTGACCGAGATACTTCACTCATCAAAATGTCCTCCAGGGTCACCCATTTTAAATAATATTGCATGAGTTCCTTGTTTTTCAATGCAGCATAGTATTCCGTTGTGTGAATATACCATACCTTTTCTATCCATTCATTTGTTGATGGGCACTTAGGTTGTTTCCAACTCCTTGCTATTGTGAACAAAGCCACGATAAACATGGGTGTGTATATATCTGCTTGGATGTCAGTTATAGTTGGATATATTCCCAGTAGTGGAATTGCTGGGTCAAATGGTATGTCTATTTGCAACTTTTTGAGAAAGCGCCATACCACCTTCCACAGTGGTTGCACAATTTTATACTTCCACCAACAGTGAATAAGGGTTCCAGTTTCTCCACAACCTCACCAGCATTTGTTGCTTGCTGTTAGGTTAAATTTCGCTATTCTTCCTGGGGTGAGATGATATCTAATAGTTGTTTTGGTTTGCATTTCTCTTAGAGCTAGGGATTTTGAACATTTTCTCATGTGCTTGGTAGCCATCTGAATATCTTCTTTGGTGAAGTGTCTGTTCATATCCTGTGCCCATTTTTCTATTGGATTATTTACCTTTATCTTGTTGTGGTGCTCAGTATTTTATAAATTCTGGATATAAGTCCCTTATCTGATATGTCATTACCAAATACTTTTTTTCAGTCTGTGGCTTCCCTTTTTACCCTGTTAGAGAAGTTTTTGGATGTGCATAGGATTTGATTCTTAAAAGGTCCCATTCATCTATTTTGTTTTCTCCTGGTTGTAGGTTGTGATGATTTTTTAAGTTCTGTACCTCTTTATCTATACTAGCAAATTCTTTCTTCCATCTTTTGCATATTTTTTACAGCTGTTCAAGTTACTCCTAATCAATCAGTTTCTTCTGGATCCCTGTCTCTGGGGTAATTGCTCTCTTATTGCCTTCCCCTGTTTCTTCCATCATTTGCTTCTTCTTCTGTAGTTGTTCAGATTACTACACATTAGCATATTTCTTCTGATTTTCTCTATTTGGGTTATTCATTGGGTATTCTTTTTTAGGAGAAGTGTTATTTTGTTTTTTCATGATGACTGAGGCAGACTGCTACTTTCTTGACATCATATTCTTAGTAGATGTTAGGTAGTTGTAACTAGATAATGTTATTGGGTATGATATGGTAATGCCTGGTGAAGGACCTGTATATTGGTGCTCCTCTGTTGTCTTCCCAGAGAGAGAGGTCTGTTACCCTTCACAAACTGCAGCTCTACCTGATCTCTTCCACTTCACTTTAAGAAATCCCACAGTGATATAATTAGTCATCAGTGTTCAAGGCCAAATTATCTTTTTTCTCTGCTCTGTGAGACAGTTCAGTGATGGGTCTTGACATTATTCTTATACTAGTCACAGAGATGTCTTGACAGAATTTGGCATATTGGTGATCTCTGTGAAGGGAAATGGCCCAAATGGTGCACTGGAGGCATAGGGGAAGGGGTAGGGGTTCCTTCTCCAAGGGAGGCAGGCTGGTCTCTCTACAGGGTCCCACCCCTTAGCAGGAGCTGACAGACAGGAGGTGTATCACACTCTCACCTGTAAAGGGAAATAGGCTAAGATTTTTCCCAGGCGAGAGGGGTGTCTTTTTTTCCTTTTTTTTTTTTTTTTATGTGTGAGAGTGGTTAACAAAGAGAATGAATGGTTCAGAATAAAGTTTAATTTACTAGGGAAAAGCTAATCATACATGCTTCATATTGCTCTCTCTACCTTATGTCTCTCACATCTCTCAGAGAGGTCCAATTGGATTATATAAATCTATTGTTTTAGGATAATATTGAACTGCTTAAAGTTTATAGCAGTATAGTAGAACAACTCAGCTATAATTTCTTTCCCCAAAGAAAGATATTTCCCAATTTTAAGTGTTCTTTATTGTAATTGTGAATCATACTATGTCCTTTTAGTTGCTATAATCCCAGAACCACATTGAGAAATGTTTTGGCCAACTGATAGCACCTTTTCACTTTCTTTGTTTGCTAAAGGTGATCTGTTATGATACACTTGCTGTGGTTAGATTTCTTGGGGAAGGAGTTGAGATGAAAAGAGTGCAGTATTAAATTGCCTCGTATTTCCCTTCTGATCAGAATACTTTTATTTCAGGACTTTAGATGAATGACTGACCATTGCTGTTGTTGTTGTTATGTGCCTGTAAGCCAGAACTGACTCAGAACTGACCCTACTTTTCAGAGGCAGTAAATAACATAAGAAGATCTTATCCATCCTTCTCCCAGGGAGCAGCTGATGGATTCGAAATGTGTGCTTTTGGGTTTGCAGCACAGCTTCTTACACTAAACTGGTGAGGTATTTCCATTTCCTATTCAGTTTAGTCCCCCTCCTCTCTTTTTTTCCACTTGACTGAGTCATGGATTAATTTGTTTTGGTATTATTTGAATCTCTTTGTGATTAGCCCCAACTATGGAAAAGCACCCTTTGTTCTTTAAATTTCACATTGGCCAGCTTGCCTTTCAGGCACTCATTAAGGCATGCATTTATTCTATTCTGGAGCATGTTGTCTGGCCAGTCATGAATTTATAGTGAAATGTAACAGTAAATTGTACTCTGTGGTCAAAAATGCCAAATGATACACTCAGCAGCATGGAGATTTCCAGCACGGGGTGGTATTAAAGAGTTTAGGATTTGTGCTGGGATTGTTGGCCGAAGTTTCACAGTGACCAGTTTTGTTAGACTCAAACTTGGAGAGAGCTTGAAGTCACTTATCTCAGATGTTTGCACTTGCAGCCACAAAACCTCTGAGAAGCGCATAACCGATCTGGTAATAACCTCCAGCTGAGTTTACAAGCCTCTGAGCCTTTCTAAAAGTCTGTTTAGTTTAATAAGGGTTTTCAGATTTCAAAGCTCACACACCTTCACATAAAAACAGATGATTATGACCAAATTAGGAAATGTTGTTCCCTGAGTGGTTCCCCCCAATATGTTCCCTTCTCAGTTGTCACACATTGTTCCTTACACTTTTTACCTTCCAGACATAATTTTTAAGTGTAATTTCTGCAAGTCTTATTGTATATAGTTTCTATTCAAACAGAATGTTATGTTATAAAAGATTTTCTCTCCTAATAGCTAAAAGAAAATATGCACATAATTGTTCTGTCCAGCACAATTGCGGGGGTGGGGGTGGGGGTGGGGGTGGGGGAAGGGGAAGGAAGCCTTAGCTTCTGCTACCATGACAACTATTCTGAGAGGGTAAGCCTCCATATTTACTCTTGTGCCCTGGAATGTGGGCTCTTCAATCCCTTAATGATTTGTTGATGAAGAGTTAAAATACTCTGTTAACAGAAGAAATGTGGGACAGGAGATAGCCACACTCATGTTTGAATAGCTATTCTTCTTAATGAGCATTGATAACACCATATATTTAAAAGACATCAAGTGCCATGATGACAGTTTGATTGTTAGTGACCCAGTTGGACAGAGTTGAACTGCCCCCTAGGTTTCCAAGGCTGTAACTGTATTGAAGTAAACTTCCACATTGTTCTCTCTTCAAGTTGAAATGATAACCTGTCAGGTTGAAGCTGAATACTTAACCATGGTACAAACAGAAATCATGTTTAAGAGATAATATTTTAAAAATCATAGCCTTAAGTTACAAGTTGGAATTAGTTTTCTTCCTATACTTATTTTTTCAAGCAATCTTAAGGACAGGTACCTGGCCAACTGACTAGAAGAGATCCATATTTATTCCCATTAAAAAAACCAACAACCCCCTCCCCCCCAATCTACCAGAGTAGGAAATTATCGAACAGTATCATAAATATTAGATATAAGCAAAATCCTGCTGAAGATTATCCAAAAATGACTGGAACATACATTGACGTAGAACTACCAGAAATACAAAGTGGGTTTAGAAGAGGCCATGACAATAGCAACATAATAGTGAATGTCACATGGATCCTGGCTGAGAGCAGAGAATACGAGAAAAATTACATATTATATATGTAATAAAACTGCGTGGATCACAACAAATTTTGGCTAACCTTAAGAAGACCATTATTGTTGAATGAATAAGAAGATCCAAGGGGGGTGGGGGCTTAATCAATTTCATGGGTGGAGGGAAGAGTGGGTAAAGGAGAGGAGAAAGCTCCCAATAAAGTGTATAGAATCCTAATGTGAAGATTGGTCACTTTTGCCATTGCATTAGGTTTAAAATTAGCCCTGAAGTAAAATATCTTACAACCCATAATAGGAAAGAGCCACAAATACAGTGAGTTCTTTGGACCTGAGATTTGTAGGCTGAAACTTCCTTGAACCTGAACACAGAGACCTATGACAGTGAAGAGATCATGTAAAATGACGAGATGAAAGCAGTGGAAGTAGCAGAGACACCAGAACTCTTGTTCTAGTGCAAGAGAACTGTAGACCCCTGGCCCATAAAGCAAGAAAATCAAGTGTCTTTTGGGTAGGAGGCTTACTGGAACTGTCAGCGCCTTCCTACATTTGTTAGGGAGCTAGATTTGCAGACCCATGGATCTAGAACTGAAGGCTTGCAGGCCTAAGTTTGGTGAGCAAAGTGGGATACTACTAGGTACTGAAACTGCTACCACCACTAAAAGATCTTGGGACACTTTGTTCAAGTAGTGCAGAAGCCAAACCCACAATGTCAGAGACCAGAGAAAGGCCTGCCTTAAAAGAGGTTAAAAGAGTTTAAAAGAGACTCTCTTTAGTCATTTCAAATCCTAAATTAGAACCTGCTATTTCCCTAATAAGCCCCCTAATTATGAGTCTGATCTGTGAGTTTTCTGTGGTCATTGCTGCAAAGCATTGAACACTGAAGCAACATAGTGAGGGTCATGGGAAGGGCAATTGGTATTATCACTCTTTCTGTGTTATAGGGTCATTTCTGACTTTTAGGAATTGGCCTTGTGCATTGATGGGAATGCACCTTCTCCCCTGTGAAGTGAATGGAAATGAGAAGCCATCACCTTCATGTCCATCTCTTTTTGCAATTTGATTTTGGAAAATTGGGAATTGGAAACAATCATTTAACAGTTAATTTTTAATCCAGTTGCAAATTCTTTGCATTTTATGAAATGGGTGTGCAAATAATTAAGCAAGGAAATGTGGCTAATGAGCCAAGGTAAAAGAAAAATTCAAGAAAGATTTAGTCAAAGACTACAAGGGGAGAAAGGAATAAAGAAAGAATGGAGCCAATAGGAAAAGAGGTGATAATAGTTCACACTAACTGCTGTTTATATAAAGTGAAAGAATATAAATAGTCCAATTAAATATATATGTTGTATATAGAAATTAGGAGGCTCTGGTGATCTAGTAGAAAGGAACTGTACTGCAATTTTGAAGGCACATGGTTCAAATCCACCAGCTTGTCTACAGGAGAAGGGTAGACAGTCTCTTCCTGTATGATCAGACTGACTCTGAAAACCCACTGGAGAGTCAGCTATGGGTTGGTTCCACTTTGACAATATACTGCAACAACAACAATATAGAAATTAACAAACAATGTCTAGAAGCAGAGTTTTCAGGTATCTGGAAAATCTTGGAATATTTAGACATTAAACACACTCTTGTGAGAAGCTAATTAATACTTCAAAGAGGGAATTGTAAGAGAAAGTACAAAATATTTTAATTAAATGGAAAAAAAGACAATACCAAATTTGAGGGGGGGTTGCTGCTAACAGTATTGAAGAAAAAATATTGCATTAGCTGCTAATATTATAAAAAACAAAAATAAATCTAAATAGAAAAATCTAAATTTCCAGTTTAAGATAAAATTAAACCAGAGGGAAGCAGAAGGAAGTATATAACAAAGAGAAGAAACCTATGCAGTTGAAAACAGAAAATTATAATCTGTGAAAGCAAAAGAAATTCATTGGAGAGAAAATCAATAAGATTTATGTTAACATAAATTTACCGACGTCTTAATGGAAGAATTCGGTTGCATGTTCTGGTAATCCTTTGAGTGAAAAGATCTAGATTACTATTCTACCTTCCCCTGCCCCTAGAACACTCCTCTGCCCCAGAACACTTTTAGATCTATGAAGTCATCTTTTATTTTCAAATATGCCAAAGCAAACTGAATTTCTTTACAAATAAATCAAAAAAAGTAAATATAATAGAAGTGTAATTAAGTTCAGTAATAGTTATGTTGTAGGGTGAAGATTGTTGTATTGTGAAAATGCCTACTTCTTCCTATCTATGGTACTTCTTAATCACTTTTGTGCCAAGAATTTATTTGAATTTTACCCCATATTCTCCCTACTTATTCTTTAACTAGAAGACCATTTAGGCATTCTAGCCCTTGTGGTGAATGATTTCTTCTCTCCTGATTTGGAGACTTTCAATCTCAATGGTGTCATTCGTTTTTATTTCAAATCTATCAGGTCCCAGACAGGAGAAAGATGGGCAGCCTCTTAGGCAATTTTCAGCCTCTGAAAGGTTGGTGGGTCTTAAGGGCACATTAACAACAATGGATATTTTGAATTTTTATTATTAGCTTCAATACTCTTCTCCAGCATCACAGCTCAATGGCTTCAATTCTCCTTCTATCCTCCCTAGTCATTGTCCAACTCTCTGATGCATAACAAGTGATTGCAAAGACCATGGCCTGTATCAGGCGTACCTTAGTCTCCAGAGAGACACCGTTGCTCTTGAGTACTTTAGAGAGGTCCCTAACAGCACTTTCCCATTGCAATACGTTTTTTTATTTCCTGACTGTTGGTGCCAAGAGTGTTGATCGTGGAACCGAGCAAACTGAAGCTGTGAACAATCTTAATCTCTTCACCATCCATCCTGATGCCACTGATTGGTCCAGTGGTGAGAATTGAATGTACCATGGACTGCCAAGAAAACAAACAGATTCATCCTAGAGAGGGTTCAACCATTCTACTCCTTGGAAGCAAGGATTCTGGGGCTTCGCCTGACATACTTTGGACATGTTGCCAGGAGGGACGGGTCCTTGGAGAGGGACATCATGCTTGGTAGGGTAGAGGGACAGCGCAGGAGGGAAAGACCCTCTATGAGGTGGATTGATCCAGTGACTGGGGTAATCAGGATGGGTGTGCGTTTGGCACAGGATAGAGCAGGGTTTAGGGCTGTTGTACATAGGATCGCTATGAGTTGCAAACGACTCAACGGCGCATAACAACAACATTATTAGCTTACATTGTGTGACATTTATTAATTTGACTTTTGTTTTACATTTAGGAAGATTTTGACATTTGACATTTGTATTGCAGTTCCCTGAATGTGGTTTCTACGGAATGTATGATAAGATTCTACTTTTTCGCCATGACCCTACCTCTGAAAACATCCTTCAGCTGGTGAAAGCGGCTAGTGATATCCAGGAAGGAGATCTTATTGAAGTTGTCTTGTCAGGTAGTGTACTTTTTCTGAATCCATGTCTTTATGATTTTTATATGAAGAATTATTTTGCAGTGTGTGTGTATAAATTTTACTGTAGTAGCATACATATTACAAGTTTTTATATTCTGACTGTGTCTAAATATACAATTCAGTGGTATTCTTCATATTGAATTGTTCTGTAAACAATTCATGTAAATCATGATAATATATTTCATTACCCCGAACAAAAGTCTATACTAATGTCATCATTTCCCCATCTACTGAACCCCTACTACTACTCTCTTCAGTGTTTTCTGTATCTAAGAATCTAACTATTCTAGATATATAATCTAGATGATAGGGGGGAAAACTGGTACTTCTGATTTGTAGTGTTGAAGAGGAGTACAGTATCTCATAGGCAGTTGAAAGAACAAACAAATACATCACAAGCAGAGTGCTCCTTGCGTGGTTGGTGAAACTTCATCTCGCATATTTTGGACATGTAAGGAGGAGCCAGTCCTTGGAAAAAGACAACATATTTGGAAAATTGTGGGTCAGTGAAAGAGAGGAAGACCCTTAACAAGAAAGAATGAAACAGTGACTGTAACAATGAGCTTAAGTATATCAAAGAGTATGGTATGGGACGAGTCAGGGTACAGATCTGCTATTCAGAAGGTCACTATGAGTCACTTCCAATGCAACATCAACTGACAACAACAGATATATCATGGGAGTCCTGGTCATAGAGGAGGATAAGTGTTGAACTGCTAACTGAAAAGTTGAAAATTTGAATTTATTAGCTGCTCCACTGGAGAAAAAGAAAGTAGTCTCCTCCTATTGGGTTTATACCTGATATTTCTAGCCAATAATAGATGTGGCATAATCTATTCTTACTTTGTTTCATTTCATTAAGGATACTATTTTCTGACTGTAGTATCTCTGAGAACAGCATCCTTTTTTATGACTGAGAATGAAATATGCCAGTAAATGTGTATGCAACATTTTATTTATCCATTAATCTACTGGTGTATATATGAGTTATGTCTGTGTTTTGACTATTATTAATAATTCTGTGGTGAAAATTTATAGATATTATCTGTTTGCATGAGGGTAGTTATGTTTTTAAATTATTAAGGAACCACTAAACTATTTTCTACAGCAGTTGCACCATTTCATAGTCTTAGCAGCAATGCACAATGGTTCCGTTTTCTCCACATTCTCATTGACACTTGTTATTCTTTGTTTTCTTGATAATAGGTATCCCAGTGAATATGTAGTATTATCTCATTGATAGTTTGAGTGTTGAATTAATATATGGTTTAAAAGAGCTATCAAAAGCATATTTGAAACTTGGCCCCAATTAGGAAATTCTTGGTATCTTCCTATAAAAACATTCACAATTATTTTCTAAGGAAAGCAGAAGATCTCTTCAGATTGGCTGCTTCAATAGCTGGTATTCTTCTAATTGATTTGTTACCCTGACTTTCTCTTCTATCTTCTCAACAGTCAACATACCTTCTCTCATTCACTACCTTGATTCATTTGGACAGCATCAAAAGCAAACAAAACCCCCATTACTGTGACCTTAAGGCACATTGCAGATCCCAAATATGCTGAATATCTAGGAGCAAAACAAAAAAAGTTAATTTAGAAAACCATAGACTTATTAAAGTAAAAATTCTAGTAGGTATGAGTAAGCCAAGACCAAAGAAAAGCCAGAGTTCTCCAGTCAAAGCAGGTCATATCAGGTCATATGGAATCTACCCTGTAAGCTTAGTAAATTCAGCTATTGAGAGATACTGATTTTCCCTCTGCTTAGATTTACTTCTTTGTTGCATAATTTAGATGTTAATGATAGGACTGCTTGTTAATATTAAGAGAATAGACGTAAGTATGTTAAAAGTAGAAAAGAGTACCAAATAGCAACAGCAGAGGGGCTCTTTACAAGCAGTGGTCAGTGAAATAATTACTAAGTTGTCCAGAATGGGATTGTTTATTTTTGTTAAAACTAGAATCATTATTGAGAAACTCCGATTGCATTCCTCTTTCTTCCTTCCACCCTCCTTTGCTTGCTGTCTGTGACTAAAGGCTGCTACAGAGAAGCACCTTTCAAAGGAAATCCATTAGCTTTAATGATTCTAAACTTCATTTCCTCAAGTTCTCATTGATCGTCTACCATTGTGAGCGAGATGAGGCTGCTACCCTTTCATTGTGTTGCTGACACCTAGAAAACAACGTTCTTGCTGGATGAAAGTAATAATTTTCTTGGTGTTTATAGAGTAGCAAGTTGCTAAATAAACAAACCAGAAACACAAAAGCGTTAATACTTTTTCATTATTTTTTTTTTTCTTGAAAAAGTCACTGGCGTTGGCTAGATTCTCTCATTTGCTTTATTTTTTGCTCCATTGACATTTGCTTATTGCACTTGGCCTCTAAGAACTGGTGCCTAGACGTGCTGTTTCCTAAGTTTACTGTTTTCCAAACACTAGGAGCTGCCTGAAATAAATTATTCAGAGAAGTCATACTCTGAATCTGTTCTCACCATAATTCATATTAAACTCTTAGCCAGACTGCTTTACAAATAATGTCATGTGTTTTATGAGTCTTTTCCCCCCACCTATGGCAATGTCCAGAAATATGAGGTTCTTTTAAATTGCATTTCTAAATTTATTTTTCTTTTCATTTTGCTTTTGTTATCAAGGGCTTTTGAGTGGTACCAGACAGATTGGATACAACCTGTCTGTGGGTGTGTGGGGGACAGCTGCCTATTTGCATGTTATCCCAGTCAGAGAGTAAGGCCACTTTTCTCCCACAGCTAACCTGATATATCCCTGGAGAGTTCCCTCACTACACATGGAACACCATTCTGTTTTCCATTTGTCGTCTTCTCAAATCGAGATCCTCCCTGTGCTTATGCTCTGTGCTTATGCATCTGTCACCATCCACCCTTCAAGTCCGCCTCTGCCATCTTCCTGGCCACTGTTGCTGAGATGACTTTTAAGAACAGCCCGCTTTCTCACCAGCTCTCAGCAAGAATACTCCAACTCTTAGAACTTTTAAACGGTCATGCTGTAACAGTATATTTCTCATTATAATCCTGTAATTTTGAATACTTACCATACTCCACAGAGTCGTACTTCCGCCATGCCATTGAAGTCTTATATTGTTCAATTGTGTTTGTATCTCCAGCATTTATAGCTAAACATTGCTAGCAGCAGGATACCCTTGCCTTCTCTCTTATTGTTGCTTAACATCATGATTAGCCAAATCAATGCTAAATAACATTTTCCCTTAAGTCAGTCATCCTTCATCTCTATTACAATTTGATTTCTCCCTGTCTCATTTCCCATCCCTTCTTATGCCTAAGCCATTAGTGTTCAAATGCTCAGTATTTCTTCTTTCTTTTCTCTCTTCTTGCTATATTTACAAAGTGTCTCTTGGAGGTGATCCAACATTCTTTCCATTTGGAAAATTCTAAGTAATTACTTATTTTTTTTTACTTTTAGTTTTCCTTACTTGTTTGTAAGGAACTGAATATAAGAGTTTCTTCTCTATCTCCCGTGCTGATTTTGGATATTTTGAATATAACCTTCCTTTTTCTCTAGTATTCATTTTGCTTATTTATGTTGCCTTTTTTTAATAATCATTGCTTTAAGGTGACTCACTTTATTGAAAGTTCATTTTGTGCAACTACTGTGATGGCTTCTGTGTCTGATGTTTATCTTCTTTTAACTTTCCAATTTATGTACAAGTAATCCTTGATGTTAATAAAGTCTATGACTATTCCATTCCCATGCTGTTTTTGCTCACTCTTAGTCTTCCTGCAGGATAGCCCCATAGCTATCCTTACCAACTGGACTTGGCTCTAGCTCAAGAAATTCCACCTGGAAACCAAGTATCTCACTCTCTCTCCTTGCCTGTCATTTTGTTTATCTCCTACTTGATGCACACACCTGTTTCCTCTGTTTTTCACTATAGTTTTCAATTCTTAAGCCTCTGCCATTATGTTGACTACATTTTCCTTCCCACTTATCCCCTCCCTAACAACATGGGCCCACTTACTACATGCATTCCTTAATAGCACGTTGGTACAGTCTCAAGTATAAAAATTTATGCTGCTAACTCTCGGGTATAGATAGGTTCAATTCCACCGGCTGCTTTGTGGGAGGAAGATGAGCAGTCTCCTCCCATGCAGTAGGCTACCTCTGAAAACCCAGTGAAAGGTCAGCTATGGGTTAGTTTTGACTCAGTGTTACACAACAACAATAATAACCTCTGGTAAGAAGCTGAGCTGCAATCCCAAAAGCGGGTGGCTCAACGGAAGAAATCTTTTTCCGTGTGATTAATTTGCTTTGGAAAACCCACTGGAGAATCAGCTACAGGTAGATTCCAACTTGATGATACACACCAACAACAATTGCACCTGGCTTTAGTCTGAATTACCATAACATACATTCTTGCTATTCTTTACCTGAGCTATACATGTTCACTAGACATCCAGTTCCCTACCTCCAGGGTTCACTGTAGATAGGTGGTCTCACTGGTGTTCTACCATGATCTTTCCCTTCCCCTGTCGTTTTAGATTGTTAGAAGTGAGTTTTCAATAGGTGTGTATATAAGGTCATTGTTTTACTACTGGCCAACAGATTAGAAGTACATATGGTGCATGTGGTACCACACATACCAACATTCTAGGGAAAAGATAAAAAGATTTGTTTTAAATATTATTTTCAGGTAGATCTCAAAAGTCAACTCAAGTTGAATTTGCTTTTGTATTCATAGACTCTAAGCTCTGACTGCCTAAGTCTGCAACAACTCTGCCTTCTCTTTAAGATAGATTTAAGGATTAGTGTCACCTAAACTGCAGTGAGTATGGGTGTTAGGTGCCAGAACACCAGATATTCCTTCTCGGCCAGTGATTGATTCCATACAGTAAATATGCTGTGGAAATTTCACCCTTGAAGACTAGTTTGCTGTGAAATGTTGGGTTTCCCCCCCTCTCTTTTATTTCCTTTTGTGATCACAATTTAAATTCCACTGTGTTAGTTCAACATAAACTTAGCTGACTCTTTTTGTATTTAACCTTATAAATGTTGTCTAATAAAGGACTATTGTAAAAAAAATCTGAGATAATCCCAGAAAAAAATGATTTTGAGGAAGATCTCTTGTTTTTTCACACAACATAAAGAATTTTCTCTTGGTGGTGTCATTTTCTGCTGAGACTGTTCATCAACTGCTGGCTGCTTTAGGGTTTGAAAATCCATCAGACTTCTGGTTTGTTTTTTGGGTGCTTTTATTCCTTCATTTGTGAGAAAAGGAAAGAAAAAAAAAAGAGAAAGAACACCAACAACCAAAAAACACATAGCTGTGTGAGCTAGTACGTTTAGCCCAGTAATCCTGGAAATGATTGCTCATGGTGGGTGGGTTGGTTTTTGGAGGAAAAAAATGCATGGAAGTTCCCCACCACACACACTCCTTCTCCCCACTGGCAAATTCTTTTTGTCTGTTAAGCAAAGGAATAGCATTGTTACTATTAAGAAATATAAAAGCACTGCAAGTGGAAATTTCTCTTACCAAAGCCAAAAACAAGTTCAAGTGTTTGGAACTGAACTGTAAAGTTCAGTTCATGGAGTTTATCAGAAATCTTCATGGTGGGTCTCCAGCAAAGTGAGACAATGTTCAGAGAGAAGCAAATAAACAGCAGGACTGTATTCACATAGCTACATGTTTGTTTGATTTTGGCTTGATCTATAGTAATTGTGTGTATGTGTATCTATCTTGTGGGTGGTTAAATAGAGAAAGAGACAAAGACAAAGAATTTTTCAAATAAGGTTGTTATTATTATAAAATGTGAGTTAAAAGTTAAATCTGTTGTTGTGTATTGTCTCATATGAACTAACTTTCAGCTGACACTCATTTTCAGAGGCCTTGCTTTACAAGACAGGTTATTGTCCGTCTTTCTCCCATTAAACAGCTGGTAGATTCAAACTGCCTGCCTTGGATTTAGCAGCACAGCTTCTTAGCACTAGATCACCAGAGCTACCTTAAATCATTTAGTGGTATAAAAAAAAGGGGGGGGGGAGCTCTGGTGGTCTAGTGGCTTCAAGAAGCTGCACTGCAATCCCAGGGACGCATGGTTCGAATCCACCAGATGCTCTTCCGGGAAAGGAGGGACAATCTCCTCCTGTACCAGTCAGATCTGATCTGACGGTACACAGACACACACACAAAATAATAATGAAAAAAACAAACAAAAAACCACAACAAAAAAACCCCACTTTTTAAAAATGGCTTTATTTTTGTTCTGCGTTTGCAATACATTACATTATATTTATTCAGTAACTTTTATGATCATCTAGTTCTTAGTAAAGAACCTTGTTAGGAAAGCTAGTGCTTCACCAGGCAGAGATGAGATGGGTGTTTATTCCTCAGGTAGTAACAGAAGTTCTGAAATAGAGGTGAAGAACGTGAGAAATATTTTGGAGATGAATTTAGAGAGATCTATTAATGCCCTGAATGTAATTAATGGCAGAGAATGAAAACATGAAGAGGAGCCTGTCTAAAAGGAGCTACAAGCACCTAATAATGACACATGCCCTTTCTACTATCCTAAGTCTTACTATTAAGCATTGCCTCATAGTTTTGTCACCTAATTCAGGTAATACTCCAAGGTGGCAGAGAACTTGTTTCTTGGCCCTGCAGTAAAATTTATTTCCTTTGTTCTATTGTACACATATATTTTCAGAGATTGTTGTTTCTCTATTTTTTTAAAGAGTTTTTACTCCATGAAAAGCCATACATTGTTAATGTGCATGAGTTCTGGTTTTTGTCAGTTTACAATAAACACAGTGTGTATGGTAATTGAGTCAATTCCGAGCGTCAAACCATTTGAGCTTCACTGTGTCTCATTTTTCTAATCTGTGAAATATGAATGGCATTAGCACTGACTGTAAGATTATTTTAAAAAATAAAATTAATGCATTTTAGGACTTTGGGAATGTCTACATACAGAACTTTCTCAGTAAATGTTGGCTGTTATGATTGCACATGCTTTGGGAATCTTGTCAGGAGGCATTGATCCTTGGGAAAAATGTCATCATATGGGGGAAGAATTGAGGGTCATTGGTATAGAAGAAGACCCTCAGTCAGATGGATTAACACAGTGCCTGCGACAGTGGCGGCAAGCACAACAGAGATCTTGGGTCACTATGAGTTGTAGTTGACTTGGTTGTACCTAACAACAACAATTACAGTTGCTTCTTCTCACACTTTAAATTGCATTTCCCATCCTGGTATGATAACTTGAGAAATACATACTAGGGGAATACCTTATCTTAGGACATTGCAGCACAGTTTTGCCTACCTAAATGTCAGACTGCTAACCAAAAGGTCTGCAGTTGAAATCCACCTACAAATGGTGATGAGGAAAGATGGGCAGTCTCTTCCCCACAAGATTTACAGCCCCAGAAACCAGAAGGAGCGTTGTTATTGACTGAATTTGAGTGAGTTTGGTTTGAGGCTTTATACAAGCAGTAACTTTTTAAGGTCAGAATATATCTAACTTCCCAGAGCAATATTTATACTAAATATAAATATTTATATTTATGGTAATTCTTCAGTGCTTAAAAATGTTCTAATATAGTAAGATTGTCTCTGCTGGGGAGAACTCTGGATTATGGTCCCAGTTGTCTAAGAGGGTATATTCATAGGTTCAAGAAATATATTTTTTCTATCCCATAGTGTAAAATAGTTAAGGTAGTGAAGTAATAAAGCTAGTAAAACAGGAGATATGAAAAAATGGACTGTCATCACAAAATGTAATTGTTTATATAGTGCCACGGTTTTTTAATCAGTTTGGATGTGCAATTTTGCTTCCTTTGTGATGACTCTGGGAAGTATCGAAACAAGATACCATAAAGCTGTGGGATCTAAATTTTAAATTCGTCAATTCTAAAATTTAAATTCTAATGCAGTTGTTATATACTGTCAAGTTGGAAACCCTTCAGCAGGTTTTCAGAGGCAGTAAATCACACTGCAGGAGATTGCTAATCTTTCTCTTGCAAGGCAGCTAATGGATTTGAACTGTGTATGTTTTCACTGGAAGAACAAGTCTTTACCATTAAGCCACCAGAACTCCCTCTAATTTAAGATAGATTATATTTTAGGAAAACATTATTATTATTTGTAACTACAGAAATAAAAACAGAAACAAAACCTTTATCCTCTTATATTTCACACAGAAATCTTAATATTTATTTAATATACATACCGACACAGTCTGTGGGCAGGCTAGAAAGCTTCGAATCATCTTCTCTGGCTTGCAATGCAAAACATGAAATAAGAACTCTTGTCCTTAACCAATATTTTAAAATTTTCATAGAAATAGGAAACAGTATTGTAAACTGTTGTCAAGCCTGTTCTCACTGCTTGTGATTCTGCCGTTATCGGGTAGACCTGCCATGTAGACTTCCCAAGCTATCATCTTCATGGAAGCAGGTCCTGACATGTTTCTTCTTTGGGGCAGACGAGGGTTCAAATGATTGACTTTTCGGTTAACAATCGAGGACTTACCTGCTTTACCACCAGAGTTCCTGAAACAGTATGCTAGATTTTCTATGTTTAAAGATATTTATCACTATGTTTTTCTGTTAGTATAAAGTACCAACAATAACAACAACAACAACAAAAATAAGCTAGGAAAAATACATTATAACAGTTTAACAAAGTCTTCCTTTCTTTGAAAATGTATATTTGTCCTAGGTGTAAGAAGCTGAACTGTAATCCCAAAGGTGTGAGGTTCAAGTCCACCAGAAGATTTGCGAGAGAAAGATGGGCAATACATGGCAGTTTTATCTTGAAATATGTTGTTGATGTGCATTGAGTCAGAATTTGCTTATAGCTGACCTCTAGTGAGTTTTCAGAGGAGGTAAATCACATGGAAGAAGATTGTCCGTCTTGTTCCCATAAAGCAACTGGTACATTTTAACCTCATGCCTTTGAGTTGGCAGTGTAACTCCTTACTACCAGAGCTATTAAATCATATTATTATTATTATTATTATATAAATCTCTCTCTCTCTTTCCCTCTCCTGCTCTCCCTCTCTCCCCCCTACCCTCTATCTCTCTTTCTCTTCCTCTCTCCCCCTCTCTCCCTCTCCTCTCTCTTTCTCTCCTGATTGTTTTTGAGAAAGCACTTCCCCCAGCCCAGTCACTGCTTAGGGAATTATTGTCATAAAAGACCTGCCTTTGCTACTCCATTTATCTTTCTTTGTAGTCATTCTTGGATATCCTAATGCTCCATGCCAAAAATGCCAATTCCTGTCCAGCTCTAGTTGCAATTATCAGTGTAGGTGGTTTTGTAACAATAGAAATTTTAAATGTAAGGCTTTAGGCCATTATTCTTCTCCCAAGTATGATTTAAGTTAAGTCTATCTTCAGTGTTTCCTTTTTTATTATTGTTAGTACTAATTCTTTTCCCATTTCTTTCAAGAAAACCTACCTTGTTTCTTTGTCCAACACTCAGTTTTTATAGAAAAGAGAATGCTAAGAGTAGGCAGGTTAGAATGTTTGCACTGACAGCCCACATTTTCTCACTTTTGACCTCAATAGGAGCATGAAGGCTCAGAACCTTCCCTTCCTTTGTTAGTTTGATAGATTTCTTTGTTTATCTGTCTGTGGAGTGAATTCTCCACAATGACACAGATTGCAATTTTTACCCAAGCAACTCTAAAAGCAAGACAGGGTGAATAAATTGTCCTCAGGCTCTTAAGGGAAAAGTTCTTGGAAGGTTTCTGTTTCATGTCAGAACTGTATTTTGCAATCTATTTTTCTAATATTTAAATTTTAATAAATGATATTTTCTCCCAATTCTTTCAGAAATGATAATGTGATAGTGATACGCAAAGACATACAGCATTTCTGATGTGCTAAACACTCTTTTGCATGTGTTTTCTATATATTAACTCAGAAATATCCTGTATATTTTACCTACACATAACAGCATTTGCTAAAATTTACTTCAATAATAGACTTTGGTTAGAGTTTCAAACCATTTGGCATTTTTATACAATATAAAACATACTCCTCCTCTTTCCTTACCTATAAAATGGTCATAAACACATTTCTGTTATAAAATTGGGCTCTGGATTTCATGAGAATAAATAGAAAGCATCTCAAAAGATGCCTGGACTATGTACAGTACTCAACCTTCCTGTCTTACTTCCATCTCTCTGGACTATACACTTCTTGAAACAGGAACTATTTGTGTATTTCAATCCTTGTGGCCTGGAATATCATATGCAAATGTGATGTTTTCAGGAAGTGAATGACTACTTGAATTAGCAAAATTCAAATAGCAACAAACAAATGAATTAATAAATTGATGCTCTGTAGAAGCCATGCCAAAATTGTTGCTGTTTTATAGGACTTAACATTTCACTGCTACCGTTTTTTCTCTTGGTCTCACTTATTACAATTATTAGCATAATTATCACCTAAGTAATAATTTTTCTGGACTTTCACTATTCTCTACATATTTTCATAACTAACTCTATTATCCGAAATAATTTGTTTTATAAAATCAGTCAACCTTTCAAAACATCAGATTTCTTTTGCCTTTCTTATGTAAAGTGGGCAATAATTCATAAAATACTGATTATTTCTGTACTGAATTCCTACAACTCCTAAATTGTACTGTTAGTCAGAACACAATATGTACCCCACTTAATTAATACTCTCTTTATTGAATAAGTTTTCCAGACATGAGAGTTTTTTCTTGTTAAATATTCTTTCTTTCTATGATGTATTCATTTGTCATTCCTTTCCTTTGCCCCTCCCTATACTATATCCTTGGCCTCAACATTTTATTTCTTGTTTGTTCCTCACCTGGAGCCTCAATGTCTCATACTTGGAATTGTTGTTGTTCTGTGCTGTTGATTCTGAACTGACTCTTACCTGACCCACCAGCAGGTTTTGAGAGCCTGTAAATTACATAGGAAACAAATGCCCTTCTTTCTCCCGTGGAGCAGCTGGTGCATTTGAGTTGGCAGCACCACTCCTTATGACTAGGCCTCCAGAGCACCGTCATCCTCAACAGTAATGCTCACTCTGGAGCTTCTCTGAGACTCTACATGTTCTATTTTAGAGTCTGGAAGGAATGAAGGTTGATATCCTGAGGTGATGGCTGACCTTCTCTGCTGCTTCCCTTTTGGTACACCCTTCACACTGGAACTTTATCCAGCTTGCTGAACAGCTGTCTCTGCCTTAGGGTCAGCTGGAAACATCTATAGGAAAAGTTGAGTCATGTGCTCCAGAACCAAAGTCTAAATTTCCATAGATCTCAGTCAGGGTACAGACAGTGGTTTTCAGAAAGACATATGAAGCCTCCTTCTTCATGCAGATTTTAGCCCAAGGCCTGGTCCTTCACCATCTGGCAAGTGGAAAGCCAGCCAATAATCATAGTTTCTCCTTCTCTTCTCTTTTTATCTCTTACTTCTGTAATTCAGGACAGTATTATAACTGTCATCAGATAAACATGAAAAGGACACAAGGGCTATGAAAACCACAGGAATGGTTGGTTTGGGTTTTGTTGGATTTTTTTCCCCCGCCCTATACTTTCTGCTCTTTATATCAAAAGTTACTTTATTTTTGATCCTAAGAGTAGATATATAGTAGCATAAGTATTCCAATCTTAACCATGTTAAAGTCTCAATGGTACAGTAGGAATTCAGAAGACTTTTAATATTAAAAAAAACTTCTAGAAATGATAGAGAAGATTAATGTTACTCTTTTGCCTTTGACATGAATTGGTATACAAAACATACAAAAAGTTGTAGTAATATGCCTTTTCTTTTACCAGATTTGGTTTTTAATAATTTGTACTTAGGAAATTTGGCGTTTTTAAGATTTGACATGCTATTGTTATTGTTATTGACATGTTACTGTTGTTAGTTTGCTCACGAGTCTACAACTCAACTGTAATCTATGCCTATGACTCTAAACCACCATATGAATGATAGATCTAAACCCTGCATGACCCTTAAAATCTCAGTTATAGTCCCCATCTAAATTATCTTGTTGAGGGTTTTCCTCTCTTTTTCTGACCCTTTATCTTTCCCAGCATATGAGATACTAAAATAGAAGATTCCGAGAACATCATCATTTTCTAAGTACCCCTTGGCTCAGCACTATACAGAGTGATGTGGACTTTGTGTTTTGTTTTGTTTTGTTTTAAGGTAAGCATCATTGAACTCCTGGGAACTGACTGACACTAATAAGTGAACTCACCTAAGTAATAATTTTTCTGGACTTTCAGTATTCTCTACATATTTTTCATAACTAACTCTTTTATCCGAAATAATTTGTTTTATAAAATCAGTCAACCTTTCAAAACATTAGGTTTCTTTTGCCTTTCTTATGTAAAGTGGGCAATAATTCATAAAATACTGATTATATCTATACAGAATTCCTACAACTCCTAAATTGTATTGTTACTCAGAACACAATATGTACCCCACTTAATACTCTCTTTATTGAATAAGTTTTCCAGACATGAGAGTTTTTTTCTTGTTAAATATTCTTTCTTTCTATGATGTATTCATTTATCATTCCTTTCCTGTGCCGCTCCCTATACTATATCCTTGGCCTCAACAATTTATTTCTTGTTTGTTCCTCACCGGGAGCCTAGGACATAAGAATCCCCTAGAAATAATTTTATAAAGGAAAAGTCATGATCAAGTCAGAACCAACTCATAGCTGACCTTCCAGTGGGTATCCAAGGCTGTAAATGGTGTGGAAAGAGATTGCCTCTCTTCTTCCTGCAAAACTTCCAGCTGCCTTTGGGTAAGCAGCTCAGCTCCCTTCAGCTACTTCCCTAGAGCTCCCTTTAAAAACTATGGAGGTAGACAGAGAAGGGAATAAGTCAGAAGAGTAATCCAGAATGACATGGATTATATGTACAATTTGTATCTCACATTTTTGTCATAAATATTATTAAATTCCCTGTCATTGAGTTGCCACTCCTAGTGACCTCCAGTTAGGTTCTTCTGCTGTAAATCTTAATGGTAGGAGACAGCGATCTTTCCTCCTCAGACCTTTGGATTGCACTGTGGGTGGATTCAAACAGTCAAAGATTTGTAATCTTTTGGTAAAACAGTGCAACACATTACAGATGTGTCTTCTGTTGTTGTTGTTTCCCATCGAGTTGGAACTGACCCATTCTGGACCTCTCAGTGGTTTTTAGAGGTATTAAATCATTCAGAAGGAGATTGCCTGTCTTTCTCCTGTGGAACATGTCAGCCACCAGAGCTCTCTATAAAAACAAAAAAATATAAAATTTCAGCTATTAACTTTGGATACTGTCTAGCATTTAATTGGACATTTGATTAAATTAAATGTAGAAGATAAAGTATGGAAATCCTAGAGTATTAAAAATGTGTTATGAAGCTTTATACTTCATAGTCAGATTTGAATCAATAGAAAATCTGTATTTGAAGGCTATATGTTTCTTAATATCCCCAACATTCTTATTAGGAAAATAAGATGTCTGGGACCTTGTACGAATTGCACAGTGGTAATCCATATTCTGTTAAAATTTATATTTATCGTTGTTGTTGTTGTTGTTATTGTTATGTGCTGTCAAGTTAACCACGATTCATAGCAACCTTGTGAACAAGAGCTCTGAGCCCTGCCCTATCCTGAGCTAATCTCGGCAACTCTGACAAACTTTGCCCCATTGCTACAGTCACTGTGTCAATCCATCTCACCCAGAGTCTTCCTCTCCTGCAATGACCCTCCACCTTTGTGAGCAAGATGTCCTTCTAAATTAGTACCAATACTGAACAAGATTAGTTCAGAATTTTAATATAAGTGAAGTCTCTTTTCCTTCCTTGAATATATATCAAAATGTCTTCTGGACTTTTTTTATGCGGTAATAATCTCCTTAGTTGTTATTATTATGTGCTGTGGATTCAGAACTGACTCATAGTCAGAAGCAATTAATCACACAAGAGGAGATTCTCCATTTTTCTACCTTGAAATAGCGGATGCAGTTGAACTACATGCCTTTGGGTTGGTAGCACAACTCCTTACCCAGCAGGCCTCCAGAGATCCCTAATCTCTTTAGTGTCATTGTTGTTGTTATTAGGTGAGGAACACACGTTCCCATGGTTAGGAGATCTGAAAGGAAAGAAAGATAGGACAAAATTGTTTACAGTATAAAAATCAATGAGATAGTGTCATTAAATGATGTCATTGTCAAAACTGGAGAATGACTTACAGATGGCTATGTAATATCTTTATGACCATATTGTTTGGGGGTTCCCCCCTTTTTTAAGGTAAAAGTTTAGAATATACTTGAAAAGCTTCCAGGTATCCCTTTCTGATGTTCCATGATTGGCGACACATAGCACTTCAGTTCAGTAACTCAGCCATGCCACCATCTGCCCAGCACTCTCATTCTGCTGGTTGGCATGCCATTTATTTGCTTTTAACATGCAACCCATATAAAAATCCCTCATAATCTGCCAAAATTAGAAATGCAGCTGTTTTAAGTCATAAGCATCAGTAGCAGTATTCATCATGCCAGTACGGAAGAATAAAAAGATGTATTTGAGAAGAGCAAAGCTATAGAAAATATATTCGCACCTCTACTTTTCTATGTACATTCAAGAGACTTATAGCCTGTTACTAGTGCTTACTTCAAGCAAAAAGTTAAATCAACATATAAATATACCTAATAGCCCCTTTACTATGTATATCATAATACAAGAATTGGGGGTTTGACTCAAGCTCTGGGTTCTTTTCCTCCCTTGTTGTAAAACAATTTAAGCTTTTCAGTTTCTAGAAGATGAAAATTTTCTGTTTATCCTCGAATTTTATGTTATTCTATTTTTATTTTTCCCATGATTTTTTTTTTAGACTTTGATCATTATACTTGTTAATCCTAAGAACATGAGTATGTAGGGCTGTTCAGGGAATTCTCAATGAGATAAGCAGTTGGTCCCCTATTTTAAATAGAGGAGAGTAAAGAAAAGGAATATTTGTTACAGCATAGTATGCCTATAATACTGAAAGAAAAATTAAAATCACTCAGTTTGACTATGTTATCCACAGTTACTATCCACCACAGGAAGGATCGACTTTAGGAAATGATGTGTTGTAGTATGGTACGCTTTGCTCATTCTACTCATACTTTTCTTTACCAGACTGTCTTATTATGAAACGAAAGCAAATTAACTGGAAATTGGTTTACCCTACCCTTCATACTTTTATAGTCATGTGGTTTAAAAGTGTAGGTTGAATATTTTTGCTCTTTATTATTGTTACTCCAATAAAACATCTTTCCCCAAATAAAAGTCAGTTTAAATAAATGTTTTTGTCCTTCTTCTCCTCTGAGAAAATACCAAAGGGTGGATGATGCTGGTGCAGCGGGAGGGCCCGGAGGCCCTGGGGACCCTGGGATGGGAGCCCGTGGTGGTTTCCCCCAAAGCTTAGGTAGTGGTGTCTGTGGGGCTGGGGCCTCGGCCATGGACAGGGCCGTGGGGTGGGCCATGGAGCTCGAGGAGGCGAAGCTGAGGGCAAGGAGTAGCTCCCCGTCACCAAACTGGGCCACCTGGTGAAAGAAAGGAAGATAAAATCATTGGAGGAGATTTATCTCTTCTCCCTGCCCATCAAGGAGTCTGAGATCATTGACTTCTTCCTGGGCATGTCCCTCAAGGATGAAGTATTGAAAGTCATACCTGTGCAGAAGCAGACACATGCTGGCCAGCGGGCCAGGTTCAAGGCCTTTGTCACCATCGGAGACTATAATGGCCATGTTGGCTTGGGCATCAAGTGCTCCAGGGAAGTGGCTTCTGCCATCCGTGGGTCATCATCCTAGCCAAGCTCTCCATTGTCCCTGTGCAGCATGGCTACTGGGGAACAAGATTGGCAAGCCTCACACAGTTCCCTGCAAGGTGACTGGACGATGTGGCTCTGTGTTGGTGCATCTGAATCGTTTCGGCCCCAGTGCCCAAGAAGCTGTTGATGATGGTTGGAATTGATGACTGGTACACCTCAGCCAGGGGCTGCACAGCTACCCTGGGCAACTTTGCCAAGGCCACCTTTGATACCATCTCAAGACCTACAGCTATTTAACCCCAGATCTCTCTAAAGAGATGGTGTTCACTAAGTCTCCCTACCGGGAATTCACAGATCAGCTTATAAAGACTCACACCAGAGTCTCTGTGCAGAGGACTCAGGCTCCAGCTGTGGAGCCACATAGTGGATTTTCTTTAACAAATAAAGTTAATTAAGTTCTAAAAAAATGTATTTGCAATAATGAATCTATAAAAAAATATTTACTTTTTCTATTCAGGCCACAAAGGTGAATGATGGAGCATGTCACAAGCTTACCAAAATAGTTTAATTGATATGCATTTATCTTACACCTTCAAAAAGATTAATGAAGACCTGAGACTGGGTTTTAATTTTTAAAAACCATTTGTGAAGGAAAGGGAAAAAAATCATTATTTCATTGCCTTGTTATTTCTTTTGTTTTACAGTATTTTGTGGAATCTAGTTTTATAGTTGTTGTTATATGCCTTTGAATCAACTATGACTCATAGTGACCCTATGCACAATAGCTCTGAAACCTGCCCTATACTGAGCCAGTCTCATTGTGTCTGCCACACCTCCCGCTGTTACCCCAGTTATTGTGTCATCCAAAGTATTCTCTTGTGCTCTCCCTCCACCTGTCTCTTTTGGCGGTATACTCAAAGTATGGAGATGGAGGTTCAAAATACTTACCTCCCTTGGTTTCACCCTTTTCAGGACAGAATTGTTTGTTTAGTCTATGGTATGTTCAGTAGTCTTCCCCAGTACCAAAACCAAAGGCATCAATTCTTCTTCTGTCATTCTTAGTCATTGTCTAGCTCTCTGATGTATAGCAAAATGTTGCAAAGACCATGACCTTGATCAGAAGCACTTTAGTCTCTAGTTTGACATTACTGCTCTTCAGCACTCTGGAGAAGTCCCTGACAGAAGATTTTTCCCAATGTAATTCGTCTTTTGATTTTCTGACTGCTGATACCAAGAATGCTGATTGTGGATGACCAAGCTGAAATTACCAATAATCTCAGTTTCTTTTCCATCTATCTTGATGCTGCTAAATGGGCCAGTGGTGAGCATCTTTATTTTCTTGATGTTGAGCCACAATCAGTATTCAAGACTGTAAGCTACGCATTCTGCAGCAAACGCCTCCGATTCTCTTTAGGCTCATCAAGTAAGGTTCTGTCAACTACATTAACACAGGTTGTTGAGTAATAATGTAGCTCAATTACTGTCTTGTTGTTCTTAAGTGCTGTCAAGTCATAGAAAATTCACAGCCACCCATGAACAAAAGACCTAACAATGACACAACCCTGCTTGCTGAAACTGAGGAGGACCTGAAGCACCTGCTGCAGAGTGTCAAGGACTGCAGCCTACAATATGGATTGAGGCTCAATGTCAAGAAGACAAAGATTCTCACCACTGGACCAATTGGCAGCATCAGGATGGATGGTGAAGAGATTGAGATTGTTCACAGCTTTAGCCTGCCCGACTACACAATCAACAGTCTTGGCACCAGCAGCCAGGAAATGAAAAGACATATTGTGATGGGAAAGTCTGCTGTTAGGGACCTCTCTAAAGTACTGAAGAGCAGTGGTGTCTCTCTGGAGACTAAGGTGCGTCTCATACAGGCCATGGTCTTCGCAATCACCTGTTATGCATCAGAGAGTTGCACAATGACCAAGGAGGATAGAAGGAGAATTGATGCCTTTAAGCTGTAGTGCTGAAGAAGAGTGTTGAGAATACCATGGACTGCTAGGAAAACAAACAGATTTGTCCTGGAGAGGGTTAAACCGGGTGGCTCCTTGGAGGCAAGGATTCTGAGGCTCCGTCTAACTTACTTTGGATATGTTGTGAGGAGAGACCGGTCCTTAGAGAGGGACATCATGCTTGGGAGGGTGGAGGGACGGCACAGGAGAGGAAGGCCCTCTATGAGGTGGATTGATTCAGTGACTGGGATAATTGGGATGGGAGTGTCAGAGACAGTGCGATTGGCACAGGACAGAGCGGAGTTTAGGGCTGTTGTACATAGGGTCGCTATGAGTCGCAGGCGACTCGACGGCACATAACAACAACAACAACAACAACAACATGAGTTACTTCAGACTTAATTGCAATGAGTTGTTACTATTGTTGTTTCATTCTATCCTCTTAATATGCTTCCTTTCAGATCAAAACAAATTTTTAGTGTTATTGAGGTAAGTGATAACTTTCATTGTTTCTCCATGTTCATATAGTTTCTGTAGGCAAGCTGTTTTGGAAGTGGATGCCACTCCTACTTCCAAGCTTATTTTAATTGGGAAGCTCCACCGAACACTGTCCGCCATGGGTAATCATTATCGCATTTGACACATCTTAATTACTTAATAGTGTAGTTATATAGGCATGTGCTTGTACATTTATAAAATTAACATACCATGCTTTTCCTTTATACTAACTGATAATAGTCCAACTGCTTTTACACTCTTTAGAAGACACTATTGGGCTTTAAGACATGTTGTTATTATCATTACTCGAAAATCTTAAAGGACCTTTGGTGCCTTAGAACATAAAGTGTTGTGTTGCCAATCCAAAGCTAGGCGGTTTTTATCCCCTGGTCATGACTCAAGAGAAAGATGAGCCATTTCTTCTCATGTGATTTGCAGCCTCTGAAAGCCCACTGGAGGGTTAGCTGTGAGTTGGTTTGGACCTAATGGCAATAAGTTGTTATTGTTTAATTCTATGCCCTTAATATGCTGCCTTTCAGATCAAAACAAATTTTTAGTGTTTATTGGGCTAAATAGATTTCATCTGTTGTTCTTTAAGGGCAGTTGTCCTCTAGGGGTTATCTCTTGTGTACATTGCTACTGTGAATTATTTCATACTTATAAAAACGCAAATTATTCACTTCTTAGCAAAAGTATTAGATTGTCAGCTTTTGTGCCTTAATTCTAGTTTTCATCTCATGGATAATTTAATATGCAAAATGAGCTAGACAAGTACAACACATATTTCTGTCTGCAAAAGCGCTCTGACCTTGATCGATGATTCTTGCTGTTGTCACATAATTTCCAAGCATTATGGCCTCTTGAGTATAGACTTGAACTCCTCAATAGGATTTTAAGAGTTGTTTGTTTCATTTTAGAAGCAGATCAACATTACTGTCTTATCTAAGAGTCTTTGGGTGGATTTGAATCACTGCTGTTTTTGTTATTGTTGTTATTGTTGGTGTCATTAGGTACCGTCGAATTGAACATGATTGATAGTTACCCTATGCACAAAGATCTGAAACCAGTCCTGTCCTGAGCCACCCTCAGACTTCCTGACATACAAGAGCCCACTGCAGCAGTCACCTTGTGAATCCACCTGGCCTTCTTCCTTCTTGCTGACCCTCCACCCTTCCCAACATCATGTCCCTCTCCAAGGAATAGCCCCTCCTAGCAACATGTCAAAAGTATGCTAAGCAAAGCTTCATCATCCTTGCCTCCAAAGACCACTATGGCTATATCTTCTCCAAGACATATCTATTTGTTTTCTTGGCTGTCAATAGAATGTTCAGTTCTCTTCTCCAGTACCACAGCTCGAAGGCATCAATTCTTTTTTCTGTCATCCTTGTTCATTGCCGAGGTCTTGGAAGCATAGCTAGTAACTGGAAATCAACCATGGCCTGAATCAGACACACCTTAATCCTCAAACTGACACCACTACTCTTCAATGATTGGGAAGGGTCCCTACCTGAAGATTTTCCCATTGTTATAAGTCTCCCTGTTTCCTTACTGCTCGTACCAAAGGTATTAATTGTGAACCCAAGAAAGATGAAGCTGTTGACAATTTAGATCTCCTTGCCATCCATCATGACCTTGCCTGTTGGTCCAGTGGTAAGAATCTTTGTTTTCTTGATATTGAGATGCAATCCAGACTAAAGGCTGTGTTCCTTGGTCTTCTGCAACAAGTGCTTCAAATCCTCCTCACTTTCAGCATCATCTGCATAACGCAGGTTATTGAAAAGTCTCTCTCCGATTTTGATGCCACAGTCCTCTTCCAGCCTCTCTGATAATTTGCTCAGCATATAGACCGAACAAGTGTGGAGACAGAACACATCCCCGATGCACTCCCTTCCCAATTCCAAACCATGCAGTGCTCCCCTGCTCTGTTCACACAACAGCCTCCTGGTCCAGATATAGGTTCCTCATGGGCACAATCAAGTGCTCTGGGATCCCCATTCTTCTCAATGTTAGTCACAACTGGTCATGATTCACACAATCATAATCCTTTGCATGATCAATAAAGCACAAATAGACGTTCTTCTTGTATTCCTTACTTTCAGCCAGGATCTACCTGACATCAGCAGTGATGTCAATATTTGATATCAATATTTTTATATTGAACGACTAACTAACCTTTTATTGGTTAACCACTTAATCACAGGTAACACATCTCCTCCATAGATTACTTCTCTTTCCCAAGAGCCTGTCATAAAAATTCAGTTCTTTTTAAAATAAAAATTTTTATTTTCAGATGGATTTAGGTTGAAAAGTTAAAAAAAGTTATGAAGGTAGAGCAAAACTGGATTTGTTTTTAGTTTCCATTTCCTAAGGTTGTCATGACAAAATACTATGGAGTGAGTGGCTTTGAAGTATAGAAATGCATTTCTTTTTGGTTCTGGAGCCTAGGAGTCTAAAATGTGACCACCTGCAGGCATATGCTCTCTATTATTGGTGAAAATCCTTGCTTATCTCTCTTGTCTTCTCTCAATCCTGAATATGTCTTGTCATTCCTTAGCCTGTAACAGCCAAAACCACTATCATGAGTTCTATTCCGAGTCATAATGTATCTTTATCGAATTTCCAGAACTAGAAATCTTTATAGGAAGAGACTGCTCATCTTTCTCCCATGGAGCTGTTGGTATTCCAACACCACTGACCTTTTGGTTAACAGCCTGACATGATGAGCACTGTAGCACCAGGGAACGTTTTCCTTATACATCAATGAAAACTTATTGTTGTTGAGTTCATTCTGCTCACCTTTCTGAGGCTGTACATCACAATAGGATAATATTGCCTATAGTTATCTTTTAGAGCTGCTGGTGGATTCAAACCAATAGACCTATGAAGCCTATGGGTTAGCATCACAACCAGCTCTGAACTATGCCACGAGAGCTCCCTCTTGGGACATCAAATGCTGTCATTCATCTGTGTGTGAACGTTTCCATGCTTATTCTTCTTTTTTTGAAGTCCCGATTTGGTACAAATGCTTAATGCATTCTTCTGCTATTCTGAATTTGCATGTTTGAGTCCAACACAGATAGATACCTCCTAACAAAGGCCTGATGATCAACTTCAGGAAAACTAAGCCCTTGAAAACCTTACTGATTAAAATTCTGTTTTTATACACATAAAGTCACTATAGATCAGGTTATTATATAGAAACTGGCTTGGTCTTTCTGTTTTTCTTTTGGGGACCTCTAGTTGAGAGAGTTCATCAGGAGTTGAACTGTTAGCCCATAGGCCTGCCCCTCTCGCACTTCAAGTCTATCAGATGCTCCATGAGAGAAAGATGGGCGGCCTCCTCCTTTGTAACGTACTGCCTCAAAAACCCAAAGGAGGGTCAGCTATGAGTTAGTCCCAACTCAATGGCAATGAGTTTTTATAAACTGCAACTAGAAGAGACAAGATTAGGCTCTTCCCTAATCTAGTATTACTTTTTAATCTCTACCTAATCCAATATTACTATTTTAATTTAATTTCTGTTATCGGCAAAATATCCCTATTTCCCCCATCAACAAAATATTCATCATTATGGGACATTGAATTTCAGTAACCTTCTAGGCCACACAATTTAATCCCTAAGACACAATAAAATGAGTTCTGTTGCCATTTATTATAGTAATAACTTTGAGTTATCTTTCTTTTAAACATATAAAAGAATATATATGTGTATAATATATACATACACACAGACATACAGAGTTTAATTACACAGTTTTTAAATTTATTGTGGACAGTAGTCAATACCTTTGTGTATCCATTTTACTGAAAAATAGAGGAAATACTATAACTCTGAAAAGCCTTTTGTTTTCCTATCCTGACTCTTCTTCTGCTATCTAAGAATTTGCTCTAATCATCCCCTTGTATTCCTTTATTGTTTTTATGGAAAGATTTTAAAATTTAAAAGATTAAATCTTTCCAGTATAGTTAAAAAAAGGAAAAAAAAAAAAAAGAGGTAGCACTTAAGCGAAGTTTCTATATTTGTTCCCATTCCAAAGAAAGGTGATCCAACAGAGTATAGAAATTATTGAGCAATATCATTAATATCACATGCAAGGAAGATTCTGCTGAAGATTATCCAAAAATGACTAGAACAGCACATCAACAGAACTGCCAGAGGTGCAGGCTGGGACAGGATCGTGATGCTAGGGATATTGTAGCTAATGTTAGATGTATCTTGACTGAAAGCAGGGACTACCAGAGGAATGTCTATCTTTAGCTCCACTGAAGAATGATTGGCAGTCCCTCTCCTGCAATTATTTGCCTTGGAAATCTCATGGAGGCCAGTGATAAGTAGACTCCAAAACAATGACAATCAGCTGCTTGTCCGTCCTTCCTTCCTTCCTCCCTCCTTCCCTCCCTCCCTTCCTCCCTCCTCCCTCCCTCCCTCCCTTCCTTCCGTCCTTTTTTTTTTCACAACTTTGATTCAACAATCCTAGGTATAAAATATTGTTGTTGTTGTGGTGGTGGTGGTGGTGATGTGCCACTGAGTTGTAGTCAACTCATAGGTCACCATCCAGTGACTTTTCATAGGCTATAAATCTCACAGGAGATTTTCCCTCTTCTGAGGAGCAGCTGGTAGATTTGAACACCTGCCTTTGAGTTAGTAGGGTATCTCCTTACCACTAAGCCAAGAGAGTTGTTGTTGTTAGTGGTGGTGGTGGTGCTGCCAAATCTACATAATGACCCATAGCAACCCTACTGACAGCAGATCTATATACCTTTCCCTCTTCTGTGCCATTCTCCTCATCTCTGATATACTTGAGCCCACTGTTACAGTCACCATATTGACCTGTCTCGTGGAAGTTGTCTTTTTCAAGCATGATGTCTTTTTCCATGGTCTTCCTCTCCTAACAACATGTCCCATATATGTAAGATGACGTTTCACCATTGTTTCCTCTAAGGAGCACCCTGGTTGAATTTTCTCCAAGACATATTTGATTCTTCTTTTGGCAGTGCGTGAAATATCCAGTGCTCATTTTCAACACCATAACTCAAAGGCATAAGTTCTATTCATTGTTCTTCTTCCAGATGCATGGAAAGTAATTAAAAAGACCATGCCTTGGATCAAGCAAATCTTGGTTTTTAAAGTGACATCATTGCTCTTTAGATCTTTGGAGAGGTCACTGAGCATATTGTCCCATTACAACTCAGTTTTAGATTTCTTGGCTGCTGCTACCAAAGCCCTATTTATTTTTAATTTTTTAAAAGTTTATATTTATATACACCTTAAGCAGTAGTCATAAGTCACTAAAACAAATGCTTTCAAGGTTTAAATAATGTTAAGTTATTTTAATTCTCTGTGTCACTTTAATTTGCCTACGGAAGACATGATCCTGATTGTACTTCCTTCTGCCATCCCTTAAATATTCAGTCCTCTAAAGTCTTTGTCTTTTTAGGCTGACTTCACAGTGACATCAACTACATATTTGATTATGTCACTTGTGATCTCTTCGTTAAACTTTCTCTCCTAATGTTGTCTCATCCTCATGATAAGGGACCACCTTGTCTTATCCCATGCAAAGAAATTACAAACATTGTAGAATGACTATATAACAATTTTAAGCAACATCTGTGTCTTGAATAAGTGGTAGCCCCCAAATGTAAGGTTGACAGATTAACCTTTGATGATCAGGTGGAAGTGCCATCAGAAATAATGAGCAGTTAATGAAGATTGAAAGAGCAGAAGGAAGATACTTTCAAAAGGTCATAACAGGGTCAGGGATCTAGCAGCGTAGAAGATGCTTCCCAGGGGTTGTGTTGTGCTTATGAATAGGAACCAAGTCTAAGAAAGCATATCAACATTTAACAAGCCAACAGGCTACAGTCAGGAGTCTGGAGAGAGTGACAAGTATTTTTAATTGGTGATGTAATGTTACATATACTAGAAGTTTGTTAAGCTGCAGAAGTGACAAAATGTATTTGAACAAAAATAAGATTAAATTTGGAGATAAGAATTAACCCTTGTTTAATTTTATCTTAGAAGAAACTAACAGGAGATATGGAGGATACTGGACTAATGTGTGCGTTGAATTATTTTGTCATTGTTTATTTGTCTTCTTTACCAGATTTCTGGTGGGTTATTGGTAAGGAATTGCACTGCCAGTGATAAAGTATGTGGGTTGAATCCACCTGTTGCGGTGCAGGAGAGAGATAGGCAGTCTCCTCTCTTACAGTTTACTGCCTCTGAAAACTGAGTGACTGGAGGATCAGCTATGGGTAGGTTTGACTATATGATACACAACAACTGATTATGTAGTCAGTAAAAACTTTTGTTGCTTATCTTAAGGCAGAATCTCTCTGGCAGTTTGAATGCATTGACAGTTTCATTGGAAATAAAAGACAGACAACCTCCTTGCCTTATGATTTATGGCCTCTGAGTATCTGCTGGAAATCAGTTATCAGTTGGTTCTGACCCCATGGAAATTACTTTAACTTTTGATATTGACTGGATTTTATAGTCCATTCTTCTTTATTACTGCAACACCAAGTGCTTCAAAAGCAGTGTTTGCCATGTAGTAGTCAAATAAATGGATATTGAATGAATGAATCTCGTCAATCATAACATTCTGTTACAATTCATAACATTCATGTCACTGTTACCACTTGGATATTCAAGTTTCCATAATCTCTCACCTGTACTATTGCAGTAGTTTCCTAATTGCCTTCCTTACCTCTATTCAGATCCCTCTAATTCTTTCTCCTACATGGAACAAATCGAGTAATCCTTCCAAAATGTAAATTGGATCATATCATCCCTTTATTTGAAACCCTTCAGTAGCATGACTTTTATAATGTATCTTGTGATATATTTCGGAATGTGGTTACTGCCGTATGGATTCTTATTCTGTTCCTTATTCTATACTAGAGTTGACCTCATCCAACTATACTACACACACACACACACACATACACACACACACTCTCACAGAGCATTTCTTTCATTTCTTCCAATAGGTTGTCTTACATATCTGATATCTTTCAACTGTGTTGTTCATTTGTACCTCCATCCACTTCATAATGCCTGGCTAACATCTAATCATCTATCATGTAGACATTCAGTAGGCATATAATTTACAGAATTCTTGCATGAACCCCCAAACTTTGTTCTCATAATCAAAAGTATCACAAATCATTTATTATCATAAATTAACTGACTTTAGGGCAGGCCATACTGTATGACTATATGAGGATCATAGTTACCTAATTTGTAATAATAGTAATAATAACACAATAGATATTATTGTTATTTATATACATAATGTTGTATGTCGTCAAGTAGGAAGTAAGCCATAGTTGACCCTCCAGCAGGCTTTCAGAGTCAGTAAATTACATAGGAGGATATTACTCAATCTTGTCTTGTGAAGCAGCTGGTGAATTCGAACCATGAACTTCTGTGTTGGCAGTTTAAATGCCACCAATGCTACTATGACTCATCCCAACACATAAACAATGGATCTGGACTCTGCTCTATTGTGTGTGCAATCCTGACCATCTCTCATGTTCCTAATCCCACCACTAGAGTCGCTGTGTCATATATATGTATGTTTCAATTACCTGTAAATCATTTTAGTTGTTTCAACTGTTTTTATTATCATCCTTAGTGTCATATGTACCGTGGGGCAATAAGTATTTCCTAAATAATTATTGTTGAAAATACAAAAGTACACTAATTTTATTCATGATTTCTTAAATCAGACTCAAACTTCAGTTGGATGTTCATAATGATCACTTTAGGACAGTATCATTTTTTCTTCAATCCAAGGAGAATGAATGTTTGTGTATTTTTTTTTAAAACTCATAACTTCAACAACATCTAACAATATAATTTCCTGGGAAACTTGTATGGGTGAACAGAAATAAAGAACATATGGCTTGAATTTCCACTGTAGTTCAAAAGCTTAAAAGAAATTGTTGTTGTTGTTGTTATGTGCCGTCGAGTCGTTTATGACTCATAGCGACCCTATGCACAACAGCCCTAAACCCTGCTCTATCCTGCGCCAACCGCACTGCCTCCGACACACCCATCCTGATTACCCCAGTCACCGAATCAATCCATCTCATAGAGGGTCTTCCCCTCCTGCGCTGCCCTCCACCCTCCCAAGCATGATGTCCCTCTCCAAGGACCCGTCCCTCCAGGCAACATGTCCAAAGTATGTCAGACGAAGCCCCAGAATCCTTGCCTCCAAGGAGCAGCCTGGTTTAATCCTCTCCAGGATGAATCTGTTTGTTTTCCTGGCAGTCCATGGTACATTCAGTACTCTTCTCCAGCACCACAGCTCAAAAGCATCCACTCTCCTTCTGTCCTCCCTAGTCATTGTCCAACTCTCTGAGGCATAACAAGCGATTGCAAATACCATGGCCTGTATCAGGAGCACCTTAGTCTCCAGAGAGACACCGTTGTTCCTTAGTACTTTAGAGAGGTCCCTAACAGCAGACTTTCCCATCGCGATATGCTGTTTGATTTCCTGGCTGCTGGTGCCAAGAGTGTTGACTGTGGAGCCGAGCAAACTGAAGCTGTGGACAATCTCAATCTCTTCGCCATCCATCCTGACGCTGCCAATTGGTCCAGTGGCGAGAATCATTGTCTTCTTGACATTGAGCCTCAGTCCATACTGAAGGCTGCAGTCCCTGACCCTTCACAGCAAGTGCATGAGATCCTCCTCAGTTTCAGCAAGCAGGGTTGTGTCATCTGCATAACGGAGATTGTTAATAGATCTTCGATCAATCCTGATGCCACAATTCTCCTCATAGAGCCCAGCTTCTTGGATAATCTGCTCTGCATACATGTTGAAAAGGTATGGAGACAGGATGCATCCCTGGCGTACACCCTTCCCAATTTTGAACCATGCAGTGTTACCCTGCTCTGTTCTGACTACAGCCTCTTGATCCAAGTACAGGTTTCGCATTAGCACAATTAAATGTTCTGGGATTCCCATTCTTCTCAGAGTCAGCCACATTTTTTTATGATCCACACAGTCAAATGCCTTTGCATAATCAATGAAACACAGATAGATATTCTTCTGGTATTCTCTGCTTTCAGCCTAGGAAACCAAAGTAAAACAATGGACAAAAAACATAAATTGAAATTCCTCCAAAGAAGATACACAGATGACCAAGAAGCATATGAGAAGATGCTTAACATCATTAGTCATAAGAAAATGGACATCAGAACAAGTTACCAGTTAAAACCATCAGAATGATCATATTCAAAGAGTTGATTAAGTTTTGACATTGATGTAGGTATATTAAAACTCTTATTCCTTGGTGGGAATGAAAAGAGTACAGCTTTTTTTGGAAAACAGTTACAGTGCCTCAAAAAATGCTTGGTAATTTCACTCCTATGTATATATAACCAAAAGAACTAAAAACATCTTCATATCAAACCTTTTAGATAAATATACTTAGCATTATTTATAGTACCCAAGAAATATCAAACCCAGCAAGCTTCATTGATCAGGTAAGGAAAAACCCTACAAATTTATTACTGTCAAGTCTGAACTGACTCAGAGCTGACCCTCCAGCTAATTTTAGGGAGGATATAAATCACACAGAAGGAGATTGTCCATCTCTCTTGTTGGATTTGAACTGTCAGAGAGACATGACTTTTGGGTTATCAGCACAATTCCATACCTAGACATCCCAACTAATAATTGGATAAGCAAAATATATTTTGTTCATTCACTGGATTATTACTTAGTCATAAAAATAATGAAATACTGATTGATAAATGTAACATTCTGAAAGGCTTTTGAAGGTATATGTTAGTTGTGAAAATCCAGATGTACTGTATGATTCTGCTTTGGGCAAATTAGCTGCAAAGGATCTCTCCAAAGTGCTCAAGAACAATGATGTCAATTTAAAGAGGAAGGTGCAACCATCCTGAATCATGGTATTTTCAGTTGCTTAATATGTATCTGAAAGTTGGATAAGGAATGAGGAAGACTGAAGAAGAATTGATGAATTTGAATAGTGATTGTTCGTGTTGTTTGCTGTCAAGTGAGAATGGACCATAGCTGTCCCTCCAGTGGATTTTTCAGAGGCCGGAAATCATATGGGAGGAGGCTGCCCATCCTTCTCCTCTGAAGCACCTGGGGGATTTGAACCATGCATCAAATCTCCAATTTTTCTGTGGATTTAAAAAATTTAGAATAAAATTTAAAAAAACATATAATCTTCCAAAAGGCTGGGGTGGGAAGAGGTGATGTTTGTGCTACTAGATAGATGAACATTCTCCACTTTAAGATTTACAGCATCAAAAATGTGATGGAATGCATCCACTCAATAGCAATGTGATATCATTAGAGGTGTGGACAAGATTTTATTCTGTTGTGCATAGAGTTTATATAAGTCAGTTTCTATTTGACAGCACTTAATAACAACAGCATATATTTACATAGTGGGAAAAAATGTGGTCTTGACTTCTTGTTGCCCTTGTGATGGTGCCAATTCATGGTGACAGCCATGAGTTACAATTAGGAAATGTGGGCATCAGAGTTGTAACCTTTCTCCATACCTATTTAATCTGTATGCTGAGCAAATTGCTAGAGAAGCTGGATTCTGTGAAGAAGAATGTGGCATCAGTATTAATGGAAGAGCCAACAATAACCTTCATTATTGGCAGATGGAACAACCTTGCTGTGTAAGGAGGAACTTGAAGCACTTGCTGCAAAAGTTTGGACACAGCAGCCTTCCCATCCTTCAATATGGACTGCATCTCGATGTCAAGTAAACGAAAATCCTCACCCATGTACCAGTAGTCAACATCATGATACCTGGAGTAAAGATTGAGACCGTCAGCCATCTCATCTTATTTAGAGTGACAATCAATACACTTGGTACCAGCAGTCCCTAGATCAGGAGACATACAGCTCAGGGATAGTCTGGAGTCAGGGAACTTCTCCAAATTATTGATGAGCAATGATGTCAATTTGAAGACTAAGGTTCTCCTGATTTAGGCCACAGTCTTTTCAGTCACCTACTGTGCTTCTGAGAAGTGGATAATGAATAAAGATGACGTCAAAAGAATTGATAGCTTTGAACTGTGTTGTTGGAGAAGAGTACTAAAGAACCCATGAACTGACAAAATAATCTAACCATATCTTACAGAAGGTACAGCAAGAGTGCTGTTTGGTGGCAAAGATAAGGAAACTTTGTCTCACATAATTTGGGCATGTTGCTGAGAGAGAATATTTCTTGGATAGGGCCATCATACTTAGAAAAGTGTAAAAATAGCGAAGGATAAGGCCCTCAACCAGGTAGGTTGACACAGTGACTGGAACAATGGACCTGAGTGTGTTAGAGACTGTGAAGATGACACAGGATAGGACAGAGTTTGAACATATAGTTCATGGGATCGCTATGAGTTTTACTTTACTCCGGGGCAGCACTTGACAACAACGATATGGTAACAAGGTATACAGTCACCACTAGGATTATAGATGTTCCATTTATAGCAGCTCCTACTTGTCCTTTAACCTGGCTTTGTGAAGACCACGGAAGCAAACAGTAAGAGCCTTCTGGAAGATTTAGCACAGTGCCTGGAATGGGAGAAATTACAGTTGGAAGCCCTGGAGTAGGAGACTCAGAAAAGGCTTTGTGAATCATTTAAGGTTTTGTGAGAATCGATTATTGGGGTAGGATTATAGGAGCACACATTCCAAGCATCAAAGTCGGGCACCATCTTTAAGCGGGGTGCAGCTAACTCAAAGCAATACAACATGCTTCATACCGTTCACAATCTGAGGGCAGGCTTTACTCGTCATGCAATGCTTATGCTACTTTTCTTCTGAATACGAGAGATTAAATCCCTTGGAAGCCTTCACTCTGTAACATTTTCTTGTCTGGTTATCTTTTGGATTCACCAAAAAATCAAACTTGCATTTAAAAGTTCAGAATTTTCTGTTTTTTAAGTCATGACTAAACCAGAAAGAACCAGTTGAATATAATAAAGTTTTAAAATTATTTCATTCATGATCCTGCAACTGACTGTACGTAATGGGATGAAATTTTACTTAGTCTTCACTATTAGTGTGGTCCAATTCATGGCTGTAGTTATTCATGGCTGTTAACTCAGTCCATCTCATTAAAGGTTTCCTTGTTTTGGATGGCTTTTTGCTCTTCCATTTACTAAACATGCTGCTCTTTTCTATTAATTGATCTTGCCTTTTGACATGTCTAAAGTAAGATGAAGTCTTACTGTTCTCATTCTATGGAACATTTCAGTTGTATTTCATTGAAGTCTCATTTTCACATTCTTCTGACAATTCATGGTATACTCAGTATTATTTACCAAGTCCATGGGTCTTCCTCCAATCCATCTAATATATGTTGCTTCATATTTCCCAGCTTTTCTAATTACTTGTTTAGCATATATATTAGATATGATCTCCACTCCTGCCACTTCTAGTTTTGAAGATAATTTACTTTTTTCATTAATGAGGAAGAAGGAATGTATTATACAATAGATAATATGAGGCAATTGAATATTCATAGAAAATAAATGAAAAAGGTTTTTATTTAAATGACAACTTGGAACCAAGAATGTAATTCAGAAGGATGAATGGTATCATGCATAGTTTTCCCTTAATAATATTTTTAAATGTGTCAAATAAAAACCTCAAATGAGGGTTACGTGGATGATGGTAAGAGAGGTAGAGGGAAGAAAAAAATAATTAATTTGAGTGAAGGAAAAGGCAATAGGCAATGAGGGAATCATCAGCACAGTTTAAAACTAAGACACAAAATCTGTTGCCATCATGATTCTAGTTCATAGCAATATTGTATTGATGTATTTGTTAAAATTTACAGAGATTAATAAAGCTTGCTGTAGTAAAATTGATGGATTTTCTTATAGTTAAATTTACTACATTTATCACTCTTGTCTCCCTATTGAAAAGTTACATCTTAAAGAATCATGCCTTTATTTAATTTTGTTAATTTAAACAATTTTATCATATTTTTCAGTCAATTCTTTCTGTCACAGTGACTCTGTGTATTCCTTCCATCTTTTTTTGATGTTTTCTGGGTCATTCAATACATTGCCCACAGCATCTTTCAACATTGTGGCATGAGACCTAAATTTGTTTTTCAGTTCTTTCAGCTTGAGAAATGCAGAACAAGGTCTTCCCTTTTTATTCTCCAATTCCAGCTCTCTGCACTTTCCATTATAATAGTTTATCCTCCCAACCTCCCCTTCGAAGCTGTCTGTTCAGCTCTTTTACTTCAACATATTTTCCTTAGATTTGGCTTCCCAATGTTCCAGTGCAATTTTTAGAGTCTCTTCTGACATCCATTTCATTTTTTTTCTTTCTTTGTTTTTGTAATGACCTTTTGTTTTCTTCCAGGGTGATATCCTTGATATCATCCCATAACTCATCTGGTCTTCTACCATTGGTGTTCAATGCCTCAAATCTATTCAGGAGCCAGCGGTAGTGAAAGAGGAGGTGGAAGCTACGTTGAAGGCATTGGCAAAAATAAGGCTCCAGGAATCGATGGGATACCAACTGTCTTGTTTCAATCAACAGATGCAGCCTTGGATGCACTCACCAGTCTATGCCAGGGAATTTGAAGGACAGCTGTCTTCTTGCCAGTGGATTGGAAAAAGTTTATCTTTGTTCCTATTCCCAAGAAGGGTGATCCAACTGAATGTAGAAATAATTGAACAATATTATTGTTATCACATGCTAACAAAATACTGCTGAAGATCATTTAAAAAAATGACTGGAACATTCCATAGGTGGGGTATTGCCAGAAGTTCAAGTGAGATTTAGAAGAGGCTGTGGCATCAGGGATATCATTTCTGATGTCAGATCCTGGCTGAAAGCAAAGAATACCAGAAGAATATCTCTTTGTGCTCTATTGACTATGCAAAGGCATGCAACTATGTGGCTCATGACCAGTTGTGACTAATATTGAGAAGAATGGGAATCCTAGAACACTAGATTGTGCTCATAAGGAACCTATACTTGGATTTGGAGGCTGTTTTGCAAACAGAGGAGGGGAGCACTGCATGGTTTTGATTTGGGAAGGGAGTACATCAGGGTTGTTTTCTTTCTCCATACCTGTTCAATCTGTATGCTGAACAAATTATCTGAGAAGCTGGACTCTAGGAAGAGTGTGGCATCTGGATTGGAGGGAGACACATCAATAACCTGTGTTATACAGATGACACAAGAGAGGAGGACTTGAATCATTTGTTGCAGAAGACCAAGGAATGCAGCCTTCAGTATTCATTGCATCTCAATGTCAAGAAAACAAAGATTTTTACCACTGAACCAGTATGCAATGTCATGATGAATGGAGAGGAGATTGAAACTGACAACAACTACTTCTTGCTTGGATTTACAATTAACACCCTAGGAAATAAGGAGGCACATTGCGATGGGAAAATACACAGTTAGAGACCTTTCCAATTTTTGAGGAGTAGTGATGTCAGTTTGAGGACTAAGGTGTATCTGATTTAGGCCATGGGCTTTCCGATTACTAGCTTTGCATCTGAGACCAGGACAATGAATAAGGGTGGCAGAAAAACAATTGATGCCTTTGAGCTATACTGTGGTGTTGGAGGAGATAACTGAACATTCCATGGACGACCAAGAAAACAAATACATATGTCTTGGAGGGGTTGCAACCATAGTGCTCTTTGGAGGCAAGAATTTATGAGACTTTTCCTAGCATACTTTGGACATGTTGCTAGGAGGTGTTATTCCTTCGAGAGAGACATGATGTTAGGAAGGGTGGAGGGTTAGCAGGAGGGAGGAAGACTGTCAGCCAGGTTTATTGACAAGGTGATACTGCAGTGGGCTCTTGTGTGTTAGGAAGTGTGAGGATGGAGCAGGACAGGACTGGTTTCAGATCATGGGTTGCTATGAGTCGTATTTGACGCAATGACACTTAACAACAACATCATCATGTCATTTTACCTATATGGAAATGATTCGAAATATTTATTTCTGTTTCAGCTTTCATATTTATTTTGTCCAAAACTTGTTTTTAAATAACCAAAGTTTTGAAGCGGGGGAATGTGAGGTCATGATACATTGTTATATGCTCATAAATAGATTGTATGTGACTATTGATAGCAAGTCTTAGAAAAATCAAAATAAAATGTAAGCCATGCTATGGGTTGATTTCTATCCCTCTAACATTTTTACCTATAGTTATGTGAATGAAGCAGATTTAGTGTAGGGTGTATCTTGAGTCAGTTCAGTCTCTTTTGAGAATTTGGCTGTTTTCAAATATGAAAAAGATCTTTCATGTCTTTAAAAATTTTTAAGTATATCATAACAGGTGCATTCAGGTCTTATTTAGTCTTTCTTTAGGGTAAGAAAAGGCTAAAAACCTTTTTGATTATTTCACAACTGCATGAGCAGCATTTTGGTACAAGAAATAGTTTGATCATTTCATGTTGAAGGTACATTTACATTATGATAAAAGGCAAATATTAATTATTGTTAAGTCTGACATTTATAACATAGAGTCAGCCTGCATGAAAGAACACGCTATGATGCAGAGATAGGTAAAAAATACCAAAACACATGAATCACTCAGGAGAAGTGTCCAGAAGAGGGAAGACCTTTCTTCCAGAACCCACAATGAGAGGAAGCTTCCCCCTAGAAAAAGTAACCTAAATTTTAACTTCTTGTCACCTATACTGTGAGAAAATAAACTTCTGTTTGTTAAAGCCATTCAACTATAGTGGTTTTGTTAAAGCAGCACTAGATTACCAAAACAAAATGTGATAAGAGAAAGATATTTCAACAAAGTTTATTTGTTCTTCTCTGTTTTCTCATGAATTTTGACCTCTAGTTCCTTTAGACAAGCATAGTGCTTTGATATTGCTACACAGATTTGAATAGGCACTTATTCTCAGGTGCTCTGTCTTCTCTGGCATATAAAATTACAGGGTTCTTATATAATATCAAAAAAGTAGAAGGCTGTGGGAGTTACACAATTTTGTTATGTCAAACAGAAATACATTAAAGCTTACTGTTTGTTAAAGTTAAAAATACATTTGCTGAAATTGCTGGAAAAATTCAAGCACAATCATGTCAAAAGAAGTGAAATGTAACTGAAGTGTGATTACCTAAAATTTCTTTAGTCTAATTCATGTAACTCAATTTTATGTTAAAACATTCTTTCCCCCTAAAGTTGTTTTGTACATAGATTTTAATTAAATTTTTATAACTCTTCTCTTTCTTTTTTATTGTGGCTGTCCTGAAGATAGCCTGTAAAATTGAAAATGTTAGAGAAAATGAAACTTGATAAATGGTGGGAAACATTCTAAACTTATAAAATGGCTAAGTCATATGACATTTTAACTTCCCATTAAGTGTTTATTCTTGCATATATTTATTAATTTTCTTAAGGGGAAAGATGGATGTTATAATAATAGCAGTACTTGTCCAAATGTAAGAATAGTTATTTAAAACTAATACTGATACTTTGTATTGACTCAAATACTTGATTTTAAATTATATAGTCAGAGTAGAAATGAACTTAAATATGGTTAAGTCATTATTTTCTTTGACTCTGTGTTGTAAATTGACCACAGATGTAATTCTATTAAACCAGGTTTTTTTCTAGAAAGTTAGAGCACACATTTAAAATCCAGAGACTTCTCATAAAAATCTAGACTCCATTTTCTTGAAAATTCACAAGAACTGGCAGATAGGTGCAGCATCCCACAGGCACCTCCCTCCTAGAGTAGGTGGCCTTTGCTCAGATGGATCCTGTACCCGTCCTTTAGGTGTAACCACCTACACAGTCTATTATCACCCTGAAATTGAGGCTGTGTGTCTGTGCCTCTCATTTGTTTACTTGCTCAATTGTTTCCCCAATAATTCAGAAATATGTAACCAAAGGTATGATTCTGACAGGTAACAATAATAAAATTCTGAGAGAATTAAATGTTCCAGCAAAATGCATTCGACTCAAAATAATCTTGTTCTTCAAATTTTTAAAATTTTCTTTTCTACCACATCTGCAGACATATTAAAATATCCTTTATTGTCTATTGCTTTAGTCATATAATGTACAATTCACTTATTTATAGTTTACAATTTAATAGTTTTAGTATATTCAGAATTACAAAGCCTATACCTAATTTTAGAATATTCTTATTGTCCTAAAAAATAAAATAGATACATGTTAGCTCATGCTTTATAAGCATTTAAAACGGTTAAGGTGGAGATGATATGAACCAGAGGAATCAGCTTTAGCCTTTGCTAAATCCGAACCCCAAAGAGATAGATTGTTACAGTAGATACAATACTGGAGCTAGCAGGATAATGCAAGTTGTGTAGCATATAGCAATGTTTCACTGTGAGCTGGACATAAAACAATATCACAAATAATGAATATACCAAGGACTGCCCCAACAAAATCAAATAATTCTGCCTTGAAAGTACAGTCAGTATGTTCTTTAAAAGCAGAGAGATGGAGGTGGCTTAATAACACCCAGTAACAAACACCATAACATACTTTTGTCTATAATCCCACTTGAGAATTGTTTATGTTAGGGAGGCTGTTTTAGTATAGGATGTGTCTCAAATAATTTTCATTTTATATATAGTTTCTCCTGGGGCACTAAAAATTTGAAGCTCCGTTTTGGGCATGTGGCCAGGAGGGGACTGGTCCTTGGAAAAGGACATCCTATTTGGAAGGGTGAGGGGACAGGGCAGGAGAGGAAGACACCAAATGAGATGGATTGATACAGTAACTGGAGGAATGGAGGTAGGTGTGTCCAAATCAGTGAAACTAGCAATCCATCTCATCAGAGATCTTCCTCTCTTGTGTTGTCCCTCAACCCTTCCAAACACAACGTCCCTCTCTAAGGACTGGTCCCTCCTTGCAACCTGTCCAAAGTATGTCAGACGAAGCTTCGTAATCCTTGCCTCCAAGGGGCAGCCTGGTTTCACCCTTTCCAGGATGTATTTGTTTGTTCTCCTAGCAGTCCTTGGTATGTTCAGAACTCTTCTCTAGCACCAAAGCTCAAAGGAATCAATTCTTCTTCTATCATCCCTATATAATATCTGTATATAGAGTTCTGTATCTTTCTGGAGGGAGGGAGGGAGAGAGAGAGAGAGAGCGAGCGAGCGCGCTAGCTAACCCTCCAGCGGGGGTTTTCGGAGGCAGTTAATCACATGGGAGGAAATTGCCCATATTGCCCATCCTTCTTCCACGGAGCAGCTGGTGGATTTGAATAGCATGCCTTTGGGATTGCAACAGCAACTTCTTGCCACTAGGTCACTAGAGCTATGGATGGATAGATACATAGATAGATACAAAGATAGAGAGATACATAGATACATACATAGATACATAGATATAGTTGTACAGTTGTTGTCCTTATGTACTGTTGAGTCATCTGCAACTCATAGCAACTCTGCTACAATAGCTCTGAACCCTGTCCTGAGCCAGTTTCACTTATTCTGACACACCTAATCTCATTGCCCCAATTTATCATGTCAATCCATCTCATCTGGGGTTTTCCTCTCCTGCACTGTCCCTCTAACCTTCCAAACTTGATGTCATTTTCCAAGGCCTGGTCCTTCCTGGCCACGTGCTCAAATAATGTGAGACAAAGCTTCAAAATCCTAGCCTCCAAAGAGAAACTTGGTTTCATCCTCTCCAAGACAGACATGTTTGTCTTCTTGGTGGTCCACGGAATGTTCAGTACTCTCCTCCAGCATCATAACTCAGAGACATCGATTCCTCTTATGTCATTCATAGTCATTGTCCAGATCTCTGATGCATAGCAAGTTATTGTGAAGAGCATGGCCTGGATCAGGAGCACCTTTGCCTCCAGACTGAAATTAATGCTCCTCAGCACTCTGAAGAGGTCCTTGACAGCTGACTTTCCCAATGGATAGATAGATGATAGATAGATAGGTAGGTAG
>NW_006399834.1:8420366-8423909 GCF_000299155.1 Elephantulus edwardii | reverse complement strand
TTATTTATATCTCCAAAATGAGAATGCAACAGAAATCTCAAAAGATAGATTCCATGATCACTAAGGAGCCAAGAAATGGAAGCTGAAAAGAGAAAGTGGAACTTCCTCTGTATTTGCACTCCACACTCTGACTTCTAGACTCCTTAAGTGATACATTTCTATTTGTTAAAGGTACAGACTTGTGGCACTACTGTTATAGCAGTAGTCGATAACAAGCAGCATGTGATCCAAATTTGACTATAAAATTTGGAAAACTTGAGTCATAAAGAGCTGTCATTTCCTATTTTTTTAGTGTACTGTATATTTTAGATACACATCTCTCATTCATTCTTCATCTAAGATACTGATTGTTTAAAGGCCCTCATTCCTATGAAAATATATAGGTTATGTGTATATTTTATGTGGATACTCTATGGGGCATCATTAATTATTTTTGTTACCTAAGATTCTTGGGAATGTGCTTTTCTGAAAATAAGATAGTTTATGCACATAGTATCTTCCTTATCTTTTAGCATATCAAAGAAATACTTACAGGAACTTATCCTATATTTAAAATAATTAAGCAGCACTTCTGCCCATAGTACTCTCACATATGTAATAATTCAGGCAGAGTGTAGACTTGAATTGTGTTGGTCTAGCAGTGTCATATTTGTTTTCCTTTGTAAAACCTAGAATACTATGTGCCTGTTTTCATTTCCTGACACACTTCTCCGTCATGTTTTGGTAAAGGTTCTCTGTCAACTCCTTCTAGTTTGAACATATGCTAAGTATCCCATAGACAGCCAAAATAATAAACAGATATGTTTTGGAGAAAGTGAAACTCCTTAGAGGCAAAGATGGTGAAACTTCATCTTATATACTTTGGGCAGGTTGTTAGGAGAGGCTAGTCCTTGGAAAGGGACATCATGCTTGTAAAGGCTATCAAAAGAGAGGACAATCCATGAAGAGATGGACTGACGCAGTGAGTGCAGCAATGGGCTCAAAAATATCAGAGATGTTAAGGATGGCACATTATTTGTCAGGGTTCAGATTTATTGAATGTAGGTTGTATTTGACTTAACAACAATTCAGTACTCATCCCTTGGGATATCTAATGTTAGCTTCCCAAAATAACAGATCTACAAAACAATAAGTCTGTCATTGTCTAGGTTCATAGATAGATCAATGATAGATCGATGATAGATAGATAGATAGATAGACAGACAGAAAGATTTATTTATCCATTTCAAGGAATTTTGAAGGAACATATGCAGTAATTGAGGTCAGTGTTGTTAGGTTTTGTTGACATTATGACAGCTCAGTAACTCTACATAGAGAAAATTAAAACCTTACTCTGTCCTGAGCAGACTTCAGACTTTCCCTTACTAAAGCTCATTGTTAAATGTCAATCCATTGTTACCATGTAAAACCCATTGTTACTGTGTTAATCCAGTGTTTTACTGATGTGGTTTATATTGCAAAAACTGGTTCCTCCATTATTCCTCTGCTACTCATAGCAACCTTATGTACAACAGCTCTGAACCCTGTCTTATCCTGAGCCAGTCTCACTGACTTTGACAATTATTGTGTTACCATGGTTACTGTATCTATCCATCTCATCTGGGGTTTTCCTCTTTTGCACTGTCTCTCCACCCTTCCAAACATGTTTTCCTTCTCTGGGGACTGGTCTTTCCTGGCCACATGCCCAAAGAATGTGAGACAGAATTTAAAAATCCTTGCTTCCAAGGAGGAACTTGGTTTCACAATCTCTAAGACAGATCTGTTTGTTCTCATGGTGGTCCATGATACATTCAATTGTCCTCTCCAGCATCACAACTCAAAGGCATCAATTCTTCTTCTGCCATCCTTAGTCATTGTCTAGCTCTCTGATGCATAGCAAGTTACTATGAAGACCATGGTCTGGATCAGGTGTACCTTAGTCTCTAGACTGACTTGTTCCAGGGTTCTCTGGAGAGGGTCCTGAGAGCAGATTTTTCCAGTGCAGTTTGTCTTTTAATTTCCTGACTGCTGATGCCAAGAGTGTTGATTATGGAATCAAGCAAGGTGTAATTTTTAACAACCTCAATCTCTTCTCCATATATCATAGTGCTACCAGTTGGCCCAGTCATGATGATCTTTGTCTTCTCGTTGAGCTTCAGTCTGTATTGAAGTCCTTGAATTTCTGCAGCAAGCATTTCAGGTCCTCCTCAGTTTCAGCAAACAATGTTGTGTCATCTGCATATGAAAGTCATTGATTCCAACCTCCTGAATGATCTGTTCTGCGTAATAGATTGAGAAAGTATGGAAACAGGATGCATAGCTGACATACTCCTTTTCTTTTTTTTTTTAAACCATGCAGTGGTTTCCTTGCTGTGTTCTGTGGACTATTTCCTGATCTAAGTATAGGTTTCTCATGAGCAGTCAAGTGTTTTGAGATTCTCATTCTCCTCACAATTAGCTACAACTTGTTATAATCCACACCATCAAATGTCTTTGCATAGTCAATGAAACATAGATAGACATTTCTCTTGTATTCTTTGCTTTTGACCAAGATCTATCTGACATTGGTAATAATATCTCTAATGCCCTAACTTCTTCTAAACCCAGCTTGCATTTCTAGTTGTTCTCTGTCAGTGTACTGTTCTAGAAGTGGGGTTTTTTAAAAATAATCTTTAGCAGGATATTGCTTATATGTAATATTAGTGGTATTGTTCAATAATTTCCACACTCTGTTAGGTCACTCTTTTTTTTTTAATGGAAATAAATATGGATCTCTTCCAGCCAGTTGGCCAGATAGTTGTCCTCCAGATTTCTTGACACAACTTAATGAGCACATCCACAGCACCATCTATTTGTTGAAATATGTCAATTGGTATGCCATCAATTCCTGAGACCTTGTTTTTTGTCTGTTCCTTCAGAGCAGCCTGACCTTCCTCCTCCTTCATCACCACAGGTTCTTGATCGTATGTAGTTTCATGAAATTCTGTGTCAGCCATTTTTTTTTGTAAAGTGACACTGTATACTCCTTCCATCTTCTTTTAATGCTTCTTGGATCATTCAATATTCTGCCCAAAGCATCGTTAAGTATTAGAACTTGAAGCTTGAATTTATTTTTTAGTTCCTCCAATTAAGGAATGCCAAGTATGTTCAGCCCTTTAGACTTTCTGACTCCATTTCTTTGCAGATTTCACTATAATACCTTGCTCTGTCTTCTGGCACTGCCCTTTGAATTCCTCTATTCAGCTCTGTAACTTCTTGATTTCTTCCCTTTGCTTTGTTTTCTCAGCACTCTAGCGCAATATTTAGAGTCTCTTCTGACATGCATCTTGGTCTTTTCTTCCTCCTCTGTCTTTGTAATGACCTTCTGCATTCTTCCTGGATGATATTCTTGATATCTTCCCACAGTCATCTGAACTTCATTCATTAGTGTTCAAGGCCTCAGACCGATTCTTGAGATGGAGGACCCTTGTGGTATATTCGCACAATGGAATACTATGCTGCATTAAAAAACAAGGAACTCATGCAATATTATTCAAAATGGTTGACTCTGGAGAACATTATGCT
>NW_006399834.1:8389247-8420096 GCF_000299155.1 Elephantulus edwardii | reverse complement strand
GAAGAGATTAGTATTTGTTCTCATTCCCAAGAAAGGAGATCCAACAGCATGTGAAAATTATGGAACAATGTCATTAATATCAGATTTGTTATTGTTATATGCTCTAGAGTTGCCTGCTACTCATGGCAATACTATTACAACAATACTATTACAGCCCTAAACCCTGCTCTATTCTGTGCCAATCTCCCTGTCTCTGACACACCTACATCGATTACCCCAATCACTGAATCGATCCATCTCATCGAGGGTTTTCCTCTCTTGTGCTGTCCTTCCACCCTTCCAAGCATGACATCCCTCTCCAAGGACTGTTCCCTCCTTGCAACATGTCCAAAGTATGTCAGAAAAAGTTCCAGAATCCTCACCTCCAAGGAGCAGCCTGGTTTTACCCTCTCTATGATGAACCTGTTTGTTTTATTAGCAGTCCGTGGTATATTCAATACCCTTCCCTAACACCACAGCTCAAAGGCAGAAACATATTGTGAAAGGACATAAAAACAACAACAACAACAACAAAACTGGTGAGAAGGGTACATATCAAAAGAGCTGCTAGAAGTTTAAGTTGGATTAGAAGAGGCCCCAAGGATACATTGCCGATGTTAGATGGTTGTTGATTGAAAACAGAGAATACAGGAAAAAGAATGTCTATTTGTGCTTTTATGACTATGCAAATGCATTTGACTAAGTGGTTCACAACCAACTATTGCTAACATTGAGAAGAATGAGAATTCCAGAACGCTTATTTGTGCTCATGAGAAACCTATGCCTGTGTCTATGCCTATGCCTATATCAAGAAGCTGTTGTGTCAATAAAGCAAGGAAACATTGCGTGTTAAAAAAAAAGTGTGTGTCAGGGATATGTCCTTTCTCCATACCTATTTAATTTGTATGCTAAGCAAATAATTCAAGAAGCTGGATTCTATGAAGAAGAATGTGGCATCAGGATTGGAGGAAAACTCATCAACAACCTGCATTTTGCAGAAGACAAAACTGTTGGGGGCTGCTAGTTCAACCTAGCTGAAGCCATTTTGTAATTCTCTAAGGACATGTTTGGACATGTTGCCCTGGGAGGATACCCCACTCTGGGAGGATAGGTTTCAGTTTAACCCACTCTGGGAGGATAGGTTTCGGGAAAACACCCTGCTAAGTTTCTGTTAACCAGATAACTTTCAGATTACTAGAAATGACATGTGCTTTTCCCCCCCATTGCATACTTCTCCTCCCCCCATTGTGCTCCTGTATATAAACTGTGAGTGCTTTCAATAAAATGGAGACTTGATTGGAATTTTAAAAAAAAAAAAAGTTGCTTGGGCCAAAGAGCTTAGTGTTATTTTCTTTTGGAGAAACATTCTTCTAAGTTGTACAGCACTCTTCTTTCAATTTGCTCTACTGAGGTAATCTGGATTTGTTGTGATGCTGAAACTTGTGCCATTGGGGGAAGGGGGGTACGTCAAACGCCATGACATCTGCCCATGGTGGGCAGTATTTGGTGGAGCTCCCGGTTTAAGACAGATTTGGAAGCAGGAGTGGCATCCACTTCCTAAACCACATGCCTCTGGAAACTCTATGAGTTTCTTTTGGAGAAATGATGATAGTTATAGAAAGGCTTCAGGCTTTTTGTTCATAGGGTCACTATGAGTCTTGCTCAACTCAACAGCAATCATCAACAACAATTCTCAGTAGAAATAAGAGAAAGATTCAGAGAGGGGTTTCCCATGAAGATTGATGCATACTTTCAAATATTTGGAATATTCCTTAGATAAAGAGAGGATTTAATCTCTATTAACGCCATTGAGAAGAAATAAGATCCATGGGAGGCAGATTTTGGCTCGGCATAAGGAAAATGTTACTGGGAGAACTATCCAAATTGGAGTAGGCTCTGTTCTCAGCAAATAAATTTCCCATTGCAGGAGGTCATTGGGTAACCATTTACATGTGATACCTTAGAGAGTGTGAGGCTTAATTGGGTGAGCCCTTCAGTCATTCATCTTGACCTAAGTAGTGATTTCATTCTGAAAGACAATGTGGAATTGAAACTTTTTTTACTTCATTATAACAACATCAGGACTTTAAAACCATAGTGGTTTTTTTTGTTGTTGTTGTTGTATAAACAAGTGTCAGATAGCAGTTCTATTCTATGTCATAGTTCAATTCCATCTTGAAATTCAGTAGTGATTGTGTTACAGCTTTTGCATTATTTAGACAGATTATAAAGTGTTAAAACTTTCCTATTTTGCAGTAGCAAATTCTTTATTACTGTTTTCATTGCTATTTTTTCTGCATTTCTGAATTTGATAATAGTTTTATTTGCTACCAATGTGGAAATACAAACAAACTGATTTGATTCAGATTTGTAACATAAAATATCAGATTTAACAATGTCCAATAGTTTTAATAATGTCCTTTATTTGATAAGTTTCAAACACATAGGACTTGAATGAACCTCCATATTGCTGGGATACATTTTTAATATCAGTCAGCATTAAACTTTGACAACATGAATTATAACATGTTTAAAACTTAGCCAATTAATAATGCTTACCAGAATCACCATGGCTATTTCATGTAAATGCTTTCCAGATGTTGTCTCTAAGTAAATGGCAGATTTAAAATTTTAAGACATTGCACATACATCAGGAAATATTACTAAGCAACAATTTCAGAAATGAGACGACCACATAGAGCCAATCTAATTGCCTATGAAGGCCTGCACTTTACCGATTTTTGGTCAAATCCATTTACTTACTGAGGGATGAATCAATGCAGAGAAAAACACTGTAGTTACTTATCAAATCTGTATCACATATAACTTCCCTAGTCATAAAATTCATCTTAAATTAATCAGATTCTTAACAAGGATATGAAGACAGTGGTTCCTGGAGAAGACAGTGGTGAAGGATCAGTGCATTAAGAGTTTATGGTCAGGCATTCACAATAATCTGAGTTGGAGGAAGATGAGGTTGGTAAATAACTGTTGCCTCAGGCTCACTAGAAAACATTATTAAAAATAGAACACTGAAGAAAAAAAAATAGAACACCCTTAGATGCATATGTTTTTAGTAGTTTACATTTAAACTAAACTTTAATTACAAAAGGAAAATATTTTGCTTTCCCTCATTCACTCAACATTTTTAAGTTTTCGTAGTTGCTAAATTTTACAATTCTTTTTTCACTTCCATCTAAATTAAGACAATTCCTTTTCTAAAAGCAAAAATCAAAAACAAACCCAGACAAAAAGCTTAAAATTCTCTGTTCTATAAATTGCATGAGAGGAGGTTGTCCACCTCTTTCCTGTGGATCCACCAGCAGTTTTGAGCTGGTGGAGACACAGCACAGCTCTCTGTAGCCTACACCACTAACACAATCCCCAGAATTGCCATGCTGCATGTTCTCCTTACTTAAAATTCAGAGCTTAAGTCCTAGAATGTTCCTGCTCTCAAGATAAAAAGAAGATCAAATGGTAAGGCAATCTGAATCTGTCTTTTGTAGAGTTAATTCAGACCCATAGCGACTAGAGGCTGTAAATCTGTACAAGTGGGAACTGCCCATCTTTCTCTTGCTGAGAGCCTACTAGATTCGTACCAACCTTTATGTTCCTCGCATGTTACACATCATGCCAGCAGGGCTCTCATATGAAGCTCTGAGGACATATATATGAATGTAATGGCATAAATTTAATTATCAGTAGATACATTTTGACTAATAATCTCTGTTAGAATTCTTTGGATGAGAACTTTTTTTTTAAAAAAAAAGAGTAATAAGTTTGTTGTAAACTCCACTTAAAGAAACGGATATATTTCTAACATATACAAAATTGGTAACTATGGAGGACACTATGCTGAGTGAAATATCTCAGTCACAAAAGGAAAAACCCAGCATAGTGACACTGTTGTAAAATGTTACTGGCATTGGGGTTGGGGGAACCTAAGAAAAGAAGGGATAAGTAATGTATACTGTATTGAAACAGATGAGAGAGAGAACTATTTAAAAGGAATATATGATTAGGTATTAATTTCATGACAAGAGTCCAGAATAAGAGCTGCATAGTAAAGTGGAGTCGGGAGGGGGGAGGATTGTATAACAATAAAATAATTTTTTTTCTCTTCAAAGAGAAAAGAAAACTGGGGAGGGGGTGGTCAGAGAGGACAATGTGCAATAATGTATGAATGGAAATCCAAAGGCTCTAAAGTTTCATTAATTTTTTTTTTAAAAAAAAAGAACAACCAACCCAACCCTTACAAGACCAGCTGTCAGTACTGACTCAGTAGTAATAAGTTAGAAATTCTTTTTAAGTGTCTTAATAATAAACTCCCAGATTTTTTAGTTCCCAATTTGAATCATGAATAAATATATTCATTACTATTTCAAAGAGCAGATGACATAAAAATGTGTAATATGGGGAAAGATTTCAGCTCAATATCAAATTCAACAGAATATGGAAACTGGAGAACAATCTCACTGATTTCACATGCAAGCAAGATTTTACTGAAGATTATCCAAAAATGACTGGAACAGCACATCAACAGAGAACTGCCAGAAGTCCAGGCTGGATTTAGAAGGGGTCGTGGAACTAGAGATATTGTAGCTGATGTTAGATGGATCTTGGCCGAAAGCAGGGAATACCAGAGGAATGTCTATTTGTGTTTCATTGACTATGCAAAGGCATTTGACTGTGTAGATCATAACAAACTATGGCTGACTCTGAGAAGAATGGGAATCCCAGAACACTTGATCGTTCTAATGTGAAACTTATACTTGGACCAGGAGGCAGTCATCAGAACAGAGCAAGGGAACACTGCATGGTTCAAAATTGGGAAGGGTGTACGCCAGGGATGCATCCTATCTCCATACCTTTTGAACCTATATGCAGAACAGATTATCCAGGAGGCTGGGCTCTATGAGGAGAAATGTGGGGTCAAGATTGGTGGACGATTTATCAACAACCTGTGTTATGCGGATGACACAACCCTGCTTGCTGAAACTGAAGAGGACCTGAAGCACCTGCTGCAGAGTGTCAAGGACTGCAGCCTACAATATGGATTGAGGCTCAATGTCAAGAAGACAAAGATTCTCACCACTGGACCAATTGGCAGCGTCAGGATGGATGGTGAAGAGATTGAGATTGTACACAGCTTTAGTTTGCTTGGCTCCATAGTCAACAGTCTTAGCACCAGCAGCCAGAAAATTTAAAGGTGCATTGCAATGGGAAAGTCTGCTGTTAGGGACCTCTCCAAAGTGCTGAAAAGCAATGGTGTCTCTTTGGAGACTAAGGTGTGTCTGATACAGGCCATGGTCTTCGCAATCACCTGTTATGCATCAGAGAGTTAGACAATGACCAAGGAGGATAGAAGGAGAATTGATGCCTTTGAGCTGTGGTGCTGGAGAAGAGTTTTGAGAATACCATGGACTGCTAGGAAAACAAACAGATTTGTCCTGAAAAGGGTTAAACCAGGTGGCTTCTTGGAGGCAAGGATTCTGAGGCTCCGTCTAACATACTTTGGACATGTTGTGAGGAGAGACTGGTCCTTGGAGAGGGACATCGTGCTTGGGATGGTGGAGGGACAGCGCAGGAGAGGAAGGCCTTCTACGAGGTGGATTGATTCATTGATTGGGATAATTGGGATGGGAGTTTCAGAGACAGTGCGATTGGCACAGGACAGAGCGGAGTTTAGGACTGTTGTACATAGGGTCGCTATGAGTTGCAGGCGACTCAACGGCACATAACAACAATAACAATCCATACCAAGAAGAACACATACCCACAATCCAAAAGGCTGTGTGATAACCGTACTAGAAGTCTTCTAGTTAGAAATTATGTCCTACATATGCCATTGAGTCAGAACTGTCTCATAGCGGATCCTCCAGCAGGTTTTTACATCCTTCTCTTGTGGAGCAGCTGGTGGATTCGAACTAGCTGCCTTTGGGTTGCCAGTTCAACTCCTTACCCACCAGGCCACCAGAACTTCCCAAATTAGAGAGTATCCTGTATTACTTGTTACCCCAAATACAACCACATAGATGTTTAAAATTGGAAGAGGATTTCCAAAAAGATAACGGAGGAGATAGGAGCAAGAGAAAGACAGAACCATGTTGCTAACTTTGAAGATGTAAGAATGTGGCTGTGAGTGAAAGAGTGCAGTGACACCCTTCTTCAGCTGTCACAGAGTTGCTTCAGCTCAAAGAGACCTCAGTGATGTAGAGGAGAGCTAAGCTCCACTATGGTTTTCAGTTATTGATTTTCTGAAAGTATATGGTCAGGTATCTGCATAGACTTGAACCTCCAGTCATTTTGTTAACTGACAAATACCTTAACTCTTTGTGGCACCCTGTGACTGTTACAGTTCCTAGTAACAGGAAATATTTTTTAAAGGCTTCATAAGGAACATAGCCCTGTCCACACCTTTATTTTAGTCCAATAAGACTCATTTTAAACGTCTAAATGCCAGAACTATGTAATAACTGTATGTTGTTTCTTTGCAGCAGCATTAAGAAATAAATTGAAGTTGTTGATTATCTTCAAATAATGGATACTGTGCATTTTTCAGTAGTGTAAACCTTGAGGAAATTAATGAAACTATCAGAGCCTCTGGTAATGTCTGACTTCCATAGCTATTGTGAGGATGTGCCTACTTAAGTAATTGCTTCCTTTTGGAAAGAAGAGTGAATAAACAGCCATCACAATTGACTACCAAGAGTAGCTAGATGATGTACCAGCTTGAAACCCTAACTTTCTCCTGAGTTCACTTCTCTTCATTATAGCTTTGAAGACTGCCACTGTGGGACGTTGGAAAAAAGAGAATCCTATAGGGTTCATGCTGTCGATAATACTGGGCACACAGAGCAAAGATGCCATTAAGAGAATTGTGAAAAAATTCTCCATGTGACAAAAAAAGTTCCTGGTAGGAGGAGAAGGGCAGAGGATGGCGCTCCCATTATGACAGGGACTCTACATCCACTTTCATTAAATTTTTAAAGGAGGAAGTTCTGGAGAAGTTTTATAAGAATTGTGAAAACCAAATCAAAAACTGCACCAAGTGTTTCCCTTCTTGTAATACTGTTATTATATGTATATCTTTGAAGACTTTAAAATGGAAACAAACATTTCCCCAAATCAGCTGTCATCATCAAAATGAGAATCTGTCTTACTGTTAGAAATTCTAAGTTAAAGAAGTTTCTATTTCTAAAACTAAATGCTGATGAGAGCTATGCAGTCTAAAATAGAAACTTTTTTTATTTTCTTATGCACAAACATCTGAACTTGAGTTATAGTTAGCTGGTCTAGTACCTCATATAAAAGACTGTTTGCATGTGTGCACACCCACACACACGCAGACACACACACACGCTCACACACACAGAGAGGGAGAGATGAAGGGAGGAGAAGGATTCAGAACAGCTTTTACTTTTTCTTATTTACCTATATTTATATTTCTAAAATAATCTAAAAGATACAAAGAATGATATTTGCCGGGAAAAATGTTTCATCTTTATCTTTACATATCCAAGGAGTGGGGCTTTCAACCATTCAGGAGAGGCCTTGGCACCAGGGATATTATTGCTAATAACAGATGATCCTGGCTAAAAAAAAAAAAAGAATACCAGAAGAATGTCTATATGCAAAGGCATTTGATTTCATGTAGCATAACAAATTGTGAATAACATTGAAAGGAGTAGTAATTCCAGAACATTAATTGTCCTTGGGCAAAGCCTATACCTAGACCGAGAGTCTATTGTATAAACAGAGCAAGGGAACACTGCTTGGTTTAAAATGTGGAAAAGTGTGTGCCAAGGTTGTAACCTTTCAACATATCTATTAATACGTATACTGAGCAAATTACTAGAGAGGCTGGAATCTGTGAAGAAGAATGAGAGGAAGACTCATCAATAACTCAGTAACCTTCATTATGGCATGAGACAGTCTTTCTTGCTGAAACTGAGGACCTGAAGCACTTGCTGCAGAAGGACAAACACTGGAGCTTTCAATATGGATTGCATCTCAATGTCAAGAAAACAAAAATCCTTGCCACTAGAACAGTAGACATCATGATGGATGGAGAAAGGATTGAGACTGTCAACAACTTCATTTTACTTGGATTTACAATCAATACATTAGGTACCACAATCAGGAGACCAGGAGACATATTGCACTGGCAAAGTCTATAGTCAGGTACCTCTCCAAATTGTTGAGAAGTAGTGATGTCAGTTTGGAAATTAGGGTGAGCCTGATTCAGGCTACAGTTTTTCAGTCACTTTCTGTGCATATGAAAGCCGAACAGTGCATAAGGATGACAAAAGAAGCATTGATGACTTTGAACTGTGGTGTTAGAGAAGAGTGCTGGAGATCCCATGACTACCAAAAAACCAAACAGATATGTGTTGGAAAAGGTAAAGCCAGAGTGCTTCTTGTAGGCAAAGATTGTCTTACACATTTTGAACTTGTTGCTAGGAGAGCTTATAGGAGAAATTATTTCTTGAAGAGGAACATCATGCTTGGAAAGGTGGTGAAACAGTGAAGGAAAGGAAGACCCTCAACCAAGTGGACTGGCACAGTGACAACTACAGAAATGGGCTTGAGTGTGTGAGAGATTGTGAGGATGGCACAGAATAGGACAGTGCTCAGATCAGTTGTCCATAGGGTCATTAGGAGTTGTACTCAATGACACCTAATAACATTTCTTTTCAATTTTAAAATATCTCATTTTAAAATATCTCAAACACAATGAAGCTGAACTTTATAAGCAGGCACATTCATCTTGACAATTCTCAACATCCGTTTCATCCTCATGAATTTTAAATAATCTTTTTCACTCTAGAAGTAAGGTGAAACTAAATTTACATAAGGGTTTTTTCAGTTTAATATTTTAGATATATAAATGGTAAAAATGTACAAAATATTAAATGGCATGAGATTCAAGTATGTGAAGAAAGTTCAGTTGTAAAGAGTTTTATTTCCATGGTCCTTTTTATGAAATAAAACTTTTCAGATGTTTGGATGTGCTGTCCAATAACTTATATGACAGTGGTGCTCACTGCAGACGATGAAAGGAGCAGTGCTTAAGTGTATTTAGTTTGGCATTCACTTCCTCGAGTACATTTGGAAGAACACTGTGAGACATATTCAAACAAGCTGAAATCAAGAGTACTAGAAGCCAGGGAAAGCCATATGTTCTAGCAGTTATTGTATCAGATGTTCTGTATACAAATCAGTTGTCCCTAACCCTGACAGCAGTCAAGCTCTGCAGAAGAGGTCACCTTTGCACTTGGAGTGGTTCAAGGAGTCACATAGCCCATCTACTGAGAAATGCTCCTGAATGAACGTGGGTCAAGGCCTCTGAAGGCCTTATGCTCCCAGACTTAGTTTAAATGTAACTCTAAAGAAGGACTTAATCAAGGAAAGTAAAGCTTGCTTTATTTGAGAAGACATTCTCTCAAATCTTTCTTTTAGAAATCAAAGATTCCAAGGCAATAAAGACATCTACAACCTACACTGCTAGTGCACTGGAAAAATTGCATGCGTAAATTTGCTAACAATTTCCGAGGAAATTGGCATGGAAGCCAAGTACATTTTCAGAACTTTCAGCGGGGAGCAGCCTGCTCTGGCCCCACCCAATGAGCAGCATCTTTCCTTCTTAGTGATGGTCCCAGCAGGGCTGCACATTTAGCAGACAGACCATGTTCTCCTGCTCTCTTCAAATTTGTCTTGGTAAACTGGAACATTTCTGACTTCTTGATCCTTGATCCAACTCTAACTTTTAGAATCTGGAGACATGAGTTAATTACTAATAAACTCACTGCCTACACCATGCTGCTCACTAACACATTCCTATATAATGTACAAAAGAAGGATAAATTGTGATTGGTTACTCCTATATGGAACATTTTCTTCATGAAGAGCAACATGTTTGTGCTATTGGTATACCATACAGGACATTGTGTAAAATTAAGTCATCAACTATGTCTAAAAGAATAAATGCTGTGAGTGTTCAAAATAGAAGATTACAGCAGAGTCTGGGGAGACTTCCTGGAAATGTTGATTCTTTTTTGTGGGGGTGGGGTTGAATATTTTTTTTTATTGGTTTGCATATTACCATTTGTATACATTGTGTTTTGTACATGTACTTTGTGGTTTATACATTCATATACATTATATTTTATATAATAAGTTGCCTTTGTTCCTTGCCTCTTATCTCTTGTCTTTTCAAGCCACCATTAAACCTTTCCCATTATTTCACACCCCCTCCACCCAGTAACCTTTGTTATCTGAGTCATTTTCCTCTTTTGCTGCCATCCTTCTCTCCTTTTCCCTTTGAACGTTCATCCACATCTTAATCCAGGTATCTTAATATTTTCACAGTAGTGGCTTTTATGCAGTATTTGTCCTTATGTGACTGAAATATTGTACTCAGCACAATGCTTTCTTGGATAGTTCTTGAACTGGGCTTCGATCACTAGTGTTGAGTGAGAAGAGGTCTAGTCGCCTAGTGCTTTGGGAGTTGTGTTGGTAAACCGAAGATTGCGTCTCAGTTTACAGAAGTCACCAGTGATTCTGCTAGATAAAGGTAGGCATCTCCCTTTGTGTGATTTACAGCCTCAGAAACCCACTGGAGAGTCAGCTATGGGTATGTTCTAACTCTGTGGCAAGCAATTTGAGGTTTTGAGTGTGAGGGACCTATTAGCCAAGACCTACTGCAAAGGGACAGTTAGATTCCAGCGTTTCTTAACTGTGAGAACATGAACATTAATGTCATTTTCATGCTACTTCTATGTCATCTACTAGCTGATATTTGGTTCCTGAATAACTCCTTTAATTCCAGAAATGTTTGTTAATTAACTATCTATAATTTTTGATAATAGAATCAAACTCATTCTGATTGTGGGGTTTAAGATTAAACTAGGACCTATATATTATGTGTTTAACAAAGTGCCTGATATATACTAAGTGCATAATACATGTTTTTATTATTCAGTCTATATTGCATGCCCTGGTTATCTTTTCATCATTTAAAACTCAAACTTACTAAGAGAACCAACTTATAGCTGACCTTCCAACAGGCTTCCAGAGAGCTGTAAATTGCAGAGGAACTTCTCTTTTGGAGGTTCTGGTTGAATCATACCACTAGGGTATGACTTCAGCAGTGCAGGTCTCTATGGCCTAAGCCACCAGAGCTCCTATTAATACTGTTTAAATACTCATCTACTTTTATAACTTCTATATATTCTTATCACTGTACTTGCCTCCTCTCTTGTCTATAGTGCTTCCACCCTTCTGAAGATTCCCAATTGGTTTCTCTACTCTCTCTGTTGCCAACGTTTTGACTTTAATATCTTTAAGAACTGCCCTTTGGATGACTTCTCCAGACTCAAATTGTTCCCAGACTGTCTCCTGAAGCTTATTTTTAACCATTTCTAGATATTTCTGCTTGGATATCATACCCATCTCTCCTAAAGCCCTTGAACTTGTATCATTGACACTCTGTAGCCTATCCTGCACAGGGATTTACATTATTCTACCAGAAACCTGTCCTGGTGTACCTCTGCTCACATTCAGTATCCTTCTGTTCCCTATCTGATGAGTATGATCTTCCAGGGAAAGCATCTAAGCCTCTCTACATACACTGTGACTCACCTCTGTCTTCTCCTTGCACTTCCTCACTTGGATATTCTATGATCGAAGCAAACAAAACAACTGTATGGGTAAATTTTTCTTTCTAGAACGCCCGCCTTCTCCCTACTTTGTCTTTCAAAGTATCTATTTCCCATTCAAAACTGAGGTGAGATGCCACATTCAGAATTAAATGTCTCTTAATCTTGTGACACTATATCCATTACTGTTTTATGTAAGTATGTCTTCACCTAGAACATAAACTTTAAAAACACTTAAATGATGTCCTAACATTTTTACGCCCCACACCCCAGCTGCTTTTGCTTCCTATAGTAGTTCAGCAAATTATTTTCTTGAGTATTGTTGAGAAATCCAACACAATAATTTATTGAATTATTAATACAATTGTTACTGTTGTTAAACATCATCAAGTTGACTATGCTTCTTAGAAAATCTGTGAAGAGTGGATCATATCCTGTGCCATCTTCATAATTTCTGACACACTCAAGTCAACCATTACAGACACTGTCATTCCATCTTGTTGAGGGATTTTCACTGACCCTTCACTGACCCTCCACTTTTCCAAGCGTGTTCACCTTTCCCAAGGACTGGCCCCTCTTTAAAATGTACCCATAGTATGTCAGACAAGTAGGTCACTATCCTTGTTTTCAAGGAGCACCCTGGATGCACCTCTTCCAAGTTATAATTATTTTTACTTTTTACAGTCCATGGAGTATTCAGCACTCTTTTTTAGCACTGAAGCTCAAAAGCATCAATTCTAGCATTCTTATTCATTGTCCAACTTTGAGATGCATAGCAAGTGATTGAAAAGACCATGGCTTGAATCAGACACACTTTAGTCTCAAACTGGCATTATTTACTTTTCAGCACTTTGGAGAAGTTACTGACAGCAGACTTTCCCAGTGCAGCATATCTTTTGATTTTCTGGCTGCTTATGCCAAGGGTGTTTGCTGTGAATCCAAGCAAGATTAAGTATTGGCAATTTTTATCTCTTCTCCATCTATTTGCCTAGTAGTGAAGATTTGTATTGTCTTGACTTTAAGATGTAACCCAGATTGAAGCCTGAAGTCTCTGATCCTCTGCAGTAAGCATCTCAACTCCTCCTCTCTTTCTGCGTAACAAAGGTTGTTCATGAGCCTCCCTCCAATTCTAATAGCACATTCTTCCTTATTTAGTCCAGAAATTATGATCATAAAAATAGTATTTCAGGAAGATTACCAGTTGACTCAGCTCTAACTTGAGATGGTCCCATGTGTTTTAGAGCAAAAGAGCTCCATAGAACTTTCAGTGGTTGTGATTTGTCATAAGTATATCACTAATGCTTGCTCCAAGGAGCCTTTGAGTAGATTTGAACCCCCAATCTTTTTGTTGTTGGCCAAGCACTTTTTACACTTATTGAGGACTATCACTCTGGTCCAACATACATGACTACCTAAACTGATTCCTTATTATATTTGAAAGTTGCATCTCAATTCATTCACATAGGGAATTAAAATTCTTTTTAAGACCCTGAATCCAATTTATCTATTATAATCTATGAGAATAGAGATTAAAGAAACTTTACATGTTATCTTCTCTACTTTTGATTTACATAGTTAAATGTCTACATTTCAAAACCAAACTAGTTACTGCCTCAACTTGATTCTAATCCTTGGCATCTGAGAGTGTGTCAGAGCAGAATTTTGCTTCATAGTGTTTTCAAAGACTGTGATCTTTCAGAAGTGCATCACTGGCCTTTCTTATAAGGCACCTCTGGGTACATTCAAACTACCTTTTTTTTTCTTTTCTTTTAAAATCATCAGACATTCAACTGTTTGTGCTACTCAGCAACTCCTATCCTCATATTAGCTAATATTAAGTAAATAAATGTAATAATAATCCCTAAAGTCTATTGATATTCTTATATATAAGATAATTTACATTTCTAGTTTTCCCAGTATGATGAGAGCACTGTAAGTCAACTTATTACCTACATTCTTAATTACATGAACACTTAATACAACTTTACATTTACTGGATTTATTAAGTGTTGTGTTCTTGTTATGTGCCATTGAGTCGCTTAGCAAATTATGCATCATCATTCATGCCCATTCGACTCTATGATTTCCATTTGTCATTATCTTTAGATTCAGTTTAAAATTTGCTAGTGAAATGCCATTGGTAGTGTAAATGGGACTGCATCTGTACTCAGCAGTTTTGAAAGCTTAACTGCTCATTTTCTCAGCACACTCAGTGTTATTGGCTTGTACTGATCCTTCTAAAAGCATTCCATCAGTATGTGAATTTTTGAATATAAATTGTGCCATGTTGCATATTTAATTCCAAAGTACAGAATCAAAGCTATCTAAGAGGGCAAGTTTCTGTTTTTGGGGTTGGATTTTTTTTTTTTTACCCAAACAACAAAGCAACTGTGATGCACTGTATATATGAGAAAAATCTGAAACAGGGTGGTACTGTGGGGTGGACTAGAGGAGGGGGAGGAGAGGAGCAGAAAGAAAAGGTGCAACAATGGATTAAAAAGTAAATATTAAAATATTTAAAAACCAATGCAATTGTGACAAAAGAGTAAACAAATTTCTCAAATATCTATTTTCCTTGCATAGATAGTAAAATGCATAATTACTTGGCATATTGATGTGCCCTCCTAAGAGTTTCAGTATAATAAAAATCTCTACTTGGCTACTTGGAGTGCAGTGAAGAAAAATACTTGTCCTAATGACATTAGGTGCGCATTGACTGTGACATGAGGGAACCAGCTTGTTCCCCTGTGTGCACATTTTATGACAGTGATGTAGGAAGCCCTTTCACTTTCCCCTTCTTCTGGCATGACATTACTCAGATTTTATATGTAACATGTAAATAACATAATTCCTTTTTAATTAGCATATAATTAACATTTGATTACTCAAAAGAATAACAGCTTTCTATAGGATACTAATTTTTCCTCTTCATCTGTTTGCCTTTAAAAAAAGTTTCCCCATATTTTTCCATTTTCATGAAAGGTATCAGGAAATACCCTGAAAACAATCCAAGAAAATGAAGGATTTTATTGTAGGAAAATATGAGAACAGCAGATGCTGTCTGGAGATTTTTGAAACATGTACTGGCCTCCTGATTTTTTTCAAATGATGGTGAATTGAAGGAGCTCTGTTGGCACTACTAATTCCCGACTGAAATGCTGGTAGTTCAAATCCACAAGCATCACTGGGAAGAAAAATAAAGTAGATTCTATAAAGACTGAAAGCTTTGGAGACCCTATGAGGCACTTTAGAAATCATTGCTCCTGACTGCTGCAAAGAATCCCATCAAATGAATATACCATAATTCCCCAATCCATTCATTTGTTGATGGAGATTTAAGCTGTTTCTCTTTTCTTGCTATTGTGAATCATGCTGTTATAAACATTGGTAAACAGATCTATTTTTGTGTCTCAGTTCTTTTTTCCTACTGCGTAAGGTGCGCCTGATCCAGACCATAGTCTTCAGAATTTCTTGCTATGCATCAGAGAGCTTGACAATGACTAGGGATGATAGAGAATCGATGCCTTTGATCTGTTGTGTTGGAGAAGAGTGTTGAATATACCAGGGACTGCTAGGAGAACAAACAGTTTTGTCCTGGAGAGGGTGAAGCCAGAATGCCCTTGGAGTCAAGGATTCTGAAGCTTCATCTAACATACTTTGGGCATGTTGCAAGGAGGGACCAGTCCTTAGAGAAGAACATCATTCTTGGAAGGGCAGAGGGATGGAGAAAGAGAGGGAGATCATCAATGAGATAGATTGTTATAGCCACTGGGGTCATGAGGGTAGGTGTGTCAGAGAAAGTAAAGTTGGGCCAGGGCCTGTAGTACATAGGGTCACTATGAGTTGCAAGCAGCTTGACTGCACATAACAACAACAACAAGAAGACAATTTTTGTAAAAATAGAAGGTTAACTAGTAAAATGTGTATAAAAGTCCAAAGAGAGAAGAGCTGGAGCAGAGTGGTTGAGCGTGGTCAAAGTGGGAAACCACAAGGTTGCAGAGTTTACTGGGTGGAGGGAGGGTATGAAGGACTTAGGAAAGATCCAGTGGGACCTGTGAAGAGGGAGTAATAGTGGACCTAGATCAATGGTGATTAATTTTATCAAGCAATGAATGAAATGAGGAAATGAAACACAATGTGACTGAAGGAATGTGTGAAACACAATGAATGGGAATGAAACAATGTAGGCAAATTTTCTATGCAAACTTGTATACTTTTTTTTTAAAAATGCAATATGAGTTGGAGTATGCTCAGTGACAATGAGATAGATGGTACAAATGGATAAACACTAGACTAGATAAACACTAGCTAAAAGGTAGTGTGCTGGTCAGCCTACCCAGAGGAACCTTGGAAGACTGACTTGGTGGAATGCTTCTGAAACGTCACAGGTCTGAAAATTCTATGGAGCAGCTCTACAATCCCACATAAGGCTGCCATGAATAAGAAGCAACTCTCTGGCGACTAATCGCACCAGCAGTGCTCATTGAGAATTCTAGATGTCATCACAGTGCCAAGCTATGTGATTAGTTTGTCATTTAATCCTTTCAATATCTTTAACTTATTCTCTGTCAACTCAGTGTACTTCACATCTTTCCATACTAATAAAAATCTGCATTTTTATGATGAAAAACATATATATAATAAAATCATTGCCATTACAATTTTACATGTACAGTTTAGTGATATTAATCATATTCATTGTGTTACTCAATCATCGTTACTATTTATTTTTAGATTTTCTATTAACATAAGCAGAAGTTCTGTGCCTTCTAAGCAGCTATTCCCCTTGACTTCTATATTTTTGAAAGGAAGTAAATATAAAATGAGGTAGACAACAAGAAGTAATCCCTTCTTTACAGCAGGGAAATTAGCCCCTGACACCAGCCTAGGATTTTACGGAGCTAATCTGAAATACTTAAAACAGTACATCTCTGTATTCTATTGTTTATTGTATATTCTATTGTATATCTCTGTTTTCTATTGCTGCTGTAACACATCACAAATTTAGTAACTTCACATAGCCAAAATGTATTCTTTCTCAGTTCTGAAAGTCAGAAATAAAAAATTAGTAATGCACAGATATCCACAAAATTAGTATTTATTTCCACATCTAACATTAGCTTATTAAGGTTTTCCCAACGTTGAACACACATAAGAGTTGGATAATTTCAATATTCATGCTTGAAGGCAGACAGTTTGAATCACAGTTTACAGAAGTCAAGTCCACTGGTTTAAAACTGCCCAGAGGATCCGGATAGCCAGTTTCAGATATCGTTTGTGAAAGGAACATAGAAGCAGGTTTAGGAACAAGCAGCTGCTTTAGCAATTGAATTCGAAATATGCATTCTTAGGGTAGAATGGAACCTCTTGGAGAGGAAAATAATGAATGAATACACTGGCATTATTTTAGATAAGAGGGCCAGGTATGTTTTTCCTCAGAAGTAATATCATTGTTTGGCTATACTCTTAAGAGATTTTCCCCTTATTTCGACCCAGAGTTATCACTGTAGATTTCTGCTGCCCTAAAATAATTTCTGTGATTGAAAAGTCAGTGGTTCAAATACGAAATCTACTCATATATCGTAAGTTGGGCAGTCTCCTCCCAAAATGATTTACAGCCTTGGAAACTAGACAGGGGGTCAGTATGAGTTGTTGTTTGTTGTTAAGTGCTGTCGAGTCGCAGCGACTCATAGCGACCCTATGAAGTACGAGTAAGAACAAATTTAATGACATACTCAATGCCTTCCTCTCTCTCTTCCTCCTCCTCCTGCTCCCCGTCTCTCTCTCTCAACTTCTTCATCCCCAGTTTCTAACAGGCTGCACTCTTCCCATTTCATTCCTTTCTGTATATCTAACTAATGTGGTGTTATCTTATTTCTCAGATCACACAATTCCATACTCTGAGAAAGCTTTCCTCTTTCCTCAGCTGTGACACTGCCCTGTGGTGCCATTTCTTAACAAACCCTGTGTCAGATTCTTTCAGGATCCTCATGCTTCAGATCTCAACAATTTCCTATACTGCTTATTCCTCAAAAGCCTCATGTACTGTGTGATTCTTCAACAAGCAATTTTTGGAAATTGTTTTTTGAGTCCTTGTCTTTCACCTTGGTATCATTGAGCTTTTTCTTCTACTAGTGCTGTTGTTCCACTTAAATATTTCATAACCTCCACTGTTGATCTTACTGGGTTTTCTAGCATGTCCTAGTAGTGACCAATACTATATGCACAATGAAAAAATCAAAACAAAAACCCTGAAATAAGCCAAAATAAACCAACTCCAAAATTTAACAAACAATAAAAATGGAGTTAGAGTTGCCTTCTTATTCTTTATTAGTAATAGATTTTTTTCTTTTTTCTATATATTGTTGTTATTGTTATTTGCTATTGAGTCGCCTTGAACGAATAGCAACCCCATGTACAGCAGCTCTGAAACCTACCCTGTCCTGTGCCAGTCTTACTAATTACGACACACCCTGTTGCCCCAGTTGCCCAATCCATCTCATCCAGACTCTTCCTCTCCTGAGCTGTCTTTCCACCCTTCCAAGCATGATGTCCTCTCCAGGGACCAATCTTTCCTTGTCATGTGCCCAAAGTATGTGAGACAGAGCTTAAAAATCCTAGCCTCCAAGGAGAAACTTGGTTTTACCCTCTCCAAGACAGACCATTGTATGTTCACAATTCTTTTCCAGCACCACAGTTTGAAGGCATCAGTTCTTCTTCTGTCATCCTTATTCATTGTCCAGCTCTCTGATGCATAGCAAGTAATTGCAAAGACCATGCCTGGATTAGGCGCATGTTAGTCTCTAAACTGACATCATTGTTTTTCAGTACTTTGGAGAGGTCCCTGACAGCAGATTTTCCCAGTGCAATTTGTCTTTTCATTTCCTGGCTGCTGATGCTAAGAGTTGTAATTGTGAAGCCAGGCAAACGGAAGTTGTTAACAACCTTAATCTCTTCTCCATCTATCATGGTGCTGAAAATTGGCCCAGGGGAGAGAATCTTTGTCTTCTTGATACTGAGCTTCAATCCATATATAAGACTACAGTCCTTGACTTTCTGCACCAAGTACTTCAGGTCCTTCTTATTTTCAGCAAGAAAGGTTGTGTCATCTGGATGACACAGTTTGTTGATAAATCTTCTTCCAATCTTGATGCCACATTCCTTCTTATAAAGCCCTGCTTCCTGAATGATCTGTTCTGCATATAGATTGAAAAGTTATGAGGACAAGGTGTATGCCTCACACACTCCTTTCTGATTTTATTTTCTTAGTTTAAGGCTTCATAAATGCTTATTGCTCTCTAAAGTTGCATTCTTTCTCTTTATACCCTTATCCACTCCCTAAACAATCTCACCAAAACATTGCTACCCCACTGCCTGTTCCACTCAGCCAGGGAGAAAGAAATCATCAAATAAAATATTCTTTCATCAGTTCAGTGCAGAGAGGATTGGATGATACTTATTATTGTTCTATGAACTACATGTATGTAAAACTTCCAATTAAAATAAATGATACTAACTTTGAAGAGTCCATGATATGCCCTTTCACATTCTAGCATTTCAAGTTGAATCAATAAAAATTGGTCATCCAAGGGGAGCTCTGGTGGCCTAGTGGTAAGGAGTTGCAACTACAATCCCAGAGGCGCACGGTTCGAATCCACCAGATGCTCTGCCAGGGAAGGAGGGACAATCTCCTCCTGTACCAGTCAGATCTGATTTGACTGTACACTCACACAAGAATAATAAAATAAAAATTAAAAAAAAAGAAATGCTGAGAGAGTTCAGAAAAAAAAATTGGTCATCTAGTACAATCTACCTGGTCTTCTTTCACAGTGCTTAGATGTACTAAACTTCTCTTGTAATTTTTTTGGTTCTTTAAGAGCCTTTAACTACTCTCACATTCCCTTGCCAAGACATTCCCCACTGTTTTCCTCTCTGAGAAATTTCAATTTTAAAAAAATCCAAGCTCTTTTACTGCAAAACTTTTTGTGTGTCCTCTCCTCTTTTTGCCTGGAAGTCTTTTTGATCCTTGCACATCCAAACTCCTGTGATAGTTGTGGCCTTTACAATAGATTCTGTTGTTTGCTTACATACTGTCTTGAAGTCTGCTTGACCAGTTTTGGTTTCTTTATTGTCCCTCGTCAGTAAAATGCAAACTCCTAGAGAATTAACTCTGTATTCCCTGTTTGGCTTAATCATAATGAGTGTGAAAATAATCCGGAGAATATTACTATAAACATGTAGAGAGCCAAAAACTGTGGAAAGCCACATACAGTCATGGAGTGCTGAGGACTTTGGCTTTTAAAAAACGACTCCATAGCTCTACCAAATGTAGTGATCCTGCAGGCAAAATCACCTTTTGGAATGTTTTGCTCAGAATTACTTGTGCTAATGTTATGTTTATAGCACATTTAAGGAAGATGGGCTGAAATTGCCATATGGTGCATGTTTAATCTATTCTCTGCTTATCACCAAATCAATTTCCCCTCATTTAAAATTTCCATTTTAAGGTTCATTTCCATCAGCTTTTTTGATATACGTGGCACGTGTCTTGCTTTCCACGTTTTATACATCCCCCTTTCATTTCCATCTAGGAAAATTATAAAAAGAGTCCAGAGAAATGATTGCATTCCATGTTGCCATGTGGCCTTCTGATTAACAAGCAGATTTTACTGGCGGCTGAAACTTTATCCAAAACTGAAAGTTAATGTACAAACTGCCCTCTGTTTTTAATGTTTAGTTTAATGCTAACTGCAACAATGGAATAAGGACCACAGAGATGGTAAAGATGAATCAGGATCAGTCAGGGCTTCCTCCTGTTAGATCACTGGTCTCTGTGAGGCAGAGCTGCCTGGAGGGTAACTAACAACAACAACATTATCATTTCAAATAATATTATCTGATTTAAAATTAGGATCATCATGTTAAATATATGCTAATTATATTGACTCAAATGTTCACAGTTTGTTCATTTAAATCTGCATATTTATGTTAAAATCCATTATTTTCATCAGTGATACAATTAAAATCAGTTAAGTATTAAAATCTCTTTTAATAGAAAGAGTTATCCTCTGTCATATGGTTTAGGTTGTAAGAATTTATTAGAAAGTTTCCTTTATGCTCTGGCTGGAGCACAAGTCACACAAGCTCTTTTCAAATAGGCTGAACCTAAAGGTCTGCAGCTTGAACCCACTCAGTGGCTCCAAATAAGAAAAGGTCATGTAGCTTCAGGAAAGTTGATAGCCAACAAAACCCTGTGCTGCAGTTACACTCTAACACACATGATGTTTCCAAGAGTCAGGACTGAATCTAAGGCAACTTACAACACTTTTGTTCTCTGGTACACATATGCACACACACATACATTTGCAAATACCTTTCATATAAAGATATTTTAAGCTATTTTAAAAGCAAAAGTCTTAGTAATATTTTATGTCAGTAAATAAAGTTTTAAAAAACCCCAATGACTTGTAAAACTGAATATGCATATCCAATTAAAAAAATTGTTAGAAAGTTAAACATAAGAGTGGTTATGGTTGTGGTGTTCGTGCTTCCAGTTGGACTTGGATTCAATGATTCTATATGCAAGAAACCCAGTCCTGCACCATCGATTGTTGCAACCACTGTATCCATTCATCTCAATTAAGAGAAGATCTTCCTTTAAAAAATGGCAAAAGGCTGATATTCCACTTTTTCCAAGCATGATGTCTTCTCCCAGGTACTGGTCCCTTCTGGTAACATGTCCAAAATATGTGAGATGAAGTCTTACCATTCTTGAGTCTAATGACCTCCCTGGCTTCACTTCTTCCAAAGATGTGTTTGTTATTCTAGTGGTTCATAGTAAAATAAAATTTTTTAAATGTCATCATTATTGTTGTTTGTGCTCAAGTCAGAACCAACTCATAAATGACCCCACAAGCACGTTTTCAGAGGCAATACAGCACATGCGAGGAGATTGTTGAGCCTTCTGACCCAAACCATATTTAACTGGAACATGGGAGAAATGAGTGGCAACATTATGACAAAAGAAGAAAGGACTGAAACTCTCAATGGTTTCATCTTCCTTGAGTCCACAATCAACACCATTGTTACCAGCAACAAGGACATAAGGAGATGTATTGTTTTGGGGCAAAGCTGCTGTCAGGGACCACTCAAAATACTGAAGAGCAATGATGCTGGTTTAAAGCTAAGGTGCTTCTGAGTTGGGCTATGGCCTTTTTCAATCACTTGCTATGCATCTGAGAGCTGGACAGTGAATAAGGATGACAGAAGAAGAATTGATGCCTTTGAGTTGTAGAGTTGGAGAAGAGTACTGAACAGTGCATGGACTGCCAAAAGAATGAACAGATCTTGGAAAAGGTACAGTCAGAGTGCTCCTTGGAGGCAAGGATGACAAATCTTCATCTCTCATATTTTGGACATGTTGCCAGGAGAGGCTATTCCTTGAAAACAGACATCATGCTTGGAAAGCTGCAGAGTCAGTAAAAGAGATAAAGACCTGTAATGAGATGGATTGACAGGTTGACTACAGCAATGTATCAGAGATGGTGAGGATGGCACAGGATAGGACATGATTCAGGTCTGTTGTCCACAAGGCCACTATGAGTCATACTCAACTTGATAGCACCTAACAACAGAAACAACATAGGATTGGGAGAGAAACCAGTGCTAGAGGCAGAATCTTTGCTGTGATTAGAAATTGTAAAATTCCCATCCCCTCCCCAAGAAATGAACAAGCCTTTATTGCATAGTCTTAGAGGGACACCAAGGGACCACACGCAGAGAAGGTTCAAATGGCACCTAGAAAATGTAAAATTCTTTATTGGAGATTAAAATATGTACAAGTGTTTAGGGAGCTCTGATGGCCTAGTGGTAAGAAACTGCTCTGCAGCTCCAAGGGTATGCAGTTCAACTCTACCAGCTGCTCAGCAGTAGAAGGACAGGCAAGCTCCTCTCATGCAATTACTGCCTCTGAAAATCTGTGAGTTGGTTCTGACTTCGTGGCACACAACAAGGGGCAGCCCGTGTTTACCATGCTTCTGGGTAACCTCACAATGGCGCTCTTCTTTCTGTTCCCTTTCCTGGTGCTTAGACTTGACAACCATTTTGGAGCATGAAGAGCAAACCAAACACTGTTGGATTTTTTTGGTTATCACCACAAGCTACTGACAACTGTCTCCACAGAAATGCTGGTGTATCCCAGTAGGGAAACATGAGAATCACTTTCCTAAACAAACCATAATGCAAAATTTCACATTTTGAGAAAAATTTAGTCTTTTTTAAACTTTTCCCTATATTTTTATCCTTTGGTTTTCTGAAATGATTTGATAATTTGTTAAAAAAACATATATGATAATATAATTAACCATCAATGAGGCATTTAATAATCATGGGATTTTTATCTAAAAATAGATGAAGACTGCAATTAAAATATACTCTTAAGTCAGCTTTGGTTAGATGTGAGAGCCAAATGTGTTCAAATGAGTAAATGAACAAAGTTCAAAAATTAATACTTCCTTTAATATACATATGCAAACCATTGAAATATTAATTAGTGTTTAGATAATGTGATATTAGGGAGCTCTATTGGCAAGAAACTACATTGTAATCAGAAGACAAACAGTTCGAGCCCACTAGCTGTTCTGCAAGGAGAAGTATGAGCAATCTCTTCCCATGTGATTAACTGCCTCTGAAAACCTCCCTGAGGGTCAGCTATGGGTCAGTTCCAACTTAATGGTACACAACTACAACAATATTATATAAAATAGCACTTTTTAAACTGAAAATAATACTTTCAATGGTATTTATCAGTTATGACTCTGATTTTCAAACAGTCTCTAATAAATGGGACTAATATTTAATGTTGTTTCAACTCAAAGATAAAATATTGTATAGTAAAGCAGGAAGAGAGAGCCCTACAGTATTAGTGCATTATATCTCAAATGTCATTATTTGTAAGTCAGATATTTAGGACATTAAGTGAAATTCTTTATTTAAAAAATATATCCTAAAAATAAAAAACACAGTTTATCAGAACACCTATAATATTCCCAACAGTAAAACAGATTTAATGTGTTTATTTGTCCCAAACCTTGTATTTGGTTGACTTCCCCCCCGCCAGTCTTTTGCCCATTTTTTCATAGGGATGTTTGTGAGTTTTTATATTGAGTATTGAAAGTTGTGTATATATTCTGAATATAAATATTTTATCAGAACTATCTTTGACAAATATTTTCTCCAAGTTTTGTCTGTCTTTTTTTTTTAAGTTGTTAATTTAATTTCACTTGAATCCATAATCAACAATCATGGTAACAGTAGTCTAGAAATAAAAAGATGTGTTTCCATGGTGCTAAAAGTAAGGATGTCATTTTTAAAACTAAGGTATACTTGATCCAAGCCATGGTATTTTTTTTAATATATCAAATTTTTATTTTATACTAGTTTACTTATAAAGTTCATATACATTATTTTTCACACTGGATTTTTGCCATTTTCTTCCCATCTCTTCCCTTCACTCATCAAATTTTGCTACCCTGTGATTAACCGCCTCTGCCCTCCTGACCATCCTCACTGCTCCCTCCCTCCCCTCTTTGGATCCTCTACAGTAATGGTCTTATACAGTATTTGTCCTTATGGGACTGAGTCGGTTCACATAGCATAATGCTCTCCGGTACCTCCCAAGATAGGCAATGATTTGCAAAATCATTGCTTGTGCATGCTGCATAGTATTTTATCAGGTGAATATACCATAAATTCTCAATCTATTCAGTTGTGTTTAGACATTTGGGCTGTTTCCAGGTTCTTGTGATGGTGAATAACATTGCTATGAACATTTGTGTACAAGTCTTCATCTGTGTCTCAGTTCTAATTTTCTTGGTGTATATTCCAGGCAGTGGAGTAGGTGGGTCAGCTTTCTGAGCCAACACCAAATAGCCTTTCAGAGTGGTTGTATAATTTTACAAGCCCACCAGCAGTGTATAAAAGTTCCTATCTCACCACATCTTCTCTAACACTTATTACGTGCTGTCCTGTTAAACTTTGTCGCTGCTACTGGAGTAAGAAGGTATTTTTTTTTTTATGGTTTTGGTTTGCCTATCTCTTATTGCCAGTGATTTTGAGTATTTCTTCATGTGTCTGTTGGACATCTGAATATCTTCCTCTTTCCATATCTTTTGCCCATTTTGTAATTATGTTACCGTTTTTTTCTTGTGGAGGCCCTGTAGGACTCTATAAACTTTTGATATGAGGCCCTGAAATGGTATTGCCAAGTGTTTGTTCTCAGTCAGTAGGTTTTATTTTCACTCTGTTGGGAAAAGGTTTTTTATGCACACAGAGATTTAATCTTTAGAAGGTCCCATTCATCAATTTTATTCTCTCCAGATTGTGCATTTCTGGCTGTATTTGGCAGTGTCTTTATACCATAAACTTGGCTTTTTAAGCTTGGTCCCAGTTTGTCTCTTATGAACTTTATGGTTTGGGCTTTACTCTCAGGTCTCTGATCCACTTTGAGTTGATTTTTGTGTGTAGTGTGAGATGTGGATCCTGTTTCAGCTTTCTGCAGGTAGCAATGCAGTTTTACCAGCAGCATTTGTTGACGAGGTTGTCATTTCTCCATTTGATAGGTTTTATTTCCTTGTTGAATATTCAGGATTCTCAATTATGTTCCATTGGTCTATGTGCCTGTCATTGTACCAGTGCTATGCTGTTTTGTTACTATTACTGTGTAGTAGGATTTGAGGTCAGGGAGTACTCTGCCTCCTACTTGCTTTCTGTTTTACAGAGTATTTTGCTTATTTGGGTCTCTTTCCTCTCCAAATAAACGTGGCAATTTTCTTTTTTATCTCCTTGGAAAATGAATTTGGCATCTATCTATACAGAGACCTTTCCACAGTACTGAGAAGCCACAAAGTCAGCGTAGACGCTCTGGTATGCCTGACCGAGGCCATGGTCTTAGCAATTACTTGCTATGTATCAGAGATTTGTACAGTGACTAAGGATGACAGAAGATAAATCGATGCCTTTGAGTTGTTGTGCTGGAGAAGTGTCTTGAACATACCATGGACCAACAAGAAAACAAATGGGTTTGTCTTAGAAAAGGAGAAACCAAGTTTCTCCTTGGAGGCTTGGATTTTGAAGCTCTGTCTCACATCCTGTGGGTTTGTGGACAGGAGGGAACAATCTTTGGAAAAGAACATCATGCTCAGAAGGATGGAGGAACAACACAGGAGAGGAAGAATCCAGATGAGGTGGATTGATTCAGTGACTAGGGCCTTGGGGGTAGGTATGTCGGAGTCAATGAGACTGATTCAGGACAGGGCAGGCTTTTGAGCTGTTGTACATAGGGTCGCTGTGAGTTCCAGTCAACTCGATGGTACATAACAATAACAACAACAACTAAGGATGACAGAAGAAGAATTGATGCCTTTGATCTGTGGTGCTAAAGAGTAGTCTTGAACATACCATGATCCACCAAGAAAACAAATAGGTTTCTCTTGGAGAGGTTGAAATCAAGTTTCTCCTTGGAGAGAAGAATTTTGAAGCTTCATCTCACATACTTTGGGCTCGTGGTCAGGAGAGATAGATCCTTGGAGAAGAGACAGCACAGGAGAGGAAGACCTCAGAAGAGATGATTGATACCGTAACGGGGGCAAGGCGGTAAGTGTGTCAGAATCAGTGAGAGTGGCTCAGGACCAGTCAGGCTTCAGAGCTACTGTACAGAGGGTCACTATGGATCACAGACGGCTTGATGTCAGATAATAACAACAGTAACATTGGGATTGATTGTGTTGAACAAGTAAATTGCTTTTGGTAGGATAGTCATTTTCATGATATTGAGACATCGTATCCATGAACAGGGAATATTTTTTCATTTATTTAGGTCTTTTATTATGTCTCACAGAAATGATTTGTAGTTTTCTTTGTGCAGGTCTTTTGTGTCTCTCGTCAGATTCATTCTCAAGTATGTCAATTGGTGGTTGACTATCATAAATGGTATGGCTTTCTTTGTTTCCTTCTTTCTGAGTTTTCTTGGTGGCTGTAGAGGAATCCCACTGAATTTTGGATATTGATGTTATATCCTGCTACTCTACTAAATTGGCCTACTAACTCTAACAGTTTTTTGGGGGTTTTGTTTGTTTCTCTGTTTTAGTCTTTGGGGTCTTGTATATAAACTATCATATCATCTGCATATAACAATAGTTTAATCATCTCTTTGCCAATCTAGATGCTTTTATCCTTCTCTTTTATTGCCCTAGCAAGCATTTCCCATAAAATATTGAATAGAAGTGGTGACACTGAGCATCCTTATCTGATTCCTATTCTCAAAACGCTTTTAGTCTTTCTCCATTGAGAATATTGTCTCTGAGTTTTGCATATATACTTTTATTATACTGAGTAAATTCCCTTCTATTCCAATTTTACTGAGTGTCTTAATGAGGAAATGGTGTTGGATTTTTGTCAAATGCCTTTTCTGCATCTATTGTTAGGATTATATGGTCTTTGTTAATATGGTGAATTACGTTGATTATTTTTCTTATGTGGAACCATCCTTGCATACCTGTTCTTTTTTTTATTTACTTTTGGATTCTAGTGGCTATGATTTTAAGGATTTTTCATCTATATTCATGAGAGATATTGGTCTGTAATTTTCTTTCTTGGTAATATCTTTGCCTGGTTTTGGTATTAGGATTATACTTGCTTCATAGAATGATTCTAGGAGTTTCCTTCTTTTTAAGTTTTTTTTTTTTTTTTTTTTACTACTTTAAGTAGAATTGGTGATAGATCTTCTCTGAATGTTTAGTAGTTAAACTATAAAGCCATCTGGTCCAGAACTTTTCTTATTGGGAAGTCTTTTTATGACCTGTTCAACTGTTTTCTACATATGTCCTTGTCAGTCTGGGTAAGGCATAAGTTTTCAGAGAATTTGTCCATTTCCTCTAGTTTTCTAGTTTTCTTTTTTTACCTTTTATGAAGTCTGCCAGTGGTTTGTCACTTAACCCTTTTGAAAAAACAACTCCTGGTCTTATTGATGGTTTCAGTTTTTCTGTTTTTGATCCCATTGATTTCAGCTCTTATCCTTATAATTTCCTTTCTTCTAGAGGCGATAGGATTAGATTGTTGTTCTTTTTTCTATTTAATGAAGATGTTGTGTTAGATAATTTTTTTTTCTTTTCTGTGTATGTCTATTACTATGAACAGCCTACTGAGGACTGCCTTAGTTGTGTCACTATCTTTTGGTGATACTAGTATGTTGAAGTATCCTACCACTATTGAGTTAACATCTATTTCTTTCTGTAATTCTTTTAACTGTTGTTTTATGTATATTTCAAGTCTGTCATTTGGTATGTAAGTGTTGACCAAGGTATGTCTTCTTGATCTATTGTGCCTTCAATTGGTATGTAAGCCCCTTCCTTAATCTTTTATAGTGATTTTCATTGTGAAGTCTATTTTATCAGAGATTAGTATTGCTACTCCTCCTTTTCTGTGGTTGCAATTTGCTTGGTATTTCTTCCCCCATTTATTTCGAACCTGTCTTTCTATTATTTTTTTTTAATTTTTTTTTTAATGTGTGTAATGTCAAATCAGATCTGTCTGGTACAGGAGGTGATTGTGCCTCCTTCTTCAGCAGAGAATCTGGTGGATTTGAACCGCACACCTCTAGGATTGCAGTGCAGCTTCCTGCCACTAGGCCACCAGAGCGCGCCAATTTTTTATCTCTGTCTCTTGTAGACAACATATTGATGGGCTTTGGGTCTCTTTTGTTTTGTTTTTTTTAATCCATTCTGGTATTTTTTTTTTTTCCTTTTAAGTGGTGCATTTAGACTATTCACATTAAGTGTGATAATTTTCAGGCCAGATTTTACCATTGCCATTTTGCTGTGTTTCTTTTTTCTGGCTACTATGGTCCATCAGCTTTCCTGTGGCCTCTCCATGTGAAGAACTTCACTTAAAATTTCTTGTAGTTTTGATCTTGCTTTCACAAATTCCTTCAGTTCTTTCTTTACTCAAAGGATCTATTTTCTTCATCATACTTGATGGAGAGCTTTGCTGGCCACAGGATCCTTGGCTGACAATTGTTTTTTTTCAACTTTCTGTATATGCCATCCAATTATCTTCTAGCTCACATGGTGTTCGCTGAGAAATTAGAATGTAATCTAATTGTTTCCTTTTTGTAGGTGATTCTTTCTTGCACTGCTTTCAATATTCTATCCTTATCTTTTAATTTGGAGAATTTGACTATAATATGTCTTGATGGTTTTCTTTTTGAGTGCAGTCTATCTGGTATTAGCTGTCCTTCCTGAATGTGAATTTCCCCTTTCTTCATAATCTCTTGGAAGTATTCTTCTAGGACTTCTTCCACAATTTTCTGTAACTTTCCCTGACAGTCCCCTCTTCTGGAATTCCAGTCATATGTATGTTCCTTTTGATATCATCATGCATGATTCTAATGTTTTCTTCATTTTCTTTACATCTCATCTCTAATTTTTCTTCTCTTATGTTTCCAGTGTTCTTGTCTTGTTCTTGTCTTCCAGCTCACTGACCCTCTGTTTCATCTCTTCAGTTAAACTTTTTTTGTCTTACTAGCATGTTGGCCACTCCTGCCATTTCTGTCTTAATATTCTGGATTTCACTTTTATGTTTCTCTGTTATTTCTAGTACTGTGTTGGCTGTCCCCCTGTCTTGTGATAATGCTTTAAGTTCTTGTGCTTCTTTTTCTATACTATCAATTCTTCCGTCTTTTGCATTTTCTCCCATGGCTGTTCAAGTTGCTCCTCATTAATATATTTCTTCTGGATCGTGGTCTCTAGGGTATTTGCTCTTTTAATGGCTTCTGTTGTTGTTGTTTTTTTTTTTCTTTCATCACTTGCATCTTCAACTGTAGCTGTTCAAATAATTCCACATCAATACATTTCTTTTGCTTCTCTCTGTCTAGGGTATTCAATGGGTCTGCTTTTCTAGGAAAGGGTTTGTAGTATTTTTTTTCATGGTGACTGAGGCAGACTGTTTCTTTCTTGACATTATGTGAATATTTTCTTACTAGATGTTACATTTTTGTAACTATGCAATACCCCAGGGCATGGCAATCTTTTGTAAAGGACCTGTATAGTGGTGCTCCCCTCCTGTTCTCCTGAACCGGGAAGACTGTTTCCCTTCAGAAACCATGGCTCCACCCAATGTCTTCTGCTTGACCTCAAGAAATCTCTTGTGATGTAGCTAGACAGCAATGTTTAAGGCCAAAATACCTCTCTTTTCTACTTCTGAGGGCCCTAACGTGTGAAAGGAAACAGACCAATGAGATGGACAGAAGGTGAAGTGTCAGCAGTGGGCATTCTCCTGTTCATGGGGGATGGGCTGATCTCTGTGCAGGGCCCCTCCCTGCCCCCTCCAGCTCTCACCTGTGAAAGGAAACAGGCCAATATGGGTGACAAGGAGGCATAAGGTCAGTGGTGGGCATTCTCCTGCCCATGGGTAGTGTACTGATCCCTCTGCAGGGTCCTGCTCTGGCCCAGGAGCTGACAAGTGGCCTAAAGTTGTCTCTCATCTGTGAGAGGAAACACGCCAATATGATGAGCGAGGTATATAGTGTCGCTGTAGTGGGTGTTCCTGCCAAGGAGGTTGGGCTGATCCCTCTGCCAGGCCTTGCCCCACTCCAGGAGCTGGTGGGGGTTTGTAAATGTTTCCCACCTGTGAAAGGAAATAGGCCAATATGGTGGGCAGGAGGTGTAGGGTCGGTAGTGGGTGTTCCCCCATCCAAGGAGAGGGTGGGCTTATCTCTCTGGAGCACCCCATCCCTTCCCAGGAACTGGCAGGGGGTGTAAATCTCTCAGCTTTGAAAGGAAAATGGGCAAATAGGACAGGCTTCTCCCAGTTTTGTCTTGAGTTGTCGTTTTCATAATAGGTTTTCAAAGACCGGAAGTTTTCATTTTCATGAACTTTATCACTTTTTAACAATAGTATCAACTCTGTGACTCAGTATAATCTTTCCATTCTTTCCATCTTCTTTTAATACTTCCTGGATCATTTAACATTCTGCCGAAAGCATCCTTAATTATAGCAATTCGAGGTTTGAATTTGTTCTTCAGTTCCTTGAGCTTAAGATACTCTGAGCGAGTTTGGCCCTTTTGATTTTCTGACTCCAACTCCTTGCACATTTCATTGTAATATTTTGCTTTGTCATCCCGTGCTGCCTTTTGAAATCTTCTATTCAACTCTT
>NW_006399834.1:8379316-8387005 GCF_000299155.1 Elephantulus edwardii | reverse complement strand
GAGAATACCATGGACTGCTAGGAAAACAAACAGATTTGTCCTGGAAAGGGTTAAACTGGGTAGCTCCTTGCAGGCAAGGATTCTGAGGCTCCTTCTAACATACTTTGGACATGTTGTGAGGAGAGACCGGTCCTTAGAGAGGAACATCATGCTTGGGAGGGTGGAGGGACAGCGCAGGAGGGGCAGGCCCTCTATGAGGTGGATTGATTCAGTGACTGGGATAATCGGAATGGGAGTGTCAGAGACAGTGCGATTGGCACAGGATAGAGCAGAGTTTAGGGCTGTTGTACATAGGGTCACTATGAGTCGCAAGCGACTCGACGGCACATAACCACAGCAACAACAACATCATCTTTGTTTTTTATTGCCTTAGAGTAGAGCATAACTCATAGCAACCGATGAACAAAAGGCCTAAAGTCCCTCTCCAACTATCGACACTTATCAAAGTTTATAGGGTTTCCAGACACATGTTATTTAGGAAGTGGATGCCACTCCTGCTTCCTTTATATTGTAGCTAAGATATCTTCACAATTACTATAAATCTCCATGTATTCTCATGTAACATCAAGTCACTTCCAACATACATATATGAAAAATGTTTATCATATACTAAGGATATATTCTGTTTTGTAAAATACCTTTTCATTTAAATAATTTTCAATTACTGTTTGAGGAAAGTATAATTTAACCCATTCACAGACAAGGAACACAAGATACAGAGAGATGCTATAGCTAAATTGCAGATGGAAACAGCATAAGTCTATCTATGCTGTTGGATTTTAAAAGTCATATATTGTCCAATGTTGAAAAAGAATACTTTTTTCCACCAATAAAGTTTCTTTGTTAATAAGCACTTGTATGAAGTCTGAACTAATAACTCCATCTCCCGTTCAATCCAGCTGCTCTGGAAAGTCCAGGCCCAGATTCTTACTCCCTCAACAGTTTAGCGTGACTCTTCACCCCCGATGTCCTACAGAATGGACTCAACTGATGAATGGGAATAACAAATAGTGGAATCCTACTTGGCAGGAAAAGGGAACTAACCACTACATGGATGAATCTCATTAAAAAACCCCAAGATGAACTGGCATGGCAAGATTTATATGGCATTTTGTAAATGCAACAGAGTAGATCAGAATAATCAGTGGGCAGTAGGTGTACACAAAAGTGGAACATGGGAATTTTAGAGAGTAATATAATTGCTCTGTGTCTTATTTATGATATTGGTGACATGGTCATATGCATTTGTCAAAGCTTAAACTTTACATTGTGAAGGATAAGTTGAACCTTGTAAGTAAATTATACTTCAACAAAATATTACTAAAAAGTATAAACTCTGATTTTCACTTTGTAAAGCTCTTTTTATTCTTTTGAATTTGAGTGCAGCATGTTAATCAGTTAGCTTCTTTCTTAATAAAGAATACCAGACTTCGAATCCTTCAGCAGTAAGTATGTTCACTCATTTCTGCAAGCAGAACAATTCCTGAACGAAGCAGGTGCCCAGTCAATTGTCAGGGAATTGAATTCAGCTGTAATTGAACTGTTGCTTCTTCTGGAGCTGGAATGCCCAGATTTCACAGCTTATGAGGGTTTTGTTGTTCATAAATCAAAAGTATCTTTTTTTCATGAAAATTACAGTGAAACTTAAAGAAACTTGAGGCAAAGCCTGTACACCTTCAGACTGGTATTTCGACATGCAGATGTATTTGACAACGTTGATGCTTGTTAGGTGAAATGCAGCTGCCTGTCAGAATGTATAAAGCTGTATCTTGCTTTTGTCTACTAGCCTTTTGTAAGTAGTGGACAGGACAATTTGTATGCTCATGTTCCTCATGTAAATTGGGTCATTATCCTCTTAAAGGTATAAAGTCTCCTGTTTGCAGTGGAGCTTTCTAAGAAACAGACTTGACCTTTCCTCCAGTCTGTTCAGGGTGCCTGTGGAGCCTGCACTCATTAGCTAGAATTTGACTCCATGACATTTTTACTTCATTTTCTTTTTTCCTCTATGTTGGACACATGGGGCAACCATTTATGTTCTTTCTTGGCCTGAGATGCTCTCTAATCTCTTTCCAGCTGTGACATTTGTCATTCAGTCACATCAGGATATGGTGACTGGTCTTTCCTTACTGCAATTCCCAACTGTTAATTGATTCATTTTAGAGAAGGAACTAGACACAGCCTTAGAGACTTCATCTAATTAGTGTTAACCAGACTAGTGGATGGAAAAGCAATTTCCTTCAGAGTGGAATCATATTCTTTATGAGGTCGCAAAGGGAGCAGATAATAATAGTTTTTCAAGCCTCTAGTTTATGTCTCTGAGACGAGTAATTGATGTGTAGTGGAATTAACATTATTAGTGGCGGTACTAGTATTGATGATAGTGACAACAATAATATTTGTAAATTATATTAATAAGAAGAAACATGGCTGGTGTGGTGTCTTATGTGTTGTGCTTCTTGCCTAGAAGCCAACAGTTCAAATCCACCAGCAGAAAGATAGACAGTCTATTTTGGTAAAGATTAATAGCCTGGGAAACCTAGCTGGAGAACTGCTTGTGGGTCATAATTGACTTGGAAGCAGTGGGTTTGAGTTTATATAAATAACTTGGATTCACATTCAGAAATGTCTGTCCTCAAAGCCCATGATCTTAATCATTATGCAAAGAAATATTTTGGAAAAGTGTTACCAATATTCTAGAGACTATGCCCATAATTTTGTGTCACTCCCACTCCCAACTCCAAGAAGATTTTGTAGATCGGGATACTGAGGATCTGAGTATGGAAATTACTTGTCCAGCTCATTTATTTGTTCTGACCACAATTAAAACGTGGATGCTTCTGACACCATACCTATACTCTTCATCACTTAGCTACACTGCACTGTTAACCATAGCCATTACTTGGTCATTTAATAAACTAAATTAAAGCCACTGCCATCAAGTCTGGTGTCCTTCAGTTAGGTTTCCAAGGCCGTATATCTTAACATGAGGAGACTGTCCATCTATTTCCCCTGGAAAACATGGTGAATTTGAACACCTACCCTTGCAGTTAGTAGCAAAATATACTACTTCACCACTAGAACTCATTGATCACTTAATAATGACATATACGTGTGATATATTTTTCCTCCAACAACTTGTTATTTCAGGTGTAAACAGGTAAATAAATGAATAAAGGGTTGTTGTTGTTATGTGTCATCAAATAGACTGTGACTCTGAACCCTGCCCTATCCTGAGGCTGTTGCACTTTCTCCAATACATTCCCTCCCATTACCCCCGTCACTGAGTCAATCTAGCTCGTCTAGGGTCTTCCTCTCTTGTACTCACCTCCACCCTTCCGAGGATGGTTTCCTTTCCCAAGGACTGGTCCCTTCTGGAGACATGCCCAATATATGTGAGAAGAAATTTCAAAATCCTTGCCTCCAAGGAGCAAATTGGTTTCACTCTCTTCAAGACAGACCTGTTTGTTCACTTGGCAGTTCATGGTATGTTCAATAATCTTCTCCAGCACAACTCAAAGACATCAGTTTTTCTTCTATTTTCCTTAGTCATTCTCTAATGCATAGAAAGCAGTTGCAAATACCATGGCTTGAATCAGGTACATCTTAGTCTCTAGATGAACATCATTTTTCCTCTGCACTCTGGACGGGTCTCTGACAGCAGACTTCCAGTGCAGTTTATCTTTTGATTTTCTGACTGCTGGTGTTGAGTATTGATGTGGAAGCAAGCAAGATGAAATTGTTAACAGTCTAGATATCTTCTCCATCTAGCATGACACTACTAATTGGCCCATTGTGAGAATCTTTGCTTTCTTAATGTTGAGCTTCAATTTATATTGAAGATTGCAATTCTTAACCTTCTGCAACAACCACTTCAAGTCGTCCTCAGTTTCAGCAAGCAAGGCTATAAGTAACAGATACCAGTCTAGAGTAATACATTATATGATAGAAGTGTGCTGAAGAGGCTGTGAGGTCACATAAAAGGACCATTTAACTCCATATGAAGGGTATATCATAGAAGACCCCAGAGAGCAAATGAATGTTGAATGGAATTTTTGGATGAGTATGAATTAATTCCATAAGGGGATTGCTGTTGTTGTTGTTGTTGAATACTGTCCTGTTGGAACCTAGTCATAGCTAACCCTTCAGTAGGTCTTCAGAGACTGTCTCTTTGGAGGAGATTGGTTACCTGTCTTTCTTCATCAGAGCAGCTGGTAGATTCCCGCTGCCTGCCTTTGGATTGGCAGTTTAGAACTAAGATTGGCACCTTACAACTAAGCCACCACAGCTCCCCATAAGGAATGGCTGCACACAAAACAGATGGTCAGGTTTATGTGAAAGGCAAAGAAATATGCAGCTATAATGGCTGGAACAAAAAGTTTATTGATGAGAGTATTTTTTTTAAAAAAAATACTGATTTATTTACACTCTTCGAATACATTGTTCTTCACATGAGATCTTTCACTTTTCCTTCATCCCTCACTCATCAGATCATACAAACCCGTGATTAACCACCCTAACCCCCACCTATCCTCACCCCTCTGCTTCTACCATCACCCCCTTGGATCTTCATACTCATTCTAAAATAATGATTTTATAAAGTATTTTTTCTTATGGGACAGGCTTAGTTCACTCAGTATAATGCTCTCCTGTCTCTCCCAAGCTAGACAATAATTTACAAAATCATTGCTTGTGAATCTTGTGTCATATTTTCTGTTCTGTGAATGTACCATAATTGCTCAGTCTATTTGATTGTGGTTGGACAACTGGACTGTTTCTGTGTTCTTGTGATGGTGAATAACGCTGCTATAAATATTGGTGTACAAAACTCCATTTGAGCTTCAGAATGTATTCCAAGCAATGGAATAATTGGGTCATATGGCATTTCTATGTTCAGCTTTTTAAGGAAGTACCAACCTGCCTTCCAGAGTGGTTGTATCATTTTACAGTCCCACCAACAATGTATAAGAATTCTATCCAACATTTATTATTTGCTGTCTTGATAAACCTTGCCACTGCTACTGGAGTGAGATGAGATCTCATTGTGGTTTTGATTTTCATCTCCTTTATTTCCAATGATTTGGAGAATTTCTTCATGTGTCTGTTGACCATTTGAATACCTTATTCTGTGAAAATTCTTTCCATGTCTTTTGCCCATCTTGTAATTGAGTTGTCAGTCTTTTTCTTGTAGAGGACCAGGGGTATTCTGTAAACTTTCATTATGAGACTCTTGTCTGTGATGTCATTGCCAAATGTTTTTTCCCAATCGGTAGGTTTTCTTTTCTTCGTATGTGCACAGAGATTTAATCTTTAGGAGGTCCTTCCTATTCATCAGTTTTGTCCTCTTCAGATTGTGCATTTCTAACTGTATTGGCAGACTCTTTATACCATAGACAAAGCCTTCTAAGACTGGTCCCAGTTTGTCTTTTATGAACTTTATGGCTTTGGGCTTTAACACTTTGCCACAAATGACAGCAAAATGTGTTTCTAAGCAAGGTTGTCAATTTAAAAGTGTGTGGCAACGTGTTAATTGATGCAAGTATTCTTGACTGACAGCTTGGTGTGGAGATCTTTGTTGCTGAGTTAGAACCGACTTATAACTGACTCTTCCAATGGGTTTCCAAGGCCATAAATCACTCCCGAGGAGATTTCCCATCTTCCCTCTTCTACTCCTGGAGCTGATTGTGGGTTCAAACCATAAGAGAGATGTGGCCATTGGTTTAGCAGCACAATTTCTTAAAAAATAGGCCACCAGAGCTCATTGTGGAGAATGAAACCTAAAATAACTTCATTTATTAGTTCTCTTCCTTTAGGTACATAGGATTCTATTGTACAGCTATTTTACATTAATAGTATCTTTATCTCAGGAGATAGTGCTGTTTCTAAAGCAGCCAACTCAACATCATAACACTCTGCTGTCTGTCAGGGAAACAGATCCCTCAGTTGTTAGCTCACTCTATGACTTTATAAACAGATCTCAAAATTCTCCTAGATCAGGGCTATAGCCCTACCACAGAATGTTCCTAATATCCTGCTTCCTATTTCTGATAAAAAGAATATAAATAAATAAAGGGCTTCTTTTTGAACAAGAATGTATTTTATTCTCACTAGCTGCCTACTTGTGTGCTCCCACTCATAGTGACCTTATGTATAGCAGAACAAAATGTACTATCTTCAGAGTTGTTACTCTCTTAGTCTTTTGTGTCAGGTCAACTCTCTGAGAATCTTCCTTTTTTACTGATGACCCTTTGCCTTGGAAAGCTTGTTAGGTATTCTTCTCCAGAAATTGTACTCTCCTAATAAAATGTTCAAAATATCAGAACCAAAATCATTGTCTTTCCATGAAGCACTCTGGTTCTGCTTCTTCCAAGAAAAATTTCTCTGTGCTTCTGATACTTTACGGTGTTTAAAGACATCACTTGCTCTCTCTTCTTTATTCATTGTCTAGCTTTCACATGAATATGAGGTGATTGAAAAGATTATGGTATGGGTCAAGGACACCTTAATTTTCAAAGAAACATCTTTCCTTTTTAAGATTTTAAAAAAACATTTTGTAGTTGATTTTCCCAATTCAATCTGTCATTTGATTTGACTATTGACTTCTCCTTTTCTGTGTTGCTAGTAGATTAAAGTAAAATGAAATCTTGAGACTTGCATATTTCCCCATTTATTAAATTATTTAAAGCTATATGTGCAGATTTGGGGGATATTTTTGATTGATGTGCAATCTTACACAGCGATAAAAAACAACAATAACATTTATTGTGATTAATTCTATCTATAACTGTGCTGAATGCTGGCTACATGTGAATCTCTGGCTACTCAACCAGTTGTTGTATACCATAGAGTCAGAACTGATCCATCACTTACCCTCCAGTGGGTTTTCAGAGGCAGTGAATCACATGAAAGTTAATTGCACATCTTTCACCCACAGAATAGCTGATAGATTTGATCCATATACCTTTGTGTTGGCAGCAGAGTCCCTTATCTCTAAGCCACCAGAGCTGTATTGCCTTTTAAATGATGACACTAAATGAATCATCTCCATTTTAATTTTCCTCAACACTGTGAACTCTTCTTAGTCTAAATTCTGTCATTCTCATTTTATATTGTTTGGAATTTTTATTTAATATTGTACTTACCAGTTATTTACAGTAGTATAAGGGAAAAGTCTCTTAAGTTGTGTTTTCTCCTATGAGTAATAATTACTGATGTTTGTTAAATAATATTTCCCTCTTGTTGGTATATATCCTTTGTATAATTTTTTCACTTCATACAAAAGGTAGATTTCTGGGTTATTAGTTTTATTTCTTGATCACTTTTTCCTTATCTTGCACAACATCCACATTATTTTAAAGTGTCCAAATTTTATAGAGTATTTTATGTCAAGTAGAACTAATTATTACTCCACTTTTAAAACTTTTCTATTCTTCTCAAAATACTTCCTGCAGAACAATTTTAGAAAATTTCAATAAACCTAACAAAGTTCTGTTAGAATAATAACTTTAATGTTTGTTACTGGAAAGAAAGTGAATAGTTACTATTTTCCTAAGATGAAAAATTAGTTTTTTAATCTTCCTATGTAACTCATCTATTTAACTCATCTAAGCCTACTATAAAAATCAGTTAAGCCCTTAATAGAGAAATGCTATCATTGTTCATCCATCGTAGACTGAACTCCTTTTTTTTTTT
>NW_006399834.1:8364443-8378883 GCF_000299155.1 Elephantulus edwardii | reverse complement strand
CCTTCCTATTTTTTTCTGTTAGCTTTAAGATAGCAACAGAATTGTAATTGAACATTTTAGCATTTTCTATTTTGTCTGTTTCCATTATTTTCTCCCATGACTCAGACCTATCCTTGCCTGATTCTTCCTGCATAAAACAGTCATAAGTCCTTTTCTTCTGGCTTGTAATTTTAGGAAAACAACAACAACAACAACAAAGCTTCACCATTTTCCTTGGCTTGTTTTTCTGGCTCAAGCCCTTTATTATGTTCACCCCAACTCTGTGATACCCATTTATGTCATTGTTACATTTTCAAATAGGAGTTCATCAGAGTTCATCTAGTACAGTTGCATCCATTTACTTAGATCCTGCTTCATTTTCCAATTAAAGTATTTTGCTATTGTCTTACTAAAATATTGCTTTTCAGATCCTCTCCGTTGATTTTGGAGCTATACCTTTTCCTTGCCTGTCTATATTCACAGGACTTTCTGGACTGTCTAATGAACATATTTAAATACATTCTGTGTTTTCTCTCTTGGCAACCATGAACTTATGATGCCTGTCTAGTTAAAATTATAATACTGAGATGCGTTTTCTTATCCAATTTGAGTCAATGATAGAGAAACCATTTCTAGTTGTCATCAGCTAAAATTGTTATAGAAAGTTTCAGAATACATACTGATTGTTATTGCTGCTGAAAAACTATGTTACTGTGTTATTGTTAGGTACCATCAAGTCAAGTACAACTCATAGCACCCCATGACCAACAGAGTGCCATCCTCACAATCTCTGACACATGTAAGCCCATTGCTGCAGTCTCTGTGTTAATCCACCTGGTAGAAGTTCTTCTTCTCCTTCACCATCCGTCTACCTTTCCAAGCATGATGTCTCTCTCCAAGGAATTGCCTCTCTTGACAACATGCCCAAAGTATGAGATGAAGCTTTTATGGCTTTTGCCTCCAAGGAAGGCTAAGGCTACGCTCTCTTCAAGACATATGTGTTCTTTTGGCAGTCTATGCGATATTCTGTACTCTTCTTTAACACTGCAGCTTAAAGGCATCAGTTCATTTTCTTTAATACTTATTCATTGCCCAGCTCTCAGATGTAGAGCAAGTGACTGAATCAGGTGCATGGCCTTAATCAGGTGCACCTTAGTTCTCAAACTGATATCAGTGCTCCTCAATAATTGTCCCTAACTACAAACTTTCCCAAAGCATATGTCTCCTAATCTCCTGACTTGGTACCAAGTAGATTGATGGTGGATCCAAATAAATTGAAATTGTTGACAGTGTTTATATTTTCTACAAAAGCAATATCTTTTTCTACAAAAACCTACATAATGTGAGGTGTTTTCAGCTATGACAGAAATGTGAAATTTTCAGTTAATTTGGGCAATGGATATAAATAAAGAGAGAATATGGTATGAAAGTGTTTTGGAATGAATGAGACCAGAGGAGAAGCAATAAGAAGCCTCAGTATAGGTGAGTGTATATAAAGTGAGATAGCAACCAACTGGCAGGTGCTGGTTTAACTTTACAAGCACTGCACACACCTGAGTTCCTATGGCATGGAGATGGGCTCTTCTCATACATAAATTTTCTCCTTTATGGGCAGTCTAGCATTACTCATGCTAATTACCCATTGTATCAAAGAAAATTAAGTGTCAAGATTCCATATAGTAAAAAAAGGGGAAAAAAGTAGGTGATCTTTTATATTATCCGGCAGCCTCTTCATAAAGGAGAAAGATGGTCAGTCTCATCTTGTGCAATTTACAGACTCTGAATCCCTACTTGAGGGTCAGAGATAAGTTGATTCCATCTTCACGGCACTTAGCAACAACATAATCAAATAATGTCATTACTGTCTAATCAGAGCTGACTTATTGGTGACTCTCCTTTGGGTTTTAGCAGGAGTGGCATCCACTTCCTAAATAATATGCCTCCGGAAACCCTATGAACTTCGATAAATGTCAATTGTTGCAGAGGGGCTTCAGGCCTTTTGTTCATAGGGTCACTATGAGTCATGCTTGACTCAAAGGCAATCAACAACAACAATATAAATCACACAAGAGGATATTGTCCATCTTTCTCCCAAGGAGCAGCTGATGAGTTGTAACCACCTGTCTTTGGGTTGGGAGTGCAACTCCCTACCCACTGTACAATCTTACTTGCAGAAAATTTAGGAGGAAGACTTAAAGCACTTAGTGCAAAAGATCAAAGACTTTTAATATGGATTGTATTTCGACATCAAGAAAATAAACTTCTTCACCCTAGACCAATATGCAACATCCTGATAGATGGAGAAATGATTGAAATTGTCAACACTTTCATATTACTTGGATCTTCAATCAACACCCTTGGTAGCAGCAAGAAATCAAAATATGCATTAAGTGGAGTAACCAGCTGTTAAGGACATCTCCAAAATTCTAAAGAGCAAGGATGTTAGTTTGAAGATGAAGATGCATTTGATCCAAGCCATTATTTTTTTTAATCCACCTCTGCATCTGAATATTCAACAATGAAGAGGGAAAATCAAAGAAGAGCTGATACTTTTGCATTGTAGAATTAGCAGAGTACGGAATATGCTATCAATTACCAAAAGAGCAAACAAATCTACCTTGAAGGAAATGAACGTAAGCTACTCCTTATAGGTAAAGCTGGTGAAACTTTGTCTCAGTTTGGGCATATTTTGAGGAGAAACCAGTCCTTGGAGAGAGGTCATGTTAAGAAGGATACAAAGTTAGCAAAAGAGAGAAAGACCCTCAGCAGAATGGATTGGCATAGTGTTTACTGCAATGGGCTTGCAAATGGCAAAGAGCATGAGTATGACCCATATTAGGGCAAAGTTCAGGTATGGTGTTCACAGAGTTGCTATGTAGTTGATTTGAAGGTACCAAACAACTGAAAAACATAATTCAATAAAAGCCAATTTAAAAAAAAAAGTAGAATGGAAATTCAGTTCATTTTATTTTGCTCATTGTAGAACCTATAAACAGACAAATAAGCAGTCCTTCAAACACAAAAAGAGACACTGCATGGTTTAAAATCAGGTAAGTATGCATCAGGGTTGTGTCCATTCATTATATCTATTCAAATTGTATGAAGAGCAAAGAAGCTGAGAAACTAGACTATGTGAAGAACATGGCATTGGGATTGGATAGGCAGATGACAAAACCTTGCTTAAAGATAGAAAATGATAAAGACTTGAAGCTCTTACTAATGAAGCTCAAAGCTTTCAAATGTGGATTACATGCCAACATGAAATAGAAATCCTCACAACAGAACTAATAGATACATCATCATAAAGGGGAAAACGTTTTAAGTTGTATCATGAAAAGTAGAGAAAAGATTGAAGTTAAGGATTTTATTTGGTTTAAATTGGATCCACTATTAAAATCCATTTACTTTTAGTCACAATTACTTGATTTGCATCGGAGAGCTGGACAATTACCAAGGATGACAGAAGAAGAATTGATGCCTTGAACTTGGGGTGCTGGAAAAGAGACTTGAACATACCATAGTTCACCAAGAAAAAAAACAGGTCTGTCTTGGAGAGGGTGAAACCAATTTTCCCTTTGGAGACTAGGATTTTAAAGCTCCCTCTCACATTGAGCATGTGGCCAGGAGAGACCAATCCTTGGGGAAGGACATCATGCTCGGAAGGGTGGAAGGAGAGCGCAGGAGAGGAAGACTCCAGATGAGATGGACTGATTCAGTGACTAGGGCAATTAAAGTAGGTGTTTCAGAGTCAGTGAGATTAGGGTCAGACAAAGCATTAGTTAGAAACACATAAAGAGAAGTGTATTAATAATGTCTACCTCCACAAGAGAAGGTTTTGGGGCCACACCACCCTTCCCTGGGAAATATGACCTATCCAGATTTTGGGGACATATTTTTCCAATAGAATTATCTTTGTTTTCACTTTTAACTTTGTTTCTCTACCGTACTTCTTAACTGCATACTCTTAACAAAGAAAAAGCTAATCCCTGGATTATTTTTTAGTATGATGAAACTTGAAAAATCTATTTTTGTTCTGTACTCCATCATGCACTATGGCCGTATAAGGAGGGTGGAATCCTGGTACTCTCTCTGCACATAAAATTTGTTTTACATTACATTAAATTGGTAGAAAAATGATATGTTTGTTTGTTTGTCTTTTTGTTTACTGTGATTTAAGACAATATAGCTAAGAGAATACACATAGTTTTAGCGTCTGGGTTGTCCAAGTCCACATAATAAAGTAACACTTTCTAATTTCTCTGACGTTCAGTATTAATATCTGGAAAATTAGTATAATGTTATATATGCCTCATATAATTCTTAACGAAAATTGAGTAAGATGATGATTACCAATATTAAGCATTTCATCCTTTATAAATTCAAATTTGCTGTAGCCTCTTACATAAGAAGAAATGTCTCTGAGAAATTGCCAAGATATTCATTAGAAAGGAAAGAGAAAGAAACTTAGAGATTCTGATATTATTTTCTTTTAGGATAAAAAATAATTTTGACCTCCAAAGATGATTTATTTTGCTTTCGGAGCCTCATTTCTTCTGTAACACTAACCAAACAGTTTATTCTATTTTGTATAACAATTTATAATGAACCTTAAAAGAACCACTGATTATCTTAGGGGTTTTGGCTCAATTACCTGTTTGAAATGCTCAGTGACTAAGAGAAGCATGTCATTTTCTCCTCTCCTGCACACTGGAGCATAACAATAGGCTGTGAATAGAGCAAATCAGTGGAGACATAAATACCAGTATAAGGGGTTCATTGTGCTTAGTTTATCACCCTGTCATATGGTTTTAATTTGGGTCGGCTGATGATTATGACAGAGATAGATAGGACATTGTTCCTCTCTTGGATTCTCTAGACACTTTAATATTCCTATTCTTATCCGTCCATTTTGATTCCAAAGCTTAAATGAAATGGAATTACTGCATTCACTTTGTTTTCCTGTGCTAAGTGATTATCTCTGAAGTGCAATTTTGTGATTAGGCAAGACGGCATGCATACACTCAGCTAATGCTGATTTCCCCCAGGGTGCAGAGCAGGTAAATTCATTATGAATGGATGTTGTGCTTTGATTTCAAATGGATGTTAAACCTCACTACACTTGGTAGGTTTTATTTTAAAAAATGCATTTAATTATCCTAAAATTAACAGGAGAATATTAAAATTGAACTTTAGAAATACGGCATTTAAACTTAAGTCAAGGGTGCTAACTGCTTATGAATGTTAATCCCGTCTTAAAAAAAAAAGATAGAAAAAAACAAAGCAAACTTACTTGACATAAATCAGGAAGGGTTTGGTCATTGAAAAATCTTTAGTATAATTATTTATATTCCTCATGATTAATGTTTTAAATGTCTGAGCGCAGCTTGTATTTGTATTGTCAAATTCTAGTGTTACTTATTTTGAAAACTACAGTAATTATTCAACTAATTACAGTCATAGTATTGTCATAGTTGTTTCATCCTAGGGGGGCTCACTTTTTTGGGGGGAAAGGAGAAAACTAAAAGTAAACGATTAGCATAGATTATTCTTTTTTTCCTTTAGAGCAATGGCTATACAAGGCACTGGTTTTAAAGAGGATTGAACAGTCTAGCCTTTGGGTGAGCAGTACAGTTTACTTTGGACTATGTCCACAGAGAGCTCTGGTGGCCTCGTGGTGAGGAATTGTACTACCAACCCAGAGGCACTCAGTTCTCAGCCACCAGTTGCTCCAAGGGAAAAGATGGGCAGTCATCTCCCATACATTCGACTGCCTTTGAAAACCTGCTGGAGCATCAGCTATTGATCAGTTCTGACTCAATGGTACATGACAACAGCATGTCTCCAGAGCTCTCTATCACTCCATTGTTGTGTTGTGTTTTTGTCGATTGCCATCAAGTCAAGCACGACTCATACTGACCCTATGAACAAAAGACCTGAAGCCTTTCTGTAATTGTCATCATTTCTCCAAGTTTATAGTTTCCAGAGAGAGGCGTGTGGTTTAGGAAGTGGACACCAATCCTGCTTCCAAATTTGAATCAATCTGGGAGCTCCACCAAACATTGCCCACGATGGGTAGCCATTATGGTATTTGGCACATCTATGGCCCAGTTGTTCCTTCCATGTCGGAGACTGTAGTACCTCTGTAAAAAAAAATGCAAACTGCTTGTAACTTAGAATTGTTTTGTAGCCACACTGGAAAGTAAAAGAAATATTTAACCCAACATATCAAAAATATCATTGCAATATATAGTTATTTAAAAATTAAGTGTATTGAATGAATAGATAAACTATAGAATATTATGCAGCATTGGCAATGAACTCATAAAACATTACATAGTTTTTGGACTAACTAATAATAATTTTTTGTTCTAGGTTAAAAAAAAAAGCAAGCATTTCTCTAAAATTTTTTCCTTTCCTTTTTACTTCCAACCCTGTAGGACAATCTAGTCAATCAGTCCAATATAGTCCTTAAAGTTTGTGTTTTCCCTCCTAGAGCTTAAAGCCTATGAGAAGCCATCTAAGACATACTGTCAGTCTCTATTCATTCAGAGCAAAACAGATAGGAGGAGATGGACTGTAGGACTAATTGTCACGATGATCCACCATCTTCTGTACTTTGAAATCAGAAAAACCATATGGTATCCAGCTACTACTGGACATTCTAGTCAGAAACACAATAGATAGATCCCAACAGAAGAGGAGAAAATGTAGAGCATAACGGCAAATTCTTAATGAATCCCGGCTTAATGGATTTACTGAAACTAGCAGAGTCCCTAACTCTGTGGCCCTGAGTTACTCTTGAAATCTTGAATTGATACCTGTGAAGTATCTTCTAAATTATTACCTCAAAAAGTAAAGATTCTTTATACAAAAACTTAATACCCTTGAGTAATACCTTCTTTTAAACAATTATCTACATAAGACCAAATGGATAATAGCTTGTCTAGAGAGGAAGAGGTTGAGGATTTAGGAATGTAATCAAGGAGGGGTTAAACAACTAGGAACAAGGAGAATGATGGTACATGAAGAATGTGACCTATGTCACTATCATTATGTTAAGAAACTATTGAATGAGAGCATGTTATGCCATTTGCCTTTTCATCAAAAATTAAAATATTTAAAAAATAAGTAGAACAGTAAAATGTGTAATCTCTTCTTGTTATGCCTTATTTTATATAATCTGTCAACATAATATTATTTCTGTAGATGTGATTTATCACTGTCCTGTACACTTTGTTTTCACAACTAGAGAGTGGCATTTCAAATCCAATGCCCTGCTTCATTGCAAAAGATGGGGCCATATACTTCCATAAAGATTCACAGGTGCTGTAGTTCATACCATGGCAGATACCAATTGCCTTCATTTTCTTCATTCACTCCTTCTTACATTGCATACTCAGGTTAAAAAGTAAATATGTGTTAAATACATTCAGTGACTAATTCTAAGAAGGAACTTTGACCTGCACCATTCAGGTTTCACCCACTGATGGAAATTGTTAATCTCTACCTCAGATAAACTGAATTGGATGCTAGATTTTAACAAGAATTATCTGAGGATCCTGTTAAAATACAAATTCTGATTCAGCATACTGCAGAAGTGCAAACTCTCAACAGGTGGTCAAACCCAGTGAACCATTTGGAAGTCCTGGGTCCGAGGCACTCTGGTGAAAAAGGGAGCCAGCCCAGAGGGTGGATGCATGTTCTTTTCATCATGGGATGGTTAGATTCTGAACAGAGTTAGAGATGCTAAGAACTGACACTACTATGAGACGGACACCTGGATTGAGAGTCAAAACACCTGTGGATAATAGTCCTAAAATAATCCTGTTTGTATACTAAGTATTTACTGATCAGAGTATCTATTTCCTTTTCAACATTACTGTTTTTTTTACAGCTTCTGCCACCTTTGAAGACTTTCAGATCCGTCCCCACGCTCTCTTTGTTCATTCATACAGAGCTCCGGCTTTCTGTGATCACTGTGGAGAAATGCTGTGGGGACTGGTACGTCAGGGCCTTAAATGCGAAGGTAAGTTCTACTCTTCCCTACCCAAGGAATGCATGAACTGTTCACTTGTATTGTATGTTTTGCATGTGTCCTCTTTTTCTTCAAAGTGCCTTGGGTGCACCAGTTCTGTTCTGTTCAGTTCATTTCTTTAAATTTTCTCTTTTCACCAGCTAAATTCGTATTAGGTAGAAGTTGTGCTGTGATTAGAAAAATGCCAATTCTCATTATTTTTTCCACATTTCTTCCCATATATTATGGTAATATTTTGGCAACTGACTGAAAATGAAATTTGTGCCTGATATGTCTCAGTAATTGTAATGGTAGGCACCTATTAAATGTTTGCTGAGCTGAGATTCAGAAGATTAAAGGCATTCATAGCCATATAGCTATTGAGTGCTAGATTTAAATTGGTACCTGCATTTTTCTTATCAATTCTGCATTTTTCTCTCCCCCCTGCATAATTCAAGTTTGTAGAACTCCGTAGGATAATATTAAAAGCTATAACTTAATAATACGCATTCTTGATTTATGGGGAGACAGTCTTTTGAATTCCCTCCAATGTGTCCAAGCAATTGGACACCATTATCAAGAAATTAACCACAGTTTTTAAATTTCTGTCTTTTGAGGAGGAATATTAATGCCTGATTAACTGGTAAAGAAAAAAACTCTGCATCCTCAAGTGAACTGTTGGGATATTTTGGCTTATTGTGTGACACATAAGGAGCCCTTATGTGGCATACACATATGGCAGCATGGTGCAGAACATAGGAGGCTTCTAACTGAAACGTCAATGGTTCAAATCGAACAGCTGCTTCATAGAAGATGGCCAATTTCCTCTATATAGTATTAAGGGCTTAGTGTTCAAAATGGCTCTCCTAGCCTTGGATTTGACTTTGCCACACGGATAGGTAAAAATATGTAAATTGGGCATGTTAGCCTATCCACAAAGGTAGTCTCATCAATCCACAAGGGGAATGGCTAGTCTTGTCATTTAATTGAATCGATCTAGCAACAGAATAGGAAGAACTGCACCACCAGAAAAGAGCAAGCAAAAGAATGCAATTCATCCTTCAGGACCAGAGACTCTTGTGCCATCCAGACTAGGGTCTATGGGAGCGTTGGCCACAGCAGCCACAGTAGAGAACCTGTGACCTGACACAAGACAGAGTGGACCTTCTAACTCTTTTCTTTGAAAAGAATCAGAATTCTAATCACCGCTCATATAAATTGGGGAAATGAAAAACAGAAGGAGTACAAGAGAAAATTTTAATTTCCACATCACTTCCAGAAAACAAAAACTACTATCTTTTAAAATCCATAATTTATAACCTATTACTGGAATAATCTTTAGCATGTGGTGTTACCACAACTGTTTTTCTTTTCTCTTTTCAGGATGTGGACTAAATTACCATAAGAGATGTGCATTTAAAATCCCAAACAACTGTAGTGGCGTGAGGAGGAGAAGACTCTCGAATGTTTCCCTCAGCACTGTCCGCACAGCATCGACCGAGCTCTCCACAAGTGCCCCTGATGAGCCCCTTCTGGTATGGCCTCCTGTTTATCAATCCCTTCATTTACATTCAAAATTTGTGGGAAAATATGATGTCAGTATCAACCCAAAACAGTGTGCTGGGGGTGGCAGGGGGAAGGGACACAGCCAGAGTGTTAATAACTGTTTCTTCAGGGCTTCTGTTGTGGATCAGTCAGTACTTCATCAGCTCTGCAACAATCTCAGAGTTTGCTTTTCTCTTCCAGCCTAGTAAAATGATGAATAAAAGATGTGGATGATCATCATGGTCATTGGGCCAGGACAGCGTACAATAATATGCTAATGTTAAAAACACGTTTTGTAACAATGGAGAAACCAGTGATAAAAATTTCTTACTTGAAGATTGTTAGTGGAATGGCAGAATACTTACTCCAGAGAAAATTTGTTCTTACTGAAATATGAAAGTGTTTTATACTCAGTTCCACTTGTATATATGCAGGTATATTAGCAAAATGACAGATAGTAGAAGAGTTATGTAAGACAAATAGCACTTAAAACTTCAATTTTCCCTTAGTTCTAAAATGTATATCTTACACAAATGATTTGCATATTCTCTAAGAAATTGAAGTTTGGATTTTCTAAATATTCAAAACAAACATTTTGGTAACAGGAAATATTTAAAATAGACTTAATTTTGAAATAAACTTAATAATTTGAAGTTAAAGCTAGACATTTTCCACTTTTATTTAATATTCCCACATATGCCTCACAGTCAATGACTTGTATTAATAAAGCTCTTGCAGATGTTAATTACAGAAAAGATATAGGTGTATCAGAGATCATGAGGATAAAGCAAGATATGGCAATGTTTTGGTTCGTTGTCTATAGAGTCACTATGAATATCAGTCAACTTATTGGTATCCAACAGCAACAACAAAATGCTTATGTTAAATAAATAACTTCTTGAAGTGGAGCAAATGTTTAAGACATCCTTAAAAAGTTGTATTATTGACTTCCTTATTTAGGAAATATTTTACTATGATTTTTATATCACCTAAGTAAGCCAGACAAAAAACTCAAATTAATGTTTATTGTGTTAAAAGAAAAATTCTATACTTGTTATTCTGATGGGATAACTTCTGTTTCAATCTCTCATTAAATGAACCTCTAGATGAAATGTGGTTGATAAAATTCACTAATAAATAGGAAAAATATCAGGATACATGTGAGTGATTCTACTGACTTTACATTTATGTGTGTGTTGGTATTGTGTTTGTATTGTTTTTATTGCTGTTATGTGTAGTCAACTCGGAGCCAACATATAATTGACCTTCCCCAGGGTTTTCAGAGGCTCTAAATCCCTTGGGAGGAGATTTCCCATCTGTTTCCTGCAAAGCAGCTGGTTTATTTAAAACCCTGCCCTTCAGCTGGCAGTGCACCTTTCTATGCACTAGGCCATCAGAGAGCATCCTTGGTTTTTATATGTATTTATAGTATATTTTATTATTCTATAAATTAGTACTAATTGAAATTAGTGATACTCTTATGGTGCTAAAATAAAAATACAGAGATTTTTATAAATAAATCTCATTTTAGTTTCTCTATTTCATCACTGAATTTGAATTTTGCAGCTACTTTTACAGTGTTGAGCAGTTGCTCTTGCCTCTTAAGTATAGTCACTGAGACTCATACATACTGTTTAAAGGACAAACATCAAGACAAATTTGTAGGAAAAAATTAAAATTAATTGTATCTTGGTTTTGTATTTTATCAAGAAATGTGCTTTTCATTTAATACCACACTAGAAATCGGAAATTTCAAACTAAAATGATATCATTGCAATAGGTACAGATTTTGATAATTCATTAAAAATTTTAACTTATCTCAATTTAACATAACATATATAGCACACACGCACATAGCTGACATATTTGTAGACCTCTGATGGCTTAGTGGTAAGGAGCTGTGCTGCCAACCCAAAGGCACATGGTTTGAATCTATAAGATGCTCCGTGGAAGAAGGATGGGCAATCTCCTCCATGCTGGAAGTTGAGCTAAGAGATGATTCCAACACAACAGTACTTAACAACAACAACAACAACAACAACAACAGGTACACATCTGACATATTTAATATATAATATCATGTGTACAGTTTAGGTGTATATGTATTAATTCCGCTTTACACAATTAAAATATCATTATGCTTACATGACTGTCAGTTTTTTAACTATAATCTTTAACACAAATTTTTTATTTGAACCAAGTAGTTTTTATTTAATCATATTATTTCTTTTAATTACTAGCGATTTTTCATGCAATATTAAAATGCACTAGAGTTTTATTCCTATATTGTTCAATGCAACTTTGCATAGTAAAATGCTTTTTAAAATTAATTTTCAGTTACATTTTGTAAAGGGAAGGTTTTAGCCATGTTTTTCAGTAAAGGTGGTAGAGTCCAGTTAAGATATCTATGATATGCAGCTATACTGAATGTAAAATGTTGTTGAAATATTAATATTAATAAGGGGTTTTTAGTTTTTTAAATTGTTATTTCAATATAATTTTACAGAGAGGCTGGATTTTCATTCATTCATTGATGCACACTTTCCTAAAGAAAAAAAATTAATATTCCCAGTCTCGTTCTATGAATCAAACATAGGCCTAATAGCAAATTAGATATAGACCAATCTCTCATGAACATAAATGCAAAATGTCCTCAACAAAACCCTGGCCAATAGAATCCAACAGTATATAAAAAAATAATCCACCATGACCAAATGGGATTTATAACAGGTAGTCAAGGCTATAGACCACTCTCTCATGAAAATAAATGCGAGTGGAACCTATAACAGGTAGTCAAGGATGGTCCAGTAAAAGAAAAAAAGTTAATGTAATTCATCACATTAGCAAAGCAAAGAACCAGAACCACATGATCTTGACAATTGTTCCAGAAAAGGCCTTTGATAAAGCTAGCATCTCTTCCTTGTTAAAGAACTCAACAAAATACGAATAGAGGAGAATTTCCTTAAATAGTGAAAAATGTATGCACAAATGCAAAAGCCAACATTGTTATCACCGGCAAAATATTAAAGTCATTCCCCTGGAGAACAGGAACTAGGCAAGCATGCCTACTATCACCACTTCTATTAAACAGTTTATTGGAAGTCTGAGCAAAAACAATAGGAAAGAGAAGAAAATAAGAGGCATCAAATTGAAGGCAAAGAGGAAGTAATAAAAGCTTTGTAAACTTGTGATTCAGTAGTTCATCTCTGTTGTCTGAAATACTCTGAGTAACTTTTAAATGGCGGGAACTCTGATGGCCTAGTGGCAAGAAGCTGCAGTGCAATCCCAAAGGCACACAGTTCTATTCCAACAGCTGCTCCGATGGAGAATGATGGGCAGTCTCCTCCAACACGATTAATGGCCTCTGCAAACTTGCCAGAGGGTCAGCTATGGGTCAGTTCTGACTCTGTAGTACACAACAACAGCCTTTAAATGAGAAGTGATGTTGAAAATAATATTTGTGACCACATTGGCTCTCAAAATCATGTTCTACATGCATTAATGCTTTCATGCTTGCCTGTGATGACTCCACATCTCTCTCCTTATCCTATTACAGAGAAGTAGGAGATAGTGGTCTGCCACAAAAGAACACCCATTTCTTGATTTCTTAAGGTACTTCCCTAGGTAATCTTTGTAACAGCAAAATCACCGTCCCCTAATCAGGTCTATTTGGAGTCCATAAATATGTCCCTTTTAATTTCTGGAAAAGAGCATATCAGTAAGTATAGTTTAATGGTACAGTGACTATCTAATAAAAAGTGATTTTATGTCCACAGTAGTAAAACCTTTTTAATACTATATTTGGTGAAAAGCACATCATTGTTCAATACTACTCGAATGAAACAAAACATAATTTGAAGGCATCCAAGAAGAATTAAGGCAATCACAACTTAAGGATTCAGTAGTGAGAAAGAAAGCACAGAGATCAATACAATGGGCAGCTCCCTACAACTGATTTTATGTATATGGCTGTTCTCTCAATATGACTTTTCCATTGCTTGAGTGACTGTTTTCAGTATGTTGGTGTTGATTGCCTTCGAGTCAGCACAACTCATTGTGACCCTATGAACAAAAGGCCAGAAGCCCTTCTACAACTATCAACATTTATCTAATCCATAGAGTTTCCAGAGGCAAGTTGTTTAGGAAGTGGATGGCACTCCTACTTTCAGAATAAAATCACTAAATTAGCACAAATTAAGAAGACATTGGTAAATTCTACTCATTGACCTACTTTTAACATCATATTGAACCACAGATTTATTTAATGCTTCTGAGAGATTTATAATAAGGTAGAACACATGGAAATTATTTTCTGTCAACTACTGTCACAGTAAAATATGTCCAGTAAACTATTTTTTTAAAGTACATTTTTAAGAAAATTCAACATATATTTTATTTGTGACATGAAAACTTTGCAATCATTTGTCTTTTTTGTAAACTGTCACTAGTATTAGGAGGCAACCAAGAATAACTGTAGCTCTATCTGTAAGTGGGACTAATATATTTTATCATTATAAATAATTATCAAATCATCTTTATTTTATAAGTTTTCAGATAGTTGTCAATAAAGAACTATTGACAGATCAATGCAAAGGGTAACCCTCTACAACAGAGAATTATTGGACCCAAAATGTCAGTAGTAGATGGTTGATAACTTCTCATGAGGAACATAGTTGGAGGACTTTTGGCTTATTAAATAGCCACAATTAATAAAATAATATGGTATTATACAGTATATCAACAGAGAACTGCCAGATGTGCAGGCTGGATTTAGAAGAGGTCACAGTGCTAGGGATATTATAGCTAATGTACGATGGATCTTGGCAGAAAGCAGAGAATACCAGAAGAATGTCTATCTGTGCTTCATTGACTATGCAAAGGCTTTTCACTGTGTGGATCACA
>NW_006399834.1:8307078-8363183 GCF_000299155.1 Elephantulus edwardii | reverse complement strand
ATAAATAAAAATATAAACATATAGATATAATCTGATCATTAACATTAAGGCAGACTAGAAAGAAAGATTGGCCATTCACTCCAAAATAGCAGACCGTCAAAGACCTGGTGTGCAACAGAGCGCACTTAGACCAGCAGATACGGCAACTGAGGCTGAACTCTCAAATACGGAAACACAAAGGAGGAGAAACAGTTGTAAGCAGACTTTAGGGATTGGAACATGGAAAGTGAGAACTATGAATGTAAGAAAAGTACTCATTCCTAGGAAAGAAATGGAACACATAAATATTGACATACTAGGTATTGGCAAAATTAAATGTCTAGCATGGGATAGTCTGAGTCAAAAGATCATATGATCTACTATGCTGGAGACGAAAAGGTGAGGAAAAATGGGATAGTTTCATAGTTAAGAAAATAATTTGTAGATTCATTTTGAAATAAATGTTGTGAGTGGCAGGATAATATCCATACGCATACAAGGAAGTCCAGTCAATATTACTATCATTCACATATATGCACCAACAGCTAGAACCAAAGAGGAGGAAATAGAAGATTTCTATCAACTTTTGTAGTCAGAAATCAATTGAACATGCAATCAAGATGAATTTACATATACATATGTATATATGTAAATAGTTGTTGATGGTATTGTTGTTATGTGCCATTGAGTCAGAAACAACACATAGCTAACACACCTCCCAGCAGGTTTTCAGAGGCCGTAAATAACATGGAAGACGTTTCCCCCATCTTTCTACCACACACAGCCGGTAGATTTGAACTGCATGTCTTGGGGTTAACAATGTATATATTTAATCACCAGGACACCTGAACTCCATAGATATATATTAAAACAACAACAACAACAAACAAACAAACCAACAACTCTAACCCATTGCCTCTGAATTGGAACCGACTCATTATGTACGTTTCAGCTAGCTTTCCGAGGCTGTAAATCACATAGCAGGAGATTACTCATCTTTATCCTTTGTAGCTACTGATGAATTCCAAGCAGTGTACGTCTCCATTCATTAGGCCCCCAGAAATCCATAATATATAAAGACAGTTCCTGGTAGATTGAAAAAAAAAAGTAGAACTGCCCCTTGGGATTTTGAAGGCTGTAAATCTTTGCAGAAGCAACCACTCTTTTCTCCTTTAGAATGAATGATTTGTGGCTGTTGTTGTTGTTGTTGTTATGTGCTGTCGAGTCGTTTGCAACTCATAGCGACCCTATATGTACAACAGCCCTAAACCCTGCTCTATCCTGTGCCAATTGCACTACCTCTCATACACCCATCCTGATTACCCCAGTCACTGAATCAATCCACCTCATAGAGGGTCTTCCCCTCCTGCGCTGTGCCTCCACCCTACCAAGCATGATGTTCCTCTCCAAGGACTTGTCTCTCCTTACAACATGTCCAAAGTATGTCAGACGAAGCCCCAGAATCCTTGCCTCCAAGGAGCAGCAGCCTGGTTTAACCCTCTCCAGGATGAATCTGTTTGTGTTCTTGGCAGTCCATGGTACATTCAATACTCTTCTCCAGCACCACAGCTCAAAGGCATCAATTCTCCTTCTATCCTCCTTAGTCATTGTCCAACTCTCTGATGCATAACAAGTGATTGCGAAGACCATGGCCTGTATCAGGCACACCTTAGTCTCCAGAGAGACACCGTTGCCATTGAGTACTTTAGAGAGGTCCCTAGCAGCAGACTTTCCCATCGCAGTACGTTTTTTTATTTCCTGGCTGCTGGTGCCAAGAGTGTTGACCTTGGAGCCGAGCAAACTGAAGCTGTGATCAATCTCAATCTCTTCGCCATCCATCCTGATGCCACCAATTGGTCCAGTGGTGAGAATCTTTGTCTTCTTGACATTGAGCCTCAGTCCATACTGAAGGCTGCAGTCCTTGACCCTTCATAGCAAGTACATGAGGTCCTCCTCAGTTTCAGCAAGCAGTGTTGTGTCGTCTGCATAACGCAGATTGTTGATAGATCTTCCACCAATCCTGATGCCACACTTCTCCTCATAGAGCCCAGCCTCTCGGATAATCTGCTCTGCATACAGGTTGAAAAGGTATGGAGATAGGACACATCGCTGGCGTACACCCTTCCCAATTTTGAACCATGCAGTGTTACCCTGCTCTGTTCTGACGACTGCCTCTTGGTCCAAATATAGGTTTCGCATCAGCACAATTAAATGTTCTGGGATTCCCATTCTTCTCTGAGTCCGCCACAGTTTGTTATGATCCACGCAGTCAAACGCCTTTGCATAATCAATGAAACACAGATAGACATTCTTCTGCTATTCCCTGCTTTCAGCTAAGATTTGTGGCTAACCTCTGATATTTTAATTTGTAATCACTGCATCACCAGCAGGCTCTTTCACAATGGTTAGAGTCTTTGAACCTCTATAGAAAAGTTCTCCTCTCCCAGTGAGGTCACTAACAGTCTCAATAAACTCAACAGCTATGCATTTAGTTGAAATGCTGGCTTTACTTCATATAAATTATTCCTCAGTAAAGGTGCTTTAAAATAACAGCGAGTAACTATCAAATTCCTTAAAGTGATGAGAGTTCTTTTTTGAGATAGTAAATCACACAAAATGAGATTGACAATCTTTCTTACATGGAGCAACTGGTGGATTTGAACTGTGTGCCCTCAGGTTGGCAGTACAGCTTCTTACCTCTAGACCAGCAGTGCTAACTATCTGATTGTTAGAAATTCCAATATTTACTTTTCATAATGAAGTGTCTCATAAGTCTTGTCATAATAAAACCAGTATTTCTAAATTGACTTGAAAATGGAATCCCTTTCCTGATAAAATCTATCTAGACTTTATGAAGGAAAAACATGCTTAAAGGATAATTTAGAAGAATTAATTTGTTTGATGATTAGACCATCTTCAGATATCCTGAGCCAAACAGAATTCAGCTCAAGTATAAATTTGGAACCCAAAGTAAAATTATTTAGGGATACTGATTAGAAGAATCTTTATGAGCTTGACTTTGAGATATATACATGGAAATAAAGGAGATTGTCTTATTTTAGAAATTAAAAAGGTTTATTTACCTTTCCTCTCCCATAAAGAAAGAATTACATACAACATCTGCATGAAACTGTCCCATAGAAAGACTTCTGATTAGGTTACATGGGAGATGTTTTAGTTTTTTTTTTCTTTTAGAAGTAACATTACAATATCTTCAGATAAGCAGGTGCCTCTGAGTTCTGCATATGGTTCTTGTCAATCCAGAAATGTTTAAGAGCAGGTATTACTGTCTTTGTATGACCTCAGTCTAAATCTGTTAAGCAAAATAGACTAGCTGTAGTTTGCATATTAGGTTACTGGAGTTTCAGATAATAAAAAAATGAAATTTTTCTCAGTGTGAAATAATTTATTCATTGAAAAATATATAATCAAAAAAGCATGCATTTTATTTTTAAAAAGTCAACTGTATTTTCATTTTCATTTTTATTAGTTAACATGTAGAGAGTCATTACAGGTCGAGGGAGCAGGACAAGAAAGTATATTCAGCACCAGTTACCAAGAATATGTAGATTATGTGCCTAAACTTTTTCTTGTGTTTTCACTGATAACTTTCTAATGTTAAAACAAAAAAGTCCCGAAAACTCCTGCTTTGGAGAAAGATTTCAACTTTAAATGGAAGATAATTGATACGCAACAAAGATCTCTCAAATGAGTAAAGAATGCATTGTAAGCATATTGTTATTGTTGTGTGACATCAAGTCTGAACCAAGTCATATTTGACCCTCCAGGCGGTTATCAGAGACAGTAAATTGCATAAATTGCACGGGAGGAGATTGCCCATCCTGAGGAGAATCTGGTGGATTTGAGTTATCCTACTTTGAGATTGCAGCACAGCTTCTTACCACTAGGCCACCAGAGCTACCTTTCATTAAAACTCGAAACCACTATTACGCTTGCCAGATTTATGAACCACTGACTGAACCTGATTATTCATTAGCTTATTCTGCAGGCAGAGAGGTAACAACTCTACAGCATTTGATTACTGTGATGACCTTTATCTTTCTTTTCCCATTGAGAAGATGAATTATTGTGAAGAAATTCTAATCTTTCATTTAAAGGTCAAAATGCTTCATTCTGACTATAATTTATTTTCAACAAGGTGAAGAACCATCTTCATCACTGATATCATGACAAATAAAGAGTTGTTTTTCCCTTTTTTTTACCTCTTTCAGATTACAACCATAAGCTGTGTTTTTGCAGTCTGGACTTCTTCGTGTCTAGATCTCTATTTAAATTTTAAAAAGCAAGTTTCCAACTCAGGTGTCACTGGGCTGTAGAAGAGTGTGATAATGTTTTGCTTTATCTTAAAAATACCTGCATTAAATATTTTGAGTAATATGTGTTACTTTCCTCCACTAACACTGTTTTTCTATCTTTCCCCCCCTTTTTTTTCCTTACCTTGCCTGCCTTTCCTCTTAACACTTCATGTTTAGTCTCCTGTGAGTCCTGGCTTTGAGGTAGGTACTAACTACCTGGCACTCACACATGTTTTTCATCATCATCTTCAGGCAACATAGTAATATTAAATTGGTATTAGACAGTTATCGAAATGGCTCCATGAGAACTATCAGCTCACAATTTAACTGAGAATTCAACCCACTGAGTGGCTGAAATCCCCTAAGAATTTGTTATTGTTTGTTTTCATCATTATTTAGTTATTGGGCAAAGACCAAGAGCAGTGCAATCAATTTAGGTGTGTCAAGTTAAATCAGATATCTTGATTCCATAATTGAGTAGACAGGCTGGAAGTTAAATAGAATACCATGAACTCTCATTCTATATGGTGCCAAATTAGTAAATATTCACTCTTACTGGATTAGTTCTGATCTCAAGTGCCAAAGATCAAAGATACTTGCACAGGACATAATACAGTATGCAGTATCTATTGGCATCAAACCTATTGCCATTAAGCACAATGCAGTTTATCTGTCAAGAAAGCAGAGTAACCCTTATGTGATACCACAATCTACTTAATCTTAAAAAAATGATGGCTTCCAGCAGAAATGTCAAACTCTCAAACTAACAACACATTATACATGAAAAGGGCACAGATTTCCTTCATGTACATTTTAATTAAGCCTCTTCTAAGATGGTAACAGTTAGCCTTTTATCTATTTTAAGTAGTTAACAACTGGAATGTGGAAGCTGAGTGTTTAGGTAAACTTAAAAGCAACTAATACTACAACATTGCCCTTTTTGTGATGATTTGTTTTGACCAGTTGATGTGTTAATGATCATTTTGGGGTATACCTGTATCTCTGGCCAATTGAGAGCTGACATATTGCTATTTCTTCTTAAGAGAATATTAATTTAAAATAGCATTTTTAGGTACACTCAAAAAATGATCTTCTGAAAGTAACCGTAACCTTGGTAGGTAGATAAATTTGACAAATGAAGATTTCTGATTCATTGGATGTGAAATGTAGATACTAATTTCAGTGAAAATGCATTCCTATGCATTTTAGACTCTTTCAATGAAGTGGTGCATTTAAAAGTTGTGTGTGTATTGTACTGTAGTCTGCTATGTGTATGTACAATAGCATTTAACAATATCATACATGAAAGTTTTATAGAATTAACAAAAGGTGACATGGACATGAAGTGAGCACATTCTGTTGGGGAAAAAAAATGGCACTGTTAGATTTACTGTGTACAGACTTTTAAACTGAAAAGCACACAGTATCTTAAAAATGAAATGCAATAAAATGAGGTATGACCATATTTGAAAGATCATCCTTGTTCTCAAGTTTCCTTACTAAAGTTCATAATGAAACCTAGGAAGATATAATTTTTAATTTACTTGTGGGTTTAAGTTTTATAATTTAAAAGTGTTTTTCAGATATAATTTTAAATGTTAATTTTGTTTTTCTCTTCAAATTGTTCTGGAGGTTATAGCCAGACAAGGATTGGAAGCATTTTTCATTTCCTTCTTCCATGCAGCAGTCAGGAACAGATTGCATAAAGGGGAATTGAAAAGTGGTCAAATTTTCTTTGAAAGTTGTGTATATTAAAGGCAGCCAGCCTTTAGAGTATAGTTCTGATGAAAATAAGATGCATATGCTGCATAAGCTTTGGGGGGAAAAAAAACCAACAAAACCAAACTCCAACAACTTTGTTTATATCCATCTAATATGATGTAAAGATAATAAGCTACTCTTATGTAAGTGCTTTGCGAGAAAATTATCATTATTATTATTAAAAGAAATACTTTATTATTATAAATATTATTCAGAAAAATATTTAAGTGGCAATGCAAATAGTGAAATTAATCAGACAAAGATAACTTGGTCATTCCATTTTCAGCCTTGGAGAGGGACATCATGCTTGGGAGGGTGGAGGGACAGCGCAGGAGGAGAAGACCCTCTATGAGATGGATTGATTCAGTGACTGGGGTAATCGGGATGGGTGTGTCAGAGGCAGTGAGATTGGCACAGGATAGAGCAGGGTTTAGGGCTGTTGTGCATAGGGTTGCTATGAGTCGGAAACGACTCGACGGCACATAACAACAACAACAACATGGTCAATTTACAGGTTTTAAGTCCTTGTGTACAAAAATACAATAATAAATAAAGCCCCTACTCTCGTGAAGAAAGGATTGACTCACTCACTTTTTCTCCTCTCTTTTTTCCTCTTTCTCTCCCCAAATATCACACACACACACACACACACACACAATGTCTTTGTTAAAGCTTCCTTATTTTCATTATTGAAATAATATATAATACAATCAATCCCTCCCATTGATTAAATTATTATTTTTAAATAATGCTGAAATAAGCATTTTATGTATATTTTTTGTGAAATCTGAAAAACAGTGTATTTTTTGTAAATAATAATTGAGGATTTAGTCAAATGAAGGAACAAAAATGTGCTTCTTATTGGAAGAGTTACTTAATATTTTCATTATATTTATTGGACATTTTTCTTTTGTCTACTAGGAATTGCCTGCTTATGTGATTTTATCAGTTTTTCTCTTGGGTTGCATAAGATCTTATATTTTTATGAGTTGAGTTGTGTCCCCAAAAAAACAGGTGTTGTAAATATAACCCCTGTGGATTGTAGTTTTATTTGGGAATGTCTTGTCTTTGGTATGTTAATGAGGCAGGATTATTCTAAGGTATATCTTGAGTGAGTATCTTTTGTAATGTGAAGGAGATTAAGTACATTTTTTTTAATTTTAAATTTATTTTAATGAAAGTGTACAGAGACTTTAGATTGCCATTCATTCATTCATTGTTGCTCTTTTCTCCCTGCCCACCCATTGCCCAATTCACTTTTCTTCTTAAAAAGTAAAAGAAAAACTTTTTCATTGTTATTCAATTCCTCCCCCCAAGTCCACTCCAGTATGCTACCTTCTTTCTTGACTCCTGTCATAACAATAATATCTAATCATACATCCCTTTTAAACAGTTCTCCCTCTCATCTGTTACAATGAGATTAAGCACATTTTAATGAAGATAAATTGGGGGTGGGGGAGGAAGAGATGCCAAGCATGGTAAGACTACCCTGGAGCTGACTTCAGAAGAGACAAAAGGCTTGCTCCAAAGCCAACACAAAGAGAAAGCATTCCCTGAGAGAGCAGCACCCAGAATTCAGACTTTTAGTCTCTTAAATTGTGAGAAAGTAAGCGACATTAGATAAGTAAGATATGTTTTACAACATTAGTGCCCTCTGGTAGCCAGGGATAAAAAGCTGCACTCCCAACCCAACGGCATGCAGTTCAAATCTTCCAGTTGTTCCATGGGAAAGAGGTGGACAGTCTCCTCCCATGTGATTTATTGTCTCTGAAAACCTACTGAAGGGTCACCTATGTGTTGGTTCTGACTCAACAGTACTCAACAAGAAATGCATCATAGAAATATCCAGTTTTACATTAGTTCTTGCTAATTTTTCTCATACTTAATTTTTAATATTTATTTAAGCCTCTTGTTTAGAGTCAGCAAGACCTTGGGGAAGGCCCTTTTACTTAAAAGTCAATTGTTATTTTATTTTAGAGAACATTCTTCTAAATAGTACAACACTCTCCTGTCAATATGCTGTACTGAAGTAACCTGGGGTTGCTGTGATTCTGAACCATGTTCCGTTGGGGTATCAAATGGCATAATGGTTATCCATGGTGTACAGTGTTGAGGGGAGCTCCCAGTTTAAGACAGGTTTGGAAGCCGGAGTGGCATCTGCTTCCTAAGCAACATGCCTCTTGAAACTATGAACTTTGAGCAATGATGATAGTTATAGAAAACTTTCAGGTCTTTTGTTCATAGGGTTGCTATGAGTCTTGCTCAGCTCAATGGCAATCAACAACTACAATGACAGATTTTTAATAAGGAGAAAATAACTATATCTTTACTAATTTCTTTTTCGGTATGTATGCTGCTGAGAATAAATCAGTATAAAGACAATTTGTCAGGTGATTGAGGCAAATAAGCTTTTCATGAAATAAAAGAATGAATATAGAAAATGGAGAAAAAAATGTAAGATACTAGGTAATGTTGTGGTTATAAGACATAGTAGAAAAAGTTTTTTAAAAGTAAGTCAAGAAGACCTTGTGGAAATTTAATAATATAGTATCCCTTTACCAACATAGTTTTCAGAGATCTTTGAGATTAAACATTGTGGCATAGTGAGTTACTCCTGGGTCCGCTAATAATAGACAAATTGATGGTTCAAATTTAAAAGCCACTCAATTAGGAAAAGATGGGTAGTCTCCACTGTAAAGACTTAGAGCCTTAAAAAACCAGTAGAGGGTCACTTTACACAGGAATCAATACAGCAGTTGCAGGTTTCTTTCTTTGAAATTGTATGCTTCTAGTATTTTTTTTTATAATTGTGCTTGCTTCTAGTACTTTTTAATATTCTTAAAATTCAGCTACCTTACCTTACAGAAACTGCCATTGCTTTTGCTAGACACTGTCAAGTAGACCAATACTCATAGCAACCCTCTAAACAACAGCTCTGAGCCTTGCCCTCCTCACGATCCCCGATATGCTTGAGTTCCTTGGTATAGCTACTGTGTCAGTCCGTCTTGTTGGGGGATCTTCTTCCTTTTTTGCTGATCCTCCACCTTTCTCAGCATGATGTCTTTTTCCAAGGAGTGGTGCTTCTTGACAACATGCCCAAAGTATATGAAATGAACTTTCATCATCTTTGTCTCTAAGAGCACCCTGGTTGCACTTCCTTCAAGATCATTTTTTTTTGTTCCGTTAGCAGATTATTGAATATGCAGAACCTAGTAAGTAACTCTAGGGAGCTCAGTTGGCCTTGTGGTAAGAATCTGCACTGCACTCCCAAAGTCATGTGGTTCAAATCCACCAGCTGCTCTTCAGGAGAAGGATGGGCAGTCTCCTTTTATGTGATGAACAGCCTCTAAAAACCCACTGGAAGGTCAGCTGTGAATCAGGTCCTACTTGATGGTACTCAACAATAACAAAAACAACAGTACTAACCCTGGAATTCTGGTGGCCTAGTGGTAAAGAATTGTGCTGCAATCCAAAAGGCAGGAGGTTGAAATCCACCAGATGCTGTGGAGAAGAAGGATGGGCAATGTCCTCACATGTGGTTAACATCATCTGAAAACCCCTGGAGGATTAACTATGAGTCGGTTCCAACTCAACAGTACACAACACAGTAGTAACTAACTTTGCTCATTGCAAAGAGCTCTTGTGCCATAGTGGTAAGGAATTGCCCTTCAGCTGCTCTGTTATTTCCTCCCATGAAATTTGTTGCCTCTGAAAAACTGCGGTATGGCCAGGTATGAGTTGGTTCCAACTGGAAAATATATAACAATAACAACAAATAGTAACTAAATTTCTCATTCAAGAGTTTCCCATTGTTGTTGTTATGTGCAGTCAAGTCACCTGCAACTCACAGTGACCCTGTGTACAACAGCTCTGAAGACTGCCCTGTCCTGAGTCAGTCTCACTAACTTTGAAACACCTACTCTCCTTACTATAGTTACTGTATCAGTCCATCTCATCCAGGGTCTTCCTTTCATGCACTGTCCTCCACTCTTCTAAGCATGGCATCCTTCTCCAAGGACTGGTCTCTACTGGCCACATGCCCAAAGTGTGTGAGACAGAGCTTCAAAACCCTAGCCTCCAAGAAGCAGCTTACCCTCTCCAGGACAGACTGGTTTGTTTTCCTAGTAGTTCATAGTATATGTTCAGGACTCTTCTCCAGCACCACAACTCAAAGGCGTCATTTCTTCAGTCACCCTTGGTCAATGTGCAGCATTCTGATGCATAGCAAGTAATTTTAACCTAGTGGCAAGAAACTGCACTGCAACCCCCAGAGCAGGTAGTTCAAATCCACTAGCTACTCTATGGGATGGACAGTCTCCTCCTGTGCAATTAACTGCATCTGAAAACCCACCAAAGGGTCCATTATGGGTCAATTATGACTCGCTGGTATACAACAACAGCCTGGATTAGGTGCATCTTAGTCTCTAGATTAACATCATTGCTTGTTAATACTCTGGAGAGGTTCCTGACAGATTTTCCCAGTGTAATTCTTCTTTTGATTTCCTGACTGCTGGTGCTAAGAAGGAAGGTTGAGCCTGGAGCTGAGCAAGCTGTAACTGTTAACAACCTCAATCGCTTCTCAATCTATCATTGTGCTGCCAGCTGGCCCAGTGATGAGAATCTTTGTCTTCTTGATTTTGAGCTTCAATCCATATGGAAGACTACAGTCCGGACAGTCTGCAGCAAGTGCTTCAGTTCACCCTCAGTTTCAAGAAGCAAGGTTGTGTTATCTGCATAACACAGATTGTTGATGAGTCTTCCTCCAATCCCGACACCACATTCCTTCTCATAAAGCCCAAACTACTCACATGATCTGTTCTACATATAGATTGAAAAAATATGGAGACAGGACATTTCCTGATGCACTCCTTTCCTGATTTTGATCCATGCAGTGTTTCCTTGCTCTGTTCTGAGGACTGCCTCCTGGCCCAAGTATAGGTCTTCACATGAGCACAATCTAGTGTTCAAGGATTCCCATTCTCCTTAAGGGTAGCCACAATTTGTTATGATCCACACTGTGAAATGTCTTTGCATAGTCATGTCTTTGAAAATTTTATATCTACACTTTTTTTATCCTTTGATTTTTATAAAATAGAGAAAATAGTTCAGTTCAAATTTATGTGAGTGTATACATTTTCTAAATTTATTGTAAATTGGTATTTTATAAAGCTTTCTTAATTTATACTTAATTAGGAGAGGTATTATGCTAAAATAAACTCTTGGTTGGATATTCTCTTTAAAAATCTCTGCAAAGTATATGCACACCCATGTTTATTGTGGCTTTGTTCGCAATAGCAAAGAGCTAGAAACAACCCAAGTGTCCATCAACAAACGAATGGCTAGAGAAACTCTGGTATATCCACACAATGTAATACTGTGCAGCATTGAAAAACAAGGAACTCATGAAATAGGCAAAAGAGGTGACCCTGGAGGACATTATGCTGAGTGAAATACCTCAGTCACAAAAGGACAAATACTGCATAGGGCCACTGTTATAAAATGCGACTGACATCAGGGTTGAGAGAAAACAGAAAAGGAGGGGAGGAATGATCTATATTGCATTGAAATAGATGAGGGAGAGATCTGTTGAAAAGGGATATATGAATGGGTATTCTTGTCATTACAGAAGTCCAGAGTGAAGGCTGCATTGTGGAGTGGAGTTGGGGGGAGGGATTGCATAACAATAAAAGAGTTTTACTTTTCAAGGAGAAGAGTTAATTGTGGGGGGAGGTGGTGGGCAGGGAGAAAAGTGCAACAATGAATGACTGGAAACCCTAAATCTCTGTAAACTTTCATTAGCATTAATAAATAAATTTAAAACATCTCTGAAAAATGACTTCTTTAGTTACTATTTTCATTAATGAAAAAGGAAGACAAAATAAATCATACTGGTATTGTGGTATCTATCTATTATTGGATAATAATCAACTTCAGAATATTAAAAGTGGGTTCTTTTCAAATGAACACATACTGGGGGAGGGGAAAGCACTATATCTAATATGGAATGATACTTCTGGTCAAATGAGATATTTTCCAGTGTAGCAAAAGTCTTCCTAGACATGGATAATTATATTCTTATGCTCTGGAGTTCCAGGAATCCTAATAATTAATCTGACTTAATAGAGCATTGTCCCATTTAAATATCCACCATAATACTCATATACTACCTTTGCTAGATATTGCAAAGATTTCTTCCGATTATTGTATAAACTAGTTTTCCAAATTCAAACCTGACCAATGTATGCTTTTCCTGAATAGAGACATCTAAGACTGTTCCAACCAGCACTTCCCTCTTCAGGAAAGTATATGCAGCAGTGGGTTTGAGAGGAAGGGGCCTCTGAGATATTTAATAAGATTGGGCCTTTTGATTATCAGCTGTTGCCTGCTTTTTCATTCAGTGTATCTATCATATGTAAATGATTACTTCATTCTCTGAACAAAAACTTGCAGATGTATAATTATAAGCATGAACTCTGCAACAGAGTTTTTCATAAGCCGTAGTTGGAAATGTGGTTATCATATACCACTTGCTATTATTTATAAAGATATATATTTTAGGAATAAATGGATTTATAATGAAAGCTGTCTTCCAGAGATGAATGGCACGATGCCATGATCTTCCTAATGCTCTCTCAGGTCACGACTTAGACACAAAATATTTCTGACAGAAGTGCTCTTTGCTGTTGCTAGTACAGGCATTTACTTAGATGGCCATCTGTGTCCATCCTGGGTCATGTGAGCCCAATCAGATATACGTCTCCTTTAATTTCTGGCCACTCAGCTACTGAGCTCCCAGCTGAGTCCCATGAAAAGTTATTCATGCTCCCATTTAGAGTGTGTGTGTCCTAATGCATTTGTCTACCCAGAAAAATGGTGGTGGGGAGAATGTCTTTGTAGCATAATTGAAATGAAGAGATTATGAGATTAGAATAGATATGTTAGCCTTCAAGGAAATGGAAAGAATTCATTTCTTAAGTACGTAAGTTTGTTTTCTGATGTATTTGTGTTTATTAACTTACTTGATCATTTAGATACAGTTTTCTGATATTTGCTTGAATATACCAAGATTAAGTCCTTCCACCCTTCTGGAAAAGACAGAAAATGTTCTGATAGTTTTTCATATCACAGTAGCTTACATATTGCTATAATATTAGAAGCTATGCCTTTAGTATTTCAAATATCAGCAAATACCGTGATGAACAGTTTTCAGCAGACCTTCTGTTCTAAGACATTTCTCTCACTCAGTCTCACTCGCTTTCTCTATCTCCTTTACAAAATTATGTTGAAATCTAGCCTATGGCCCTACTGTGTTTCAGAAGGATGTGCACCTTCCTGTACGCAGACACACAGAACTGCATCTTTACCCTTGATTGTGGTGGGTTAGGATTCAATAAAATGCTGTAAATGCTTCCTAGTTACTCTTATGAACCATTTTTAAAGGTAGAGACTGGTGTTTGTAGTCTTGGACAGCATTTCTGATATGACTATACAGTTTCTTCTTGGTTCCCCTAAGTCAGTAATCAGCAGAAAAGACTCCTGATTATTTCATTCAACTCTCTGGTGAACTCATAAAACTAGACCAGACCCCTGTCTATTTGGGCAAGATAAAATACTTATGGTAATTTTGCACTAAATTCACTGTCCTTAATTTTCCACATAATCCTTTAAGTCTCTCTTTCACTTTTTATACAGATACCTTTTCCAAACTGTCAATAAGCAAAGTTATTTTCTTAGTCAAACTTTTCCTTTCTTATAAATTTTGAGTGCATGACGTTAATGTGTTGCCTTCGAGTGAAAAAAGAGAGAGATAACCTTACTTATGTCTTCCCTTTCATCCAGGAACTCACACATTTTTAGGATGTTGGTAACTGACATTTTGAAAAAACAGTCTATGAACTGTGCAACCATTCTGAAATAGTTCTAGCACTTTCGCTGCAAAGGGTGGATCACTTAAGAAAATAGTAAGGTTCTTTTACCCTTCATTTCTGTTTACTTAAAAAGAGTGAAGCAATACAAAAGAGTTAATGTAATCTCCAAGACTACTTTAGCACTCAGTGAATCTTGATGGCCTTGTATTTTAATAAGAGATTATATATGTTATTACTTTGAGAGCTTTCACAAATTGCCACAAACATTAGGAAATGGATTCTCCACTGTAAAACACAGCATCCGTCACTACTACTCAGGGGGCATGCTTTCTTCTCCTCTGCCCTGTAGCAACCTTTTTCAATGTTATGAAAAGGTGTTGATTAGCTTTTATTTATGCTATATATTTAGGATATCCAACTGAGGAGCCAAACTCATTTATCTTGTATGCTTGGCAGGTAGCTCAAGGGATATAGATTCAGAATTGTAACAGAATAACACTGAACAATTTGAAACTCACCAAACACCCTACCCTCTGCTCAGTGAATTACAGGGTATGGAAACAGGAATGTTCCTATGTGACTTCCATTTCCCTGGGGTCTTCAGATTTTGTCTGTTGCCTGAGAAAGACTCTGTGCTGGAAAATACCTGGCTCCCCATGTGAGAGGTAATATGTTCTTGTAAGTGTTGTTGAAAGGAGATGATTGCTTCTCTTTGCTATAGAAAGTTATCAAGCTCAGACTGAGCTTTGGCGGTGATGTTTTACTGGCAGAAACTGTGTGTGGGGTTAGATAATCATTTCCACTTGGGTTAACCAGGTTTCATAGTCCTATATATAAAAGAAATCTCTAGGCAGCTTGTGCACTGGGGAGATTGAACTGTTCTGAATATTTTCTTTAAATTTATTATCATTTCAGTATCACTATTTATTACTAGGGAGATGTCCTTCAAGGTTCACATCAAATGCCTCTTCAGGAAACCCCTTTTTTATTAATGACTACTCCCATCAGCTTTGGATAGGATTTATGTTTTTTCCTATTATATATATGAAACCACTTATCTTATTCTATATGAATGAGTTTGCTGGGAGTTGATGATTTAGTGCTAAATAAAATAGGCAAGATCCTCTCCTTGTAGAAATTACATTGAAGAAAGACATACCAAAACCCAGAAAGTTAAAAATAAAAAGTAGACTCCATGTATGACTCTGGAAAAAGCAGGGTGGTTTTATAAAGCGTAAATTAGTAGAATGTGGTTTGGAGTCCTCTTGGTAAAGAAGAAATACAGACAAATATGAATAGTAAGAAGGAATAATCTATAGGTATATAATATATATGAAGACCAATAATAGCAATAATTGTGTGTGCAGAATATTATTGAGTAATAAACTTCCTGGTCACAGAAACTTTTATTTACTAGGTTTGTTTTGGGGGGCTTTAGCATGTTTGGGGGTTTTTGGAAATTTTTGTTTGGGTTTTTTGTTTGTTTGTGGGGTTTTCTTTATTTTTTGCTCCTACAATATCTGATAAGAGGCTTCAGGTAGGATATGTTCTCGGAAACTTGTTAAACAGGTTTATCTGGAGGTTTCTGATCTTTTAAAGATACTCTAAAATGCTCAGTCTTAAACTTCAGGAATGAGGGATCCATGTATTGTTGGATCTGTTTTACCACAGTTGTGCTAGTATCTTTTAAGCAGAAGAATGTCTGAATGGAAAAGTAGGTAGTCATCCAAGTACTAGAAGCTGTAGCTTGTCTTCCCGTTCTCTATGTGATACTTATGCAGTCCTCAGGGTACAGACATGCTCTTATGTAAGTCAGGGTTAAGGAGTTCAAAATCATTTCAAGGATTTGACTTGTAGAACATGTTGTTAGGTACCCATAGAGTAGAGCATGATTCAAAGCAACCCTTTGAACAACAGGTTTGCACCCTGTCCTATCTTGTACCATCCTTACAATCTCTGGCATACTCAAGCCTATTGCTGTAATCCCTGTGTTAATCCATCTGGTTGAAGGTTTTCCTCTCTTTCACCTGTCCTCCATCTTTCCAAGTATGCCCCTCTCCAAGGAATAGCCTCTCCTTGCAACATGCCCAAAGTATATGACTTGAAACATTTTCATCTTTGCCTCCAAGGACCACTTTGGATACACCTTCTCTAATACATACCTATTTATTATTTTGGAAGTCCATGGGATATTTATTACTCTTCTCCAACATCACAGTTCAAAGATATCAATTCCTCATCTTCGTTCATTGTCCCACTCCTAGATGTAGGTCAAGTGTTTGAAAAGACCATGACCTGAATCAAGTTTACCTTAGTATTCAAATTGACATTACTGCTCCTCAAAAATTTGGAAAGGTTCCTGACTGCAAACTCTTCCAGCACAGTATGTCTTCTGATGCCCTGACTGCTGCAGGTACAAAAGGTGTTGATTGTGGATCCAAGTAAGAAGTAGTTGTTGATAGTTTCAGTCTTGACTCCACCTATAATGATGTTGCTTATCAGTCCAGTGGTGAGAATTTTTGCTTTCTAGACATTGAGATGCAATCCGTATTCAAGGCTGTATTCTTTGATCTTCTGCAGCAAGTACTTCAAGTCCTCCTCACTTTCAGCAGGCAAGGTATAGCTGCATAACGTAGGTTATTGATGAGTCTTTCCCCAATCCTGATGCCATAATTATTCTTCTTAGAGTCTAGCGTCCTGAGTTGTTTGCTCAGTATACAGATTGAATAGGCATGAGAAAGGCTACAATCCTGATGCACACCTTTCCTGATTTTAGATGAATATCTAAATGGTGCCATTCTCTATTCAGGCAACAGCCTCTTGGTCTAAGTGTAAGTTTCACAGGAGCACGATTAAATGTTCTGGGATTCCCATTCTTCTCAATGTTAGCCATAATTTGCTATGATCCAAATAGTCAAATGCCTTTGCTTAGTCAATAAAACACATACAGATATTTTTCTGGTATTCTTTGCTTTCAGCCAGGACCCAGCTGACATCAACACTGAAAACACTGGTTCCATACATAGCCTCTTCTAAACTCACCTTGAACTTCTGGAAGTTTTCTATGTACTGTTCTAGCTGCTTTTGAATAATACTCAGCAATATTTTGCTTGCCTGAAGTATTACTATTGTTTGGTAATTTCCACATTCTGTTGGGTCACCTTTCTTGGGGATGGGAACACAATATGATCTCTTAAAGTTAGTTGTCCAGGCAGTTGTCCTCCACATTTCCTTTAGTAGATTGGTGACCACATCCAGGGCTGCATCTGTTAGTTGAAACATGTCAGTTATTATCAATTCGTGAGGCCTTATATTTTGCCAGTGCCTTCAGGGCATCTTGAACTTTTTTCATCACCATTGGCTCTTGATTGAGTGGTACTTCTTGAGATTTTTCAGTGTTGGTTATTTCTTTTTGGTATAGTAATTCTGTGTATTCACTCCATCTTCTTTTGGTTCTTTCTGAGTCATTCAAGATTTTGCCCATAGCATGTCTAAGTATTGCAACTTGAGGCTTGATTTGTTTTTCAGTTCTTTCAGCTTGATAAATACTAAATGACTTGTCCCCTCTTTTCCCCTCCAGTTCTCTTCACATTCTGTTACAGTAGTTTCTTTATTTCAGCTCTTCCCTTGTTTTGGATTCTCAATGTTCTATAGCAGTTTCCAGTATCTCTTCTAACATCCATTTGGTTCTTTTCCTTCTCATTTTTTAGTGACCTTTTGCATTATTCATAATTGATATTCTTGATGTCATCCCTCAATTCACCTAATCTTTTAATGTTTTCAATGCTTCATACCTATTCTTTAAGATAATTTTTTAATTCAGGTGGAATAGATTCGAGATCATATTTTGGTTCTCATGGACTCCTTTTTATTTTCTTCAGCTTTAATTTGATCCGCACATGAGTAATTGAGGGTCTTATCACAGTCAGCCCCTGGCCTGGTTTTGATTGCTCATATTGAGCCTCTGCAACTATTCTTTCCGCAGATATGGTCAATCTGATTCCTATGCAGTCCATTTGGTGAGGTCCACATATAGTCACCATTAGTGTGTTTTTTTTTTAAAAAAAGGTATTTGCAATGAATAAATTCTTCAATGTACAAAATTCTGTCATTCTACTTCCAGCCTCATTCTGTGATTAAGAACACAGTAATGGTTGATTATTCTACTTGTCACCTATGAACTCTTAACATTTGAAAGGAAGAAGATACCTTGTTTTCCATATTAACGTTAGCCTTGAATGTGGAAGTTAAAAGTGACTAAGGACAAAACAATTAGTAATACCCAAATCACCAGTGTTTACCATTCTGTCACATAAAAGAGTCTTTACTTTGGGCAAGTAATTTAACCCACTATGTTTACTTTTCTGAAAAATGGGAACCATGATATGAGGGACCATCCACGGAAGTGCTATGAAAAAAAATTTTAACAATTTAACATATGAAGATGCTAAATAGTGTTTGTTGTTATTGTCTATTTCCAGTAGTCTCCCACTCCACATGCAAAGTTTTAATATCTATAGAAGTTTATTTTTTTAATTGGCACAATGTTTTAAATTTATTTTAAGTTGCCAATGTTTAACAATAAAGTTGTTTCATATGTTACCAGGATTTCCTGATGCTTAACTTATACATTCGTGTATAAACTCTCAGTAGTATTTAAACAATGATGATTTATTTAATGCTGAATCTGTATACTCTCAATTTATTAAAGTTATTACAATTCTTTATTACATCCTCCAACACTAAAGGGCATCCATTTATGTTAACAAGGTGCAGATATTTCCATTTACCACTCTTTTCTTTCTGGAATACAAGTGTTCTTTACAGAACACATTTCCAACTTGACTATGCCAAGCAGACAAGTGCAAAGAGCAATTGCAGTGGCTTGGGGGGCGGGGGTAGGGAATCACATATCATTGGAGAAACTGGACTTTAAGAAGAATGTTACATCAAGACTGGAGTAAGACTCATCAATAATTGGTGTTGTGCATATGTTCCATCCTTGCTTGCTGAAAGTGAGTAGGACTTGAGGCACTTCCTGCAGAAGTTTAACTACCACCTTCAATATGGATTGGGCCACAACATCAAGAAAACAAAAATCCTCACCAGTGGGCTGATAAATAACATCATGATAGATAAAGATTGAAATTGTCAATAATTTTATCTTACACGGATCCACAATCAACACCCTTGGTACCAGCAGTCAGGAGATCAGAAGATATTGGAAGCATTGGAAAAGTAGGCTGTCAGGGACTTCTCCAGTGCTGTGAAGAGCAAGCCATGGTTTTTCCAGTCACTTGATATGCACCTGATTGCTGGACAGTGAACATGGATGGCAGATGAAGAATTGATGCTTTGAGTTGTGGTTTTAGTGAAGAGTCTTGAAGTATCTCATGAAGTACCACGAGAACAAACAAGGGAAAGTGCAGCCAGGTTGCTCCTTGATGGCAAGGATGGTGAAGTTTCATCTCACATACTTTGGTCATGTTGTTAGGAGAGGCTGTTCTTTGGAAAGGGACATCATGCTTGGAAAGGAGGAGGGTCAGCAAAAGAGAAGACGCTGCACAGTGAGATGAATTCATACAGTGACAGAGGTAAAGCACTCAAGTGTGTTGTGGATAATAAGGTTGCAAGGGATAGGACAGTGTTCACATCTGTTCTTCATAACATCACTATGAGTCATACTCAACACCACCTAACAACATTGTACTCTTTAAAAAAGGGGGGGGGGAATGTAAAAATTAGACTCATATGTAAAAAGTGGACTCAAATCAACATTAAACTTGAAAAGACAGATTAAACACACACACAGACACACACATACATATAACTGAAAAAATACACATTGCCCAGTTCAATTCATGCTTGCTGTTTGTCATGGACATTTAATATGCATTATCTTAATAACAACACCAACGTCAGTAATATATTACATACAGTTAGCATTAACAGATGACAGATATGATTAATATATTGTCCTTCCTAAGATACTTATTGCTAATGACTGAAGAAGGCCCATAATGAGAACATTTTACATATATGCTAAAGCATTCTCTACTTTGTCTTAACTCAATACCCACTGTCATCAAGTCAGTATGGATTCATAGCAGCTCTGCAAGACAGAAGAAAATGTTGTAACCTATCTACTCCGCGGCCCTCAGGCCTGCCTTGTTTTTGGTGAAACATTCTTCTAGGTTGTATAACCCTGGTCTGTCTACTTGCTGTACAGAGGTAACTTGTGGTTGCAGTGATGCTGAACACTGTGACACACTTGATGAGTCAAATGCGAGAATGGTTGCCCATGGTGGACAGTGTTTGGTGAAGCTCCCCAATTAAAACAAGCTTGGAAGCAGGAATGACATCCACTTCCATAATAGTTTGCCTCTGGAAACCCTATGAACCTGGAGAGAGGATGAAAATTATACAAGTGTCCAGGACTTTCGTTCATAGGGTCGCTATGAGTCACCTACAACTCGACAGCACTTAACAACAACAGTGGATAAGGAGTTACACTACCAACTCACAAGCAGGTGGTTCAGCTTTACCATGGCTTCACAGGAGAAAAATGAGCAGTTTCCTTGCTAATTATTTACAGCCCCTGAAAACTTACTGGCGGGTCAGCTATGAGTCCGTTCTGACTTCATGACCATAACAGCTATAGCACTGAGTTGAATTGCCTGAGCGAGTTTCCAAAGCTGTTAATCTTCCTCATCCTTCTGTCATGGAGCAGTTGGTAGGTTTGAGTCATCACCTTTTGGGTGAGCAGCCAAATACAGTAAGCATGGTGCCACTAGGAACTCTAAATTTATTCCAGTGATCGTGTTTCTTCCAAATCTGTTCTTTCTCAAAAAACTCCATTTTTATCTCAAAAAGAATAGAGAAATATATTTAATGAATATTGTTTTAATACTGCAGAAATTTTCACTTGATCATATATTTGTTAAGTGACTTTTATCTCAGGAAATCTTATGCTTGAATTTTAAACAAATGGCATTAAATAAACCACAACTGCTTTCTAGCTTTACTAATGAAGAGAGTTCAGTTTAACCTACTAAGTGGAATATACCTTGTTGGGAAATGGTTTCAGGGTTCTGTTAAATGTTTAAAGATATGCTGGCAGTTGGAGTTTCCATAATGTAATCTAAGTAATCATTTCCTGGGAAGGCTCCAAACTTGCTGAGGCATTTATTTCACATACCAGAGTGAAAAAGTAGATTTCCTATCTAGGAAAGCAAGATGCATTGCCTCTGTAAATTCTCAGTGCATGTAAAACTAATTCTAGCAGTTATTTAAAGTGAAAAAAAATTGTTAGGATAAGGTCTAGACCTTGACAAAACCACAAGTTATGTTTTTAATTTTGTTTTAATCCCTAAATAACTTCCTGGCTTTAAAGTCCATTTTCATCTATGCTCAGTTTTATTAGACTTTTACAGACCATAATGGGATGGGTTTTTACACTGAGCACTGAAGAGACTATTAGGGTTTGGGGTTGGTTGTTTTCAGGTTTTTTGGTTTTTTTGTTTGTTTTTTTTCCATCATCTGTAATTAGCCAAATCGAATAATTTATATGCATCTGTCATAATCAGGAGTGCTGGTGGTACGGTAATTAAAGAACCTGACTGCTGAAAAAAGTACACAATTAATACCCTCTAGCCACTCCACAGAAAAAAGATGTCATGATCTGTTTCCATAAAGATTTATAGCCTTATGAATCATGTAAGGAAGTTCTGTTCTACTAGGTTCTATTGATTGGTTCAGGAGGAAATAAGAGATAACTTGACAACATTAGATTTGAGTTTATCAGAATACTTCAGATTATAGTATGTCAGTTCTTACATAGATGCCATACCTATGTTTGATTCAGACTTCTTCCCTGAGAGAAATGGCAATTTCATGAGTCCAGTGGTTAAAATAAATATGTAAATTCCTGGAAGTGTACCTGCTTGCTTATGCTTGATGTAATTATAGAGAAGAGAATTTTAGGCCAGTTTTTCTCTGAAACAATAATGAAGCAAAATGAAGATTTGCTTCTTACTTTTATGTGCAACAACACTTCAGCATATTATCTAGTTTTACCAAATTTGAAATTAAACGTCTTCTAGTAAGTCCTTTAAAAGTCTTATGAATGAGAGAATTTTCTCTTTAGTAATGTTAATTTTAATTAAAATTTTTCTTTAAAACTTCAAACTCTTGTACACATTGTAATTAAATATACAACTTATTAAAATATAATAAGGCCAGTTAGCATAGAATTAAATTGAACTCTTTATTTTGCACACTGATGCAGCAGGTATAGAAAATGTGATCATCTTAGTCAACATTATGTTTTGAATTTTTAAATGTAATTTCATTTTAATATGCCCTGGTGGCATTATGATTAAGAACTTGGCTAGTAACTCAAAGGTCAGTGATTTGAATTCATTATAGACTTAAATGGGAAAAGATTTGATTGTCTTGCTTTTGTAAAGAACAGGAACTATAGAGTTACTATGAATTAGAATCAACACAATGACATACGTTACAAATTTTACACTGAGTTATCTTAAAGTCTAAGTTATTGGTATTGAATGAGGATATTTTACTCTTGTGAAATTTTTTTCTATTCTGTAACTTGAAAGATCAAAGCAAAAATGTAATTATGCATGTGTGTTTACCTTCAAATAGCAAATCACATAAAAATTTGTTTTGCTTAACACAGTGACTGTATATTGATTATTAATGAGTAAATTACTAATGCTGAAAAAACTAATATTTTTTAATTTTGATGCTTCTTTAGAAATATTTTAGAGACATGGTTGACTAAATTACAGAAATGATGGTTCTTAAAAAATTTATGTAAATAATAATAAATTTTATTGCCAGGCAGTAACATTTTTTTTTCCATAAGCTTTCATGTGTCATGTCCTTCCAGTTTGTTTTCTATAAATGAAGATTATGAGGAGGTTTTTATGTTTGGTTTTTTTCTGTTTTGCTGGTTAATGTACAAATAGCTCATCTACACTTAGGAAGTGATGAAATAATGACCCTTGTCTTCCTTTTTCAGCTTGACCTCTTATATTTGTCTCATAATAGGTGAATCGTCTGCATATGTATGGTATATATAATCCCCTTAACCAAGCCCACTGCCATCAGCTAGACTCCAACTCATGGAGATCCCACAGAAAACAGTCTAAGTGCCTCTTAAGATTTTCTTATCTGTGATCAGATCACCAGTCCTTTGTTTTATGGTGCTACTGGATGGGTTTGAACCATCAACTTGATTCTGCTAGTCAAGGGCAAAATGGTTGCACCACCCAGGCAGCTATGTATACTCACAGAGACATAGAAAATAGTCCTTTAACTGCATTCTTCCTTCTCCGCTGTGTTTGTTATCTAGTAAAATGAAACCATTTGAAGAACCTCTGTTTTGATAGGAAATAGGTTCTCACCTGAAAAGTCTCCATGCATGGACCCTGTTTCAACATATTAATCTTCAACTTTTGGTGGTCTAGTGGTGGACAGCTGCGTTGCAATCCCATAGACACGTGCTTTGAATCCACCAGTTAGTTACTCTGTGAGAGAAGGATGGGAAATCTCTTCTCTTGTCATCAACAGTCTCTCAAAAGCTGCTGAGGGTCAGCTGTGGGTCACTTCCACTTGACGATACTCAACAGCAGCAACATAAGCAACAGTGCAAACAGCTGCTTTTAATTCGGAAGACTGTTGTTGTTGTTGTTGTTGTTGCTATGTGCCATCGAGTCGCTTGCGACTCATAGCGACTCTATGTACAACAGCCCTAAACTCTGCTCTGTCCTGTGCCAGTCGCACTATCTCCGACACTCCCATCCTGATTACCCCAACCACTGAATCAATCCACCTCATAGAGGGCCTTCCCCTCCTGCACCATCCCTCCACCCTCCAAAGCATGATGTCCCTCTCCAAGGACCGGTCTCTCCTCACAACATGTCCAAAGTATGTTAGAAGGAGCCTCAGAATCCTTGCCTCCAAGAAGCCACCCGTTTTAACCCTTTCCAGGACAAATCTGTTTGCTTTCCAGCATCCCATGGTATTCTCAATACTTTTCTCCAGCACCACAGCTCAAAGGCATCAATTCTCCTTCTATCCTCTTTGATCATTGTCCAACCCTCTGATGCATAACAAGTGACTGCGAAGACCATGGCCTGTATCAAACGCACTTTAATCTCCAGAGAGACCCCATTGCTGTTCAGTACTTCGGATGGGTCCCTAACAGCAGACTTTCCCATGGCAATGCGCCTTTTAATTTCCTGGCTACTGGTGTCAAGAGTGTTGACTGTGGAGCCAAGCAAACTAAAGCTGTGTACAATCTCAATCTCTTCACCATCCATTCTGATGTTGCCAATTGGTCCTGTGGTGAGAATCTTTGTCTTCTTGCCATTGAGCCTCAATCCATATTGTAGGCTGCAGTCCTTGACCCTCTGCAGCAGGCACTTCAGGTCCTCTTCAGTTTCAGCAAGCAGGGTTGTATCATCTGCATAACGCAGATTGTTGATAAATTGTCCACCAATCTTGACTCCACATTTCTCCTCATAGAGTCCAGCCTCCCGGATAATCTGTTATGCATATAGGTTGAAAAAGTGTGGAAATAAGATGTATCCCTGGCGTACGACCTTCCCAATTTTGAACCATGCAGTGTTCCCTTGCTCTGTTCTGATGACTGCCTCCTGGTTCAAGTATAGGTTTCACATTAGCACTATCAGGTGTTCTGGGATTCCCATTCTTCTCAGAATCAGCCACAGTTTGTTATGATCTACCCAGTCAAATGCCTTTGCATAGTCAATGAAACACAGATAGACATTCCTCTGGTATTCTCTGCTTTCAGCTAAGATCCATCTAACATCAGCTACAATATCCCTAGTACCACGACCCCTTCTAAACCCAGCCTGGACTTCTGGTAGTTCTCTGCTGATATGCTGTTCCAATCGTTTTTGGATAATCTTCAGTAAAATCTTGCTCCTTTTGAAATTTGTTCATTGGGAAGACTAGTAAAGGTAAAAGGTAGGATAGGAATTCTGGGTTCTTATTACTAGCCGTTTTTTACTTTGAAATCTCATGAGTGATTCCTATACACTCTTAGTTAATCCTTTAAGGGCTTAGTTGCTTTTACTATAAGTTATGGAATGTGTGAGTTATTATTCTGTGCCAAGGTCACCTGTGGTCGTGTGAATTTCATCATTGCCTAAATATGTCTGTGGTATAGTGTCTAGGCTACAGCATGACAGCCAGATTTTTAAAACTCATGTAATATTATAAAATCCCTTACATAATCCTTTCCTGAGAGTTATAAATTAAATTCTTCCTCAAGAGTAATTCTACTTCTTATAGTTCCTGTGAGTGTTTATATTAACATTACCATTCTGGATGAGAAAAAAAAATCATTCAATTCATTCAATTTATCATTCCTCTTACACTATGAGTCTGCCTTACAGTTTACTAAATGACTCATATAACTGTTAACACAGCCTAGAATTAAAAACTCATTGTTGTTAACTCAATTCTAACTAGTCATTGATGAGTAGAAAACTATCCATAGCTGACCTTCCAGAAGGTTTTAAGAGGCAGTTAATTACATGGGAGAAAAATTGACTGTCTTTCTCTCATGGAGCAGCTGGTGGATTCAGACTCGGTGTCTTTGGGCTTGCAGTACAGCTTCTTAGCACTAGGGCCTCCAGAGGGTCTTTCTAACTAATAGAAGCCCTATTAAAGGAACCCTGGTCACTCAATGGTTAAAGAGTGTTGCTGTTAACAACAACAGAACAAAACACCACACCACCAAAAAAAAGTACTCTGTGGTTGCAATCCCTGTACCACCAGAACCCCTTAATCTGTAATTTCTCAAAATAAGGTAAATGACTAAAGGCATTTCCAACTTTGCAGGGGATTTCTCAAATCTGAGAACATTTTGAGTCTGCAAAGAAAGAGTGGCATCAAGTCCTTTTTTATTCTGGTGTTGAAACTTTCCAACTATGGAAAAGAATAGTTTTATTTTTATCTATATTTAAAACTAACCCTTTTGCTACATTTACCAAAGAACTGCTCAGAGAACTGGGACCTAACCTTTTGAATAGAGTTACTTTCCATTGAAAGTGTTTAACATATTTGTAATTCTGGTTTGGCAAATTTATGTGCTGTCTTTACAGGCCCTCTCAGTTTCTCTTGCAGAGAAGCCTTTCCAGTGTAATATGCTTTAGAGTTTTCCTTTATAAAACTGTAAGTGTAACTGTATCTACAATATGTAGAGCCTCTTTTCATAGTGGAGCCCTATGGTGACATCTGTAAGGAGTTGCTCTGCCAACTCAAAAGTACGTATTTCAAATCCAGCAGATCCTCTGAGGATAAGGATGGACTTTCTCCTCCCACATGATTTACAGCCTCTGAAAAGTTAATGGAGAGTCAGCTTTATGTTGATTTTGACTTAAAGGCACACAGTAACAACATATAACGCATTTCTATTTGCTATAAGTTAGCTAGTGAATTTGCAAATAAGAATTTTTCACATTTTTATAACAGGATATTTATTACCTTTGAGGGCAGATAAGGATTGAGATGGGAGAAATTTTATGTAAAGCTGATTTCTTTCTTGTCAGTAATTGATCCAAATAGAAACTAACTTGGAAAGGTGGTAATGCATGTTGACAAAAATACAGAAATCCAGAACACGTTTCAGTTACTTAACTGTAATTGTGTTTAGAGAATCGGTTTGATGTTGATCCATTAAGAAAACAATAGGACACTCTCACTTAGACTTTTCAGGTGAGAGTGGCTCTCATATGAGTCAAATTAGGTGATTATTTACTTTTAATTTTTTGTTATTGATTTCTTTCAACTAATTGAGCATATGTAAAAAGGCAAAAAGATGTAGTACGAAAATCAGGAGTTTTGGAGGTAAACAAATGTAGATTCAGATTTTGAGCTCTGCTGTGCAAGTAGCAAAGGAGGATTGGTACAGTGGCTAAGCTCTCTGCAGCTAACCAAGAAGTTGGCATTTCAAACCCATCAGCCATGCTATGGGAAAAAGACGTGGCAATCTACTTCCTAATTACTATAACCTTGGAAACCCTAGGAGGCAGTTCTCCTTTGATTTAAAGGATCTCTGTGAGTGGAATCAACTCAGCAGCAGTAGGTATTTAACAGCTGTTTTACCCAAAGAAATATATGTGTACTTTGTGGTCAGAATCCTTCAACTGTAAAATATACATAAGAAGGCTGTCTCAGAAGGTGCTATATGTTTTTTATGAAATCACTGGAGAAGCTCAATATCAGCTGTGAAAAGTAGACCATGTGCATCTGATTGTGGAACAGACCATCAACTACTCAAATGTAAGTTCAAACTGAAACTAAAAAGTAAATAAAATCTACAAGAACCAAAGTTTGACCTCAAGTCTATTCCACCAGGATATAACAACCATCTCAGGAACATGTTTAAAGTGCTGAGCACAAGTGAGCAAAGACCAGATGAGCTGTGGGAGGATATGAAGAATATCATTCATGAAAAATGTGAAAAGTCATTATAAATATAGAGGAGAAAGAAAAGACCAACATGGATGTCAGAAGAGACTCTGAATATTGCACTACAGTGCTGAGAAGCCAAAGCAGAGGGAAGAAATCAAGAGCATAACAGAAGATTTCAAAAGACAGCACAGGAAGACAAAGCAAAGGCATATAATGAAATGTGCAAGGAGCTGGAATTGGAAGCTCAAAAGGGACAAACTTGTTCGTTATTTCTTAATGTGAAGGAACTGATGAACAGGTTTAGGCCTCAATTAGTTAGTTATGGATGCAGAGGAGAGAGTGTTGAATGAGTCAGAAAGCATCAAAAGGAGATGGCATGAGTACAGAGTCACTATACCAAAAAGAATTCACTGACACCGAATAATTTCATTAAACAACATGTGATCAAGAGCATATGGTGATAAAGGAGGAAGTACAAACTGCTCTGAAGGAATTGGCAAAAAACAAGGTCCCAGCAATGGTGGAATACTAGTTGACATATTTCAGCAAACAGTTGCTGCCCTGGACACACTCACCTGGTTGTGCCAAGAAATCTGGAGGCTAGCTACCTGGCCAACTTACTGGAAAAGATCTATATTTATTCCCATTCCAAAAAAAGGTGACCAACAGAGTGTAGAAATTATCAAACTGTATCACTACTATTACATGCAAGCAAAATCCTGTTGAAGATTATTAAAAAACTACTGGAACAGTATATCAGCAGAGAACTACCAGATGTGCAGGCTGAGTTAAGACGAGGCTGTGCCATTAGGGACTTCATAGCCAATGTTAAGTTCATCTTGACCAACAGAAGGGAGTACTAGAGGGATGTCTATATGTGTTTCATTGATGATGCAAAGGTATTTGACTGTGTGCATTACAACAAATTGTGGCTAACCTTGAGAAGAATGAGAATCCCAGAACACTTAATGGTGTTCCTGTACTTAGACCAGGAAGCAGTAATCAGAACAGAACAGGGAAACAATGCATGACTCATAATCAGGAAAGGTGTCTAGGATGCATCCTATTGCCATACCTTTTCAATGTATATACAGAACAGATCATTCAGGAGGCTGGGTTTTATGAGGAGGAATGTGGCATCAGGACTGAAGAAAGATTCATCAACAACCTGCATTATGCAGATGGCACAGCTGTGCTTGCTGAAACTAAGGAGGACATGAGATATTTGCTGCAGGAGATCAAAGACTATAGTCTTCAATATGGATTGATGTTCAATATCAAGAAGACAAAGATTCTCACCACTGGGCCAATTAGCAGCTTGGAGAAGAGATTGAGATTGTCAACAATTTCCATTTACTTGGTTCATTAATCAACACTCTTGGCACTAGTAGTCAGGAAATCAAAACAATTGCAGTGGGAAAGTCTGCTGTCAGTGATCTCTCTAGAGTACTAGAGAAGAGCAACAATGTCGGTCTGGAGACTAAGGTGCACCTGATCTAGGCCATGATCTTTGTGATTGCTTGCTATTCGTCAAAGAGCTAGACAATGACTAAGGATGATAGAAAAAGAATCAATGCCATTGAGTCATGGTGCTGAAGAAGAGTGTTGAACATAAATTGGACTGCCAGAAGAACAAACAGTTCTGTCTCACATATTCTGGGCATGTGACCAGGAGGGACCAATCCTTGGAGAAGGACATCATGCTCGGAAAGAGGGACAGTGTAGGAAAGGAGGATGCAAGAGGAGATGGATTAACTCAGTGACTGGATTGAGTGGGATTGGGTCTGTCAAGACAATGAAATTGGATCAAGATAAGGTAGGATTCAGAGCTGTTGTATATTAGCTCACCATGACTCACTGGCAACTCGACAGCACATAACAACAGCATCATCACAGTGGTTGCTATAATATAGATCTTAATAAATTACTAAGAACCTTAATGTAGCATTTTAAAACGTTTCACATATTACTTGTATGATTCCATGATACTTTCACTCTCATGAGTCCCATTCACATGCCCATGATTTGAAGTGATATCATGAGATTGTTTAAAGCACTGAAAACAGGGTTCATTAGTATTCATTTAATAACATGTATTGTTGTTTGTTAAGTGCCGTCGAGTTGTAGGCAACTCATAGCGACCCTATGAACAAAAGTCCTCAACAGTTGTTTGACTTTCGTCCTTTCTCCATGTTCATAGGGTTTCTGCAGACAAGCTGTTTATGGAAGTGGATGCCACTCCTGCTTCCAAGCATGTTTCATCCATGGAGTGCCACCAAACACTGTCCACCATGGGTGACCATTATCGCATTTGACACGTCAGTGTCACAGTGTTCAGCTTCACAGTGACCACAAGTTGCCTCTGTATGGCAAGTGGACATACCAGGGCTATACGACCTAGAAGAATGTTTGACCAAAACAATTAAAGACAGGCCTTATGGCTACGGATTAGAGTCACCCACCTGTGGCTTGGTAGCATCACTTTCGGTCCAGTATGCCAACTGGTCTCTCTCTATGTTGTTAAGTGCCGTCGAGTGGTAGGCAATTCATAGCAACCCATTAACGAAAGTCCTTGATAGTTGCGTGACTTTCATCCTTTCTCCACATTCGTAGGGTTTCCCGAGGCAAGCTATTTATGGAAGTGGATGTCACTCCTGCTTCCAACAACATGTACTAGACAAATTAAATCATTCCAGACTGAGAAGCTCAAGTGCAAGGGATATAATTACACCACCACCAATATTTGTTTAATCCATTGGTTGCTTTGTTTTTTAAAATATAAAATTATGGCTATCATTATCCTTCTTGTTCTATAAATTTAAAGAATTATTTAAAATCATAATCTTTCCTTTGTTGTTGTTGTTGTTATGTGCCGTTGAGTCTCCTGCAACTCATAGCGACCCTATGTACAGCAGCTCTAAACCCTGCTCTATCCTATGCCAATCTCACTGTCTCTGACACACCTAACTAACCCCATTACCCCAGTTACTGAATTAATCCATCCCATCGAAGGTCTTCTCCTGCACCGTTCCTCCACCTTACCAAGCATGATGTCCCTCTCCAAGGACTGGTCCCTCCTTGCAACATGTCCAAAGTACGTCAGATGAAGCTTCAGAATCCTTTTGTCTAAGGAGCAGCCTGGCGTCACCCTCTCTAGGATGAACCTGTTCATTTTCTTAGCAGTCCATGGTATATTCAGTACTCTTCTCCAACACCACAGCTCAAAGGCATCAATTCTTAGGAAAACAAAAAGAAATATAACTGCAGGCATTTTTCAGATGAAGTAGCATGAATGGCAACAGGGAGTATGTAGTTTGAATTTCCAATATTTCTGAATTGATTTGATATTTTAATCACGTACAAATACTTCTAAAAAACGCCAGTGAATAAATGTGTGCAGTAAGATTAAGGACTATTTCATTGTTATTGTTGTTGTTTCATCTTTGCATTTCTGTATTAAAACTCGTGGTGACCCTATAAGAACTGTCCCATAGAGTTTCCAAGGCTGTTACATCTTCTCCTGTAGAGCAGCTAGTCAGGTAAGCAGTGAGGTTTAATTACTGTATTACTCCTTCAATAAGACATAACTAACTCACTCATCACCATCAGGTTGGAACAGATTCATAGTTGATCCCCCAGCAGGTTGTCAGAGGTTGTAAATCACAGGAAGAAATTGTTCATCTCTCTCCCTCTCTCCCTCTCCCTCATGGAATAAAACTCCTGAAGAAGTGTGCCTTTATGTTTACAGTGCAACTCTCTACTGACTGTACCATCAGAACTCTCTAAACTGGTTCTACAGGGACCGTGAATAAGTTACGTGCACAGAAAGATAGTTTTCATTTCTTTCACTCATATTCTTAAGAATCAAACCACTAAATACAAGAGCAGAAACAAAATGAAATTATAAAAAAAACCCAAACATTTAAAACACAAATTAAGTTCTTGTTTATATCCTGTTCTTTGGTTTTTCAAATATATAGCAAAAGTCACCATCAGAGTCATTTATCGGTCGAGATAAGAGATCGAATTCTCAGTCATATATCGGACGGCCAATTCAGCTGGACAAGATTTTGATGACAAAAGTGAAAGTGCCGCACACGTTTGTCATCCATTCCTACACCCGCCCCACCGTGTGCCAGTACTGTAAGAAGCTTCTCAAGGGGCTCTTCAGACAGGGTCTGCAGTGCAAAGGTAAGACCACCTTGCTACCAAATGTTTTTACCTACCAGACTTACAAACTTGAAGATAGTAACTCACCACTTGAAATTGCAGCTTTTTATTTTTATTATTCTGTTCCTGATGAGTTCTTCTCTTTGTTTTGTTTTATAATCCTCATAAATAGATTGCAGATTCAATTGTCATAAGCGTTGTGCACCCAAAGTACCAAACAACTGCCTCGGTGAGGTGACCATTAATGGAGGTATGTGAAAACCTAAGTCCCTGTCCTTGCTTCTTTTCTTTACAAGAGTGTGACAGCTAGGACTCAGTAGATGATGTGTACAGTAGGTTAAGTGTTCGACAGTTTATTGAAAGGCTGCAAATTTCAATTCACAACCTGCTCCTCAGGAGGACGATGACCCAGCGTCCTTCCATTAATAATCACAACCCGGAAAGTCTGATAGAATGCCGCCAAGAGTGGGGATCAAGTCAGTGGCAGTTGGCTTTTTGAGTGAGTTTGGCTGGTTTACCACCATAACTTTCTGTTCATATCTGTCTTAGCCCAAGACAAATGATGAACTGAGTTTATTTACCTTTGTTGTAGAAAATCGCTCAATATAGCTCATTGAGCTTTGGTAAAAATCAATGAGGCTTTGTTGACCTTTTCACTGTGACCTTTCAGTAATAAAAACTTTGACATCCAGAATGTCATTCCCAGCTCTGTAATCTTATACTGTAGTATGTTCCAAAATTTGAAAGTGGTTGATGTGCCCACAAGTTGTAGTTCTCATTTTAATCATTTAAATGGAAGTTAGTTCCCCCACTCCTACCCCCATCTACCAATGCAGGGAAGGCTCTCAGAGGCTCCTCATTTCTATTACGTACGTGGCTCCTAACCTGTATTTTTAGTAATGAAGGGAACTTATATTCAGCAAGTTGAAAAACACATATTCTTTCCTATTGTTCTGGTGTGCAGTGGCAGTATTTCTGACTCGGAGGCACTTTATAGCACAGAGTTAGAACTGACTCATAGGGCCTTCAAGGCTATAATATTTATGGGACCTCTTTCTCTGATAGATGGTAGGTTTGAATCATCAATCCACTAGTTAGCAGTCAATAGTTTTACCATTTTTCCCTATATTTTACATTCTATTGGCATAGTCTGTAACAGGTTATAATGTTGCCAACTAAAAGCCTCATGTCTCTTCATTTATTTCTGCTCTAGTTTTTATAATTTCCATTTTTTTAAAGGGTGTCGGGTTTTCTTGCTGTTCTTTTTCAATTTGCTGGAGATACTGGGTTAGAGAGTAAATAGTCGGTTTTTCTTGTCTTTTGATATGTTTGCTTATTGCTATAAATTGACCTTTGATTACTGCTTTGACTGTTTCCCAGAGGTTTTGGCAAGTGGTGTTTTCATTGTCATTACTTTCAAGAAACTTTTTAATTTCATTTTTTATTTCTTCTACTATCCAATCATGTTCAAGCAAGGTGTTGTTCAGCTTCCAAATGTATGGGTTTTTTTTCTCCTTTATTGTCCTATCATTAATTTCTAATTTTGTGGCACTATGGTCTGACAAGATGGTTTGTATTATTTCTATGCTTTTGAATTTATTGATGCTTGCCTTGTGTCCTAGAATGTGATATATTTTAGAGAATGTTCCATGCATATTAGAGAAGAAGGTATTCTGTGCTTTTTGGGGGTGCATTAGTCTATAAATATCTATGAGGTCAAGTTGGTTTATTGTGTGATTTAATTCTTCAGTATCTCTGTTGAGTTTTTTTCTGGCAGTTCTATCTTTTCTTGAGAGGGGTGTATTGAAGTCTCCCAGCACTATAGTAGTGTTGTCTATTTCCTTTTTCAGTTTTGTTAATGTTTGTTTTATGTATTTTGCTGGTCTTTCATTTGGTGCATAGATATTTATTATTGTTATATCCTCTTGTTCTATTGACCCTTTCAGCATTATGTAGTGACCTTCCTTGTCCTTTGTGATGGTCTTTACACATTGATATTTATTTTATCAGAGATTAATATGGCTACTCCTGCTTTTTTCTGGTTGTTACTTGCTTGGTATATTTTTCCCCACCCTTTTCTTTTTAGCCTGTCTTTATCTTCATTTTTCAGGTGTGTCTCTTGTAGACAACGTATTGATGGATTTTGTTTTTTTAACCAATCTGCTACTCTCTCTTCAGCGGTGCATTAAAACCATTCATGTTCAGTGTGTATTGAGAGGCTAGGTTTATTGCTATCATTGTGTTGAGTTCTTCTTGGTGTTGTTGCTAGTTACTTTGGACCATGGAGCTTTCTGTGGTATATCTGTAAGAAGGACATCTCTGAGTTTCTCCTGCAATGCTGGTCTTGTTCTTACAAACTCTCTTAGGTTCTGCTTTTCTGGGAATATTTTGATCTGTCCTTCATATTTGATGGATAATTTTGCTGGGCACAGTATTCTTGGTTGACAGTTGTGTTCTTTGAGTGTTTGATATATGTCCTTCCACTCTCTTCTTGCCTGCATGGTTTCTGCTGAGAAATTGGCACTTAATCTTATCTGTTCTCCATTATAGGTTACTCTTTGTTTCTCCCTTGCTGCTTTCAGGATTCTCTCCTTATCTTTGGTTATGTCAAATTTAACTATATGCCTTGTTGTTTTTCTTTTGGGGTCTAATGTATATGGGGTTCACTGAGCTTCCTGAATACATATTCTCTAATTCTTCATTATGCCTGGGAAGTTTTCCTCTAGTAATTCTTCTACAACTTTTTCAGTGCCTTCACTTTCTTCTTCCTTTTCTGGGATTCCAATGATGCGCATGTTATTTTTCTTGATGGTGTCTCACATTATTCTTAGGTTTTCTTCTTTTTCCTTCTTTTTTTGAGTCTGTTTGTTGCTCTAGCAGATCAGTGGTGACAATTTTGTCTTCAGTTTCACTGATTCTGTGTTCCATCTCATCAACTCTGCTCATATATCCCTCCAACATGTTGACAGCCTCTGAAACATTGGACCTTATAATTTGAATAGTGGATTCTTGTTTTTCCAGTGCCACTAATGCCTCATTTGTTTTCTCTGCAATGTTCTGCATCGTTTTTTTTAGCTCCTTTTGGTTTTTGCTTGTAGTATCCTGTAATTCATCAAGTTTGTCTTTCATCCATTGGATATATTCAGTCACTCCTCTTTTAAATTCTGTGTCAGAAAGTTCCATCAGACTTCTGGCTTCAGGGAATCTACTGATACTGTGTCACCCTTTTTGAGTGACATCTTGCTTTGCTCTTGTGTATTGTGTGGGATAATTTGCTTTCTTTGAGACATTGATATGTTCTTGATCTGAAGACAGTGTTCTTGAGATCAGTTGGGCAGCTACCGAACTTGTGCATTTCTCTGAACTTCTGACTTCAGAGAAATGTTAGTTCAGAGCCTGCGAGGGGAATCTCTTGTTGGTAAGACAGGTCAAGGTGCTCCCAATTAAAGGCAAGTTGATTGCCAGGCCTCGTGTCTGTAGCACTTCAAATCCATCAGCAGTTTGACTCTTCCAGCAGTTCTCAGCATAAAAGTGGACAGTGTCTTTCTGTTACGATTTGTAACTTTGGAAATCCAACAGAGGGTTTCTATGATTTGGGGGATTTTTTCCCTCCTATGTTTGAGTATATTCCTTTGAAAAGTTCTAATTTAACTTTGAAGCGTTCCTAACAAAAATGCTGTAGTGTAAAGGAGCAGCTCATATTTTATTTCCAGGAAATATTCTTAATGGATCTCTACCAAAACTTTTTACTTAGAAATGTAGACTAATTTTTTTCCATAGCTAGTAGACTGCTTTATATATTCAGACTGATATCATTTTTCCAGTTCCTCTGGGAATTAATCTGCAAAATAGCTGTCTGTAGTAAAGCAGTTTAACAAGTTGAATATTTTCATTCCTAAAAAGCTGAAGAACAAATGTTTGACTTTCTTGTGGAACTTCTTTCTAAAATAAATAAATACCTGGAAGAAGAAGCGTGATCTATCCTGAAAACCATTCCAAAACTAATTTCTTTTGTAGAAGTTCATGCATTAGCTGCCAAAATTGAAAGCTTGGCAGGCTCCCCACTCTCTGGGGCATGTGGTGTTAACTTTATTCAGGCCCATGGAGCCTGCAGCTTACAGAAACAGTGCATGCAGTTTTTGACATTGACGATGAATTTGAAATTTTATTTTCCCATTCAGTCTTAAATAAGCCTGTTCGGCTAGTGCCTCAAATCAATACATTATCTAATATTAAAGTAAGTATTTTATCTTTGTACATATTCACAATAGGTTGTCATCAACTTCCTCATGATTAAGAGATTCTATATTACTTCAATTATGTAGTATCTTTGTGTTGTTTACCACTGAGTCAGTATCTTAGGGTTTAAAAACTATTGCTTTTGTCACCAATTTAATATACTAAATTTTTATTTCAAGAACAAAAGCTACAATTGTAAGAATCAGTGACCCATAGATCAGTGATGTACTTTCAACATTGTGTCCATCTCCTATTCACTTATATCTGTGATCTATTTGCTTCATAGTGTTTTCTTTCCATCTCACCTTTGGGTATCTTCTAAGGATCTCTAAAACTTTTCTTCGTTTAAACTTATATACACAGAAAACACATGTCTGCCTGGAAAATTATATATTTGTTCCCATACCAATCATACCTTTATGAGCAAAAAAAAAAAGAGAAGTTAAATTCATCACGTAGTCACATGACTTTTTGCAAATCAGTGGGAACCAACTTATACCTGACCCTCCAATGGGTTTCCAAGGCTGTAAATCACATGGGAAGTGACTACTCATCTTTCTTCTAGCTGGTATTTGAGCCACAAGAGAGACATAACTTTTGGGCTAAAAGTGCAACTCTCTAAGCACTATACCACCAAAGGTCTATGGCTTTGTTAATGGTTTTACTTGATTTATTTTAAAATTGTCTAGCTTTTCATTAGGAACCTTGGTGGCATATTAAGTTGATTGTTGGACTGCTAACAAAAATATCAGCTGTTCAAAACTATCAGCTACTCTACAGGAGAAAGATGTGGCATCATACTCTCTTTAATATTTACATACTAAAAGCCCAGTGGAAGCTTGCTCTGAGAAGGAATCAATTCAGCAGCAGTGAGCATGGCTTTTGGTTAGCTTTCCTTTAAACTTCAGTTCCATGTTTATCTTTATGAGTCCAAAACAATTTTCTAGATTTACTTGGCCCTGGAGCAGAGTCTGATGTGGTCATGGAAGAAGGGAGTGATGACAATGACAGTGAGAGGAACAGTGGACTTATGGATGACATGGAAGAGGCCATGGTCCAAGACGCTGAAATGGTGATGGTGGAGTGCCAGAATGACAGTGGGGAAATGCAGGATCCAGACCAAGATCATGAAGACTCCAACAGAACCATTAGGTACGAGTCAAACAGTGGAATGAGTGGTGTTTACTTTTAAGGCCTAGTTGGTGTTTTAACCTATTATAAAAGAAGTTTCAAGTGTGTGTTTCACACGTGTATAGATGAGCTGTGTAATTTACTTATGAGACCTTGCAATTATAAGACCTGGATTCTCTTGTAGGAGAGTTATTTTGCTTTCTTTCTAAGCACTGGCACATTCATTGACCCATTTTCCTTTACATATGAGGATATACGCACATTTGTTTGCTACTAAGTTAATATTTATTCAACACTTATTTGTGTGGATATGCAAAGATAAAAGATCAGCTTCAGCAGACACTGTTTTATGGCTGGCCTCACATTGTGTCTACATCTCACTGAATTTCATTTTATGTGTAATTTTATGTTTGTGAGATCACAAATCTAATCTTTGATTACTCAGTAGTCCTTTATTTTTGCTGGCATTTGTTCAGCAAACTACAGCCACTAGACCATTTCTGAATACTGCCTGTTTTATTGGAACATTCTTGTAGTTAAGTGGTGAGAATTTGTATTGAATGTTTACTTTTGCATTATAAGAATAGAGTGAAAAATACTTGGTAAAGCTCAAAATTTTTGTTTTCTGGCTCTCGCACAAAGAAGTTTGACAACCTTTAAGTTATATTGCAAAGCAGATTGAAACTTTTGTTTCCTTTTTGATTATGTCCTGTTCATTGACACATTATAATAGTTTGAGACTAGAGTAATATGATTTTATTAGAATAAAATTCATCTAATGATATAATGAGTATTTTTAAAGCAGTGTAAAATATTAGTTTAAGGCCCAACCATCTTTAGAAGATACACCTTTTTTTAATACCAGAGGATATGTTAAGGTATGTGAGAGGAAGAAACAATCAAAGACCAGCATAATGCCATGTAGAAGTGTTATTAAATGCTAGCTTACTTTGAAGATTGTAATTTTTATGAAATTGTACAAAGACTTTGCATTGATGTTGAATAAGACAATCTATGCATAACTAATAATTTGAAATGGTAAATAATTACGTTTGCATACTTGGTACTGAATACACTGGCTTCAGTACACTATAACAGTACCTGATACAGAACACTTCTTGTTCTCACCTAAACCTGAGGTGCTTGTTATCTTGGATCTTTAAAGTGTGCATGAAAGATGCCAATCACACTTCAGAGTAACTGAGATTATATGCTGTATGGTATTTGAAAAATTATTTTATATTTTTCTAGAAATTGGATGTGAATTTTTTTGCTTTCATTTCAAAAGAGCTAAGTTGAAATTTTATGCATGAAATGATCAATATCTAAAAAACATTTCTTTCCTAAAATATTTTGACTTTTCAAGTCCATCAACAAGCAACAATATCCCACTCATGAGAGTCGTGCAATCTGTCAAACACACAAAGAGGAAAAGCAGCACGGTGATGAAGGAGGGGTGGATGGTCCACTACACCAGCAAGGACGCGCTGGTGAGTTCTGCAGGGAGCGTGGTTCTTTTGCTTTGGTGATGATGCTCACTGGTCTTTGACACATCCGAGCTTCTAGGAGCAGAGCAGAACCAAGCATCAAATAAGATGAAGGAGCACATTACTAGTCAAGATCTCAGATATAGTTGAACAAGCAATGGAGTGAGGTAGGGGAGAATAAAAAGTACCCGGGGGGATGAGATTATTTATTTGCTTCTATTACTTGAGAAAACCATTAAAGAAAATGAATGGCTAATTGTCACTTGAGAACAATTAACAAAACTACTTTCAGAATGTTCCTCTGCAATTCACGATAGAAAGCGAAACATTACATTTTAGGGAGGAGGAAAAATCTAGTGCATATATCTCAAATAATTAATTTTATAGTCAGTTGTAAACGAATCCATTCCTGAGTATGAGGACATAATTTCTCAGATTAAAGTCATGGTCATTGCCATCAGGTTGGAACCAGCTGATAAATGACCCTCCATTGGGATTCTGAGGCTCTGAATTTGCACAGGAAGAGATTGCCCATTTCTCCTTCAGGACCACTGGTGGATTTAAAATACCAGGGAAAAGCTCTTGGGTTAGCAGCAGAACTCTCTATGCAGTAGGCGATCAGAGTTCTCTGATAACACGTTTTAATTTTTTTTTCTTCATCTAATCTGAGTGTGTTCACTACTTTGAGTTTTCTTAATAGTTTATTATTGAGGCTGAGTATGTGAGAGGGAACATTCAATCCCCTCTTCAAGGTTTAATTGACAATTAGTCTTGAGCTCATTTCTCAATCACTGATAGTGCTTTTCTTTTTTTTTTCCTTATGGTTTTTTTTGGGTTTATTTTTTTCTTTTTTATTAATTTTAAAATAATGTTTCTTAGCCTTACTTTAGTGCCAGAAAAGGCTTAATGCATTTTCAATGATTAAAAAGCTATACCTACAGCAACTAAAAGTGATTGTGGTGAATCAGTCGTGGCTAGTCGTTTTTTGTTTCCAAATGAGATCCCAGGATACATGGCATTAAAGACCAAGTCACTGTTTTCTGTAAACTGGATGCTTGTATCCCAGGGGTTGTCTGTAAATGTTTATTGTTGCTCTATTTGTAATCTTGACCTTCTATGTTGAAGAATTACTTGACTTATTTTATGATGTAATTGAATACATCTAGTTTAACTTGGCAGTGTATTTAAAATGCATTTAATGTACTTTACAGGCTGAAGAACGATTGTAAAAAGGACCAGAAATAACTTTCAGTCCCTTTCTCATTCTTGCTTTCAAATTAAGAAAGAAAGAGATATATGATTGGGTATTATGGTTATGACAGGAGTCCAGAATGAAGGTGGCATAGTGGAGTGTACTGGGGGAGGGGGAGATTCCACATCAATGAACTAATTTTTTTTCTTTTACTTTTCAAAGAGAAGAGTGAACTGGGGGGAGGGGTGGGCAGGGAGAAAAATGCAACAATGATTGTATGGAAACCCAAAATCTCGTAAATGTTCATGAAAATGAATTTTAAAAAATTAAGAAAGGTACTTGAAGTAAATTAGAACCTGATTAATAAATCAAGAATAGAGATCTATAGTGAGCTTAAAAGAAGAGTTATTGAATACATCAGTTGTTTTATTTACATTATTGATGTCATGGAGTCAGCTTCCTAGTCCAACAAAAGAAATATTCAAAATTTGCAGTAATATTCAGAGTTATTCAATCTCTAATGGAAGCGAAAACCCCTGGCTGAATCAACATGGTATTTCTTATGTTCTAGAAAATTGAGTATATGTAAACATTACCTCTCATATTAAGGCTTTTTATTTTATCACAGACTACAGATCCTTCTTTAACTCCTCAAACAGCCCAATAATTTTAAATACTGCATTCTATTTCTGTATTCTAGTTCACATAGTAAGTGCCAGACCTAGCACTCCGTATTAGTACATAAAGCCTTATTACTCGTAGACCTATGATGTAACACAGTCACCTACCTCATAACAGTTGCAGGTCTAAAATTGAATATCCCTAGTCCAAAGTCCATGCATGTTATTTGGAAAATGTTTTTATTTTATTTATCTTGAGTATTATTAAATTTCTTAAATAATCCTGTTCTAATTTCCATTTCAGAGGAAACGGCACTATTGGAGATTGGATAGCAAATGTATTACCCTCTTTCAAAATGACACAGGAAGCAGGTACTACAAGGTAAGGGTGGCTTTCAGTTGAACTTTCATTTCCCAGGAAAATACAGAGTAACACTTTTTCCTGCTCACTCTCTCTTACTCCCTTCTCTCCTCCATGTCATTTCTGTCATGTCAGAACCTACTCATAGCTGACCCTTCAGCATGTTTATTTAGAGGCCTTTTTTTTTATTTTAATGGATGTTTACATAGATTTTGGATTTCCATTCATTCATGGTTGCTTTTAATCACACAGGAGGAGATTGCCCATTTATATTACACTGAAGGAGATTAACCATCTTTCTGTTGAAAAGCAGCTGGTGATGAATTTGAACTGCCTGCCTTTGGGTTGGCAACATAACTCTTAAAAACTAGGCCACCTATAGAATAGCAGAAACACAAACATCTGACAATTCTGAGTTTTTATCCACAATATATTTTTGTTGTTCTTTCTATGTAATTTATGTATTTCTGAGTATTTGTGTTGTGATTTCTTTTAGGTTCACTTACTCCTAGGGAGTGTTTCTGGCCCCATGGGATGATTTTGAGAAGAAGCAGCTAAAATGAGCATTTTAGCAAACATTGCGTAATTAAACTAGAAATTTTGATGTTACAAAAAATTATCCAAAAGTAAATTTTTGAGGTCCAATACATCTTGCTTGTCCTTATATCTTTGGTCTTGTAGTGTATCTCGAGTGCTAAGAATCATTTTATTATTTTTCTAACCATTATCAACAATAATGTTTATCAGGAATATTTCTGTTTAGAGACACATTTGGCAGCAATTTTTATCATTTCCTTCTATATTAAGTCACAAAGATGTGGCATAATGAAGAGTAAAACACCAATACTAAAGGAATTCATAGTGAAAGAGGAGGTACTTTTTTCAAAACTAGTCAAATCAGACGTATTATTGTCAAGTGCCATTGAGCAGACTCTGACACATAGCAACCCTGAGTAGAACAGAAGGAAGTCCTGACTTAGCCTCTGGAATCCTCACAATCATCATTCTTCTTAAGCCCATTGTAGATATTATATCATTCTACCTCACTGGGCTCTTTCCTCTTTAGCTGACCCTCTACTTTTCTAAGCAGGACATCTTTCTCCAGGAACTGATAATAGCGGACAATATACTCGGATACCTGAGATGAGCTATCACCACTCGCGTCTAAAAAGCATTCTGGCTCCACTTCTTCCAAGCAGAGTTGTTTGTTCTTTTGTCAGTCTTTAGTTTCCACGTTCTGTTGGCTCACCTTTCTTGGGAATGGATCAAATACAGATCTCTTCCAATCCATTGCCCAGACAGCTTTCCTCCAAATTTCCTGGCATAGACTGGTGAGCACATCCAAGGCTGTCTGTTAATTGAAACAAGTCAGTTGGTATCCTGTTGATTCCTGGGGCCTTATTTTTTGGCTCCTGCTCATGTGGTACTTCCTGAAATGTTCAGTGTCAGTTCCTCTTTGTGTAGCAATTCTGTGTATTCCCTCCATCTTCTTTTGATGCTTTCCAAGTCATTCAGAATATTGCCCATTGCATCTTTCAGTATTGCAAATCAGGATTTAAATTAATATTTCAGTTCTCTCAGCCTCAGAAATGCAGAGTGAGTTCTTCCCTTTTCTGTTCTCCAATTCCAGTTCTCTGCACATTCCATTGTACTACTTTTCTTTGTCCTCTCCAGCTGACCTTTGAAAACTTCTCTGCAGCAACTTTACTTTGGCATGTTTTCCCCTTACTTTGATTTCTCGATGCTCTAGTGAAATTTTTAGATTCTCTTCTGGTTTTTCTTTCTCCTCTGTATTTTTAATGACCTTTTTTGTGTTTGTTTGTTTGTTTTTATTTTAATGAACGTTTATATAGATTTTGGATTTCCATTCATTGTTGCATTTTTCTCCCTTTCCCCCTCTTCCCCCTAGTTTGCTCTTCTCTTGAAAAGTAAAAGAAAAATTCTTTCATTGGTATACAATCTCCCCATGGCCTCAAGTACATTCCACTATGCAACCTTCATTCTGACTCTTGTCATAACCATAATACCCAATTATATATCACGTTTAAACTGTTCTCTTCCTCATCTGTTTCAATGCCGTATACATAATTTATCCAATTTTTCTCAGTCTCACCCCAATCCTGATGTCAGTCCCATTCTACAACAGTGGCACTATTCAGTATTTGTCCTTTTGTGACTGAGGTAGTTCCACATTTTGAATAATACTGAGTGAGTTCCTTGTTTTTCAATGCAACATAGTATTCCATTGTGTGAATATACCACAGCTTCTCTATCCATTTGTTTGTTGATGGTCACTTAGGTTGTTTCCACCTCTTTGCTATTGTGAACAAAGCCGCAATAAACATGGGTGTGCAGAGAGATGCAAATCAAAAATATTATGGGATATCATCTCACCCCAGTAAGAATAGCAAAATTCAACAGAGCAACAAACAACAAATGCTGATGAGGTTGCGGAGAAACTGGAACCCTTATTCACTGTTGGTTGGAGTGTAAAATGGTGCAACCACTATGGAAGGCTGTATGGCACTTTCTCAAAAAGTTGCAAATAGAAATACCATTTGACCCAGCAATTTCTCTACTGGGAATATACCCTAAAGAGACCTTTTGCTTTCTTCATTGTTGATATCATCCCACAACTCATCTGGTCTTTGATTATTGGTATCCAGTACCTTGGAGAGAGTGCCACCAAAATGCTTTTTTGAGGCAAGGATGCTGAGGCTTTACCTCACATTCTCAGAACATGTTGCTAGGAAGGCTATTCCTTGGAGAGGGATGTGATGCTTAGAAGGATGGAGCATCAATGAAAGAGAGGACGACTCTTGACCAGGTAGATTGACACGGTGATTGCTGCAGGGCTCTAATGTGTCAAAAAGTGTAAAGATGGCACAGGACAGGACAAGGTTCAGATCTGTTGTTCATAGGGTCACTATGGGTCATTCTCAACTCGATGGCACCTAACAACAACAGTACATTCAGTACCCTTGCCAACACCAAAGTTCCAAAGCATCACATTTCCCAAAGCCATTTTACATGGCTCTAATAAAAGATGGAAACCTCCACCTATAAATTAAAGTCTTTACTTTTAAATTATTATTTCTTAATCATGTCAAGTTTTTTTGAAGACAGTGTGACAGTAACTTTTATTTTCTGAATTATTTTAAGAGAATTGATTTTAAAACCAATCTCTGGTTTCTCCCTATTAGGACTATTGAGCTCTATTTTATTAACTTGTGTAGATTCAAGTTATAGGATTGATGTACATTGCTTTAAAAAGTAGGTAATCTTAATGATTGGAAACCCAAGTTCTTTATAAACTTTCATTAACATCTCAAAAAAAGTCATTAACCTTTTCAATAAGCAGTACATACCCCACTGCATTTCAAAGCATTCTTACTCTTATTTATATTCTAATTCTTTCACCAAAATTCGAATTGGTTATTCTTTTTTTTTTCAAATTGGTTATTCTTAACTGTGTATTTTTGTATTTTGATGACTATAAAAATGCCACTTAACTTTGTCCAAAAAGGATATAACAAATTTTCCCTAAGTAAAAAAAAATTTTTTTGTTATGCTGTGTATTATAAATCCGTTCTATATAAATCATGGCCATTTGCAAATGTTATCTCTCACATGGTCTTGGCATGAATTTTATTTAAAAGTTTATACTGATGTACTACATTTACCTTACTCTTTCTTCCATAGGAAATCCCTTTATCAGAAATTTTATCCCTGGAACCAGCAAAAACGTCAGCTTCAATTCCTACTGGGACCAATCCTCATTGTTTTGAAATTACAACAGCAAATGTAATATATTATGTTGGGGAAAATGTGATCAATCCTTCCAGTCCACCACCAAACAACAGTGTCCTCACCAGTGGCATTGGTACTGATGTGGCCAGGATGTGGGAGATGGCCATCCAGCATGCACTGATGCCAGTCATCTCCAAGGGTCCCTCTGTGGGCTCAGGAACCAATTCGCACAGTGAGTCTTCCAGTTTTCTAACTGTAGCTAGAAGCTCACTCCTCTAGCTATTCCTATCTCAGTAAAAATATACCTCACCTTTCTGGGAGCAGAATGAGAAATGTTATCTTGGGAGTGATTTCATTTGTTTGAGAAGATAGGGCTTCTAAATAAAACTGCTTTGCATACTAAGAAATTTTTGTCTTCAGATAGATAGAGTGGAAGAATAATGTAGAACAAAACCCCAAAATAACCAGCCTTACTGGTCGTTAAGGATTTATGGAACCCCCAAAACTATGGTCCTTCAACATTTTTCAGACCTATAATCAATGTCACCCTGGCACTGAACTTTTAATTAAACAACAAGGTGAACTGTTACCAGTTACACCCTCTATAAAACAACCAAGCATGTGATATCAGAAGGTCAACATTTTCCCAGGATGACTTTCAGAAGACAGGAAGGGATGGGAAAGAAGGGTAGAGTGTACAGTAACAATAGACGTGGAAAAGGGTACCATTATATTGCAGCAATTACAGTCACTGCATGAAATTTTGAATGGAAAGTAAGTCTTTCCCAAACTTTTACCTAAATCACAATCAATAATTTAAAAGAAATTAGTATAGACCTTTGATACTGGGTAATACCAGAATTCTAGAATTGGTAATTACAAAATAAAAATTAGTATGTTATGGTTGTAGCATACTATTGAGTCAGAACCAACTCATATCTGCCTGACCCTCCAGTGGATTTTCAGAGTCAGTAAATTGCATAAGAGGAGATTCACCATCTTTCTAGAGCAGAGCATGTGGTGGTTTTGAACTGCATGCCTTTGGGTTGGATACCTTTGGGTTGGCAGCACATCTCCTTACCACTAGGCCACCAGACTTCCCTAAAAATATTCTGGTCAATACAATATACATAATTTATCTGTTTTTTTCTGTGGCACCATGCAGTATTTGTCCCTTTGGGACTGAGATATTTCACTCAGCATAATGTCCTCCAGGGTCACCCACTTTGAATAATATTGCATGGGTTCCTTGTTTTTCAATGCTGTTGTATTGAAACAGATGAGGGAAAGAACAGATTAAAAGTGATATTTGATTGAGTATTATGGCTAGCACAGGAATCCAGAATTAAGGTTGCATAGAGAAGTGTACTCGGGGTGGGGGATGGGGGGAAGGGACGTGGGAATTGTATATTAATGAAGGAATATTTTTTCTTTTCTTTTTTTCTCTCTTTGGAGAGGGAAGCGAGCTGGTGGGGAGGGGTGGGAAGGGAGAAAATTGCGGCAATGAATGAATGGAAATCCAAAACCTCTGTAAAAAAAAATAAATAAAATTAAAAAATTATAGAATAAAAAAAATATTCTGGTCATCTTAATAACAAACTGCAGTTAGCCTAAATTACTCTGTTTGCAAATTTGAATCAACATATTAAATACCATGTTATCAGGTGCAATACTTGGTGCACAAAGCAATACTCTACGCATAGTGTTTGATGACTATTGATAATTTTATCTCGGGTGGAGGAGGGATACAAACGACTCTGTTCTTTAATAATATGATCTAATGCTTGCCAAAATACAACTCAAACATTAAATTTTACTTTCACAAATACATTTTAGAGGGATAATTTTATGACATCTGCAAATTAATTTTTAAAATATCACAGTGTCTTGTTGATCTATTATAGCTTTTAAATTTATGAATCTCTAAAAAGAATATTTTTTAGTACATATGCACTTTACATGTGATTCTAGTTTAGCTCCAAAATAGTTCCCACTTACAGATGCTGATGCTGTACCTATTTTATAGCCGAGGAAATCAAGCTTAGATTAAGGTGTCTAGCTCACATCAGAACTTAAAAATGGCAGAATATTGGAACTCAAGTCTTTCAGACTTCCAACATTATTGTAACCTGGTAAAATATTTTTCAAACCAAGTGATGCACAGTCATTCTTTATCTTGAAATAAAAAAAATAGTCTAATAGTTTAACTTCTGTGATTTGTGTGAAAACAGCTCTACAGCATGAATGGTAGGCATGTGTTTACTTATTTTGCTATTACTTCTTTCACTGACTGTGTTCCTCTGTGTGTCTTTATATTATTTTGACATGTTCTTCCAGGAGATATTTCTGTGAGTATTTCAGTATCAAATTGCCAGATTCAAGAAAATGTGGTGAGTATATTTCTACTAATGTACAACTGAGAATGTGACTCATTAGAAACAATGAGCATCATAAAATAGATTTTTGTTTGTATAATATTATACTTTTTTAGTATTTCTCAGAAGAAGAAAAAAGAATCATTTAGATGTTTTCCTTTAATACAATTTTAGGAACCTTACATGATGGGGCTTCTTTTAATGATTTTTATTATAATCTGTTCTATAATGTCACACCTAATATTTATTACTCATTTCAGCTAACAAATTATAATTTAGTTTCTGATTTTCACATATTTGCCCAGCTTGGTGCTAGGATTTTCCATGATGTCATACAATACCAAATAAAATAAACACATCAGCTCTTTTCCCCTCCTTTTTTCTGCTGACAGCATGCTGTAAGAGTTGAGTTCACCTCTGTCTTTCCAGGGGTCCTTTACCTTTTCCCTTGTCTTCTTTCTTTTTCACTTTAACTCTTTTGGGTGGTCTGCCTTTCATTAATCCCTGTCTTATTACCTTAATTAATATATTTCATTTGTTTTGTTAAAAATAAAAGCTGACAACAACAATAACAAAGACAAACTACTTCATAGGTACAAATAAACATAAGAGTTGTTTTCATTAATTGATGCTATCACTAACTAGGGGTGTTATACAAGTATTGAATATTGTCACAGTCATTGAAACATATCAATAATGGAATAACAATAACGGAATAAATCAGATTATATTAATTAAAATTTGAGCACCTAGTTACCTATGCCAAATAAATCTTAATCCTTTAGAACCTAAGATCATGCATATTATGAAATATTTAGTTTCTGTCCTATCTTTTTTCATTATACTTTGTCATTAGAACAAGTAACCAAAAAAAACCATTCAGCCCTTTCCCACCCCACCTTGTGATCCAGGCTTATCATTCCATAGTGCCTTACCTATTTATGATCAATAGAAAGCCTTTCACAGCCTTACTTAACAGTGATCTGATTTTCATTTTTCAAGCATAAACCCTTAAGGTATGATAATTACAAGTACAGTTTTACGATCTTGGCTAAATTAGCATAAATAAATATAAAGACAAAAATGAATTAGTGGAAATGAAGTAAATTTTGTAGAGAAGATGAGCTGAATTGTCTGCTTTTAGTTACAGGACAAATTCTTCAACAGCTGCAAATTCTTATTGCTCTTGCTTAATAGCTTAAAAGCAATTTTGGAAAAATGAGCTTACACTTGTAGATGTTTTGGAAAATTCTAGAGAACTGTGGGCAATTCCAGTATTCATAGAAAGTCTGGATCATCCTTGAGTTGATAGAGAGAATCCTAAAAGGACTTTTGTTATAGTGGAGAGCTGGAACTCAAAACAATAGATAAGAAGAAGAGTATACAACCCATTGTCTTGTCTCCAGACCACAGTGAACTCATTCAATGGATATTGTGAAAGAATTACAAGTAGATACAACTTAGAGTTGCCTTTGTAGTAAGAAGCAGCATACAAGCATGGATATATTATGCTGAGAATAGAGCTGTATGAATAATTCTTTTTGATTTTCTTTTTATGCAAGGGTGAAAAGCAAGTGTGGAAGGGAAACAGCAAATAGAGTAAAATGTATTTGGAATGCTTTGTCAAAAGTAATGTGTTTTCTTGAATTCAGTCACTAAAAGGATTGAGAAACCATACCTTAAAAAAAAAAGACTGCTTTATTCAACAGTTAGCATTTCAAATAAAAAAGTAACATTTCAGATTGTTGCCTCCAGGTGCAGGAAAAAATGGAAGAGTTTAGCTTTTCACAAATTAGAATTTCAAAATGGATTTTCAACCTTCTGTGGTGTCACTGGTTAACTCACAGTAATTTAGATTCCTTTTCTTACATTCCTGTTGGTATGGATGACTGATTTAGGGAAGCAAACTAACCATCGTACCCATAAAGGTGAAAGTATTTGGAATCAGGTCCAACAAAAACGTGATTAGGAATCATGATTATTTCTCATGAAATTTCTAAATAGCCACCAAAGTAAGAAAATCTCTCTTTGAATATATATAGCAGATGTCTTGTAGTACATGTTAAGTCTCATTTTCTCCATGGAGATACATTTGTGGGCACATTAGAAGACCTCTGTCAAGTAAGATTGGAAGAAATTTTATGCCATTATAATATTAACTAATATAGAGACTCCTGTGAACATTATACTAATAAATTTCATGTAGCATTTACAATTCCATTATTTCAGTTTAAAATAATTTACAGAAATGTAAAATATGAACACTAACGACTTAATCCACCTCATACTTGTTTTTCACTGGGACTTGCACCTGTAGGATATCAGCACAGTATATCAGATATTTCCAGATGAAGTGCTTGGTTCTGGACAGTTTGGAATTGTTTATGGAGGTAGGTCAATTAACTAAATAAAGTTTTTTGCATGATTTAAATTTTTAACTCTCAGAGTCAATGGGAAGTTTCCCGACTAATACAAAGGCTACATTTCTCCGGTAGATGAATTCCACCAGTAGGTCTGATGGAGAAAGATGGACTGTCTTCTTCTGTGTGATTTGCAGACTCAAAACTCTACTGGAAGGATAGCTATGAGTCGATTCCAATTCAATAAAAATGAATTTTGATATTTAAAAAAATAACATCTCCTTTTAAGGAAAACCAGAAGGTACAAAACCTATGTGTATGTGTCGCTTGTTTATCTATATTCTAAGTATTACAGGACTTTTCTTAGTTTGCTGTTCTGAGGTAGCTTGTGAGTGTGATGGCACAAACTTGCTGGCTGAAAGTAAAGAGGCCTTGGAGCATTTACTGCAGAAGATCAATAACTGAAGCCTTCAATATAGATTGCATGTCAACATCAAGAAAACAATAATTCTAACCACTAGACCAATTGGCAACATCATGATATAAGGAGAAAAAAACTCTCAACAACTTCATCTTACTTGGATTCACAGTCCGTACACTTGGTACCATCATCAGGACATGTATTGATTGCACTGGGAAATTCTGCAGTCAGGGACCTCTCCAAATTATTGAAGAACAGTGATGTTGGTTTGAGAATTAAGATGTGCCTGACTCAGGCCATGGTCTTCTCAGTTACTTGCTGTGCATCTGAGAGCTGGACAATAGATAAAGCTGACAAAAGAAATGATACCTTTGAATTGTGATGTTGGAGAAGAGTACTGAATATCCATCCCATGGACTGCCAAAAGAACAAACAGATATGTCTTGGAGAAGGTGAAGGTAGAAGGTTCCTCGGAGGCAAAGATAATAAAGCTTCATCTCACATACTCCAGGCATCTTGCTAAGAAAGAGTATTTGTTGGACAGGGATATCATGCTTAAGAAGATGGAGGGATGGCAAAAGAAAGAAATACCCTCAACCAGGTAGATTGGCACAATGACTCCAACAGTGGGCTGCAATGTGTCTGAGATTGCGAGGATGACATACGATAGGACAAGGTTCAGACCTGTCTATAATAGAGTCTATATGAATTGTATTCAACTCAACAGCTCCTAACAACAACAATATACAGTGCTGAAGCCATTTTATTTATGTAAGCAACATATTCAGGAAACAAAAGCGTTGTTGCTAACAGACTAGTAAGTTCCATTTTCTTTAGGCATTTTTTACCAGAATCCTACAGAAATCCACTTTATGAGACTAGGAAAGTGTATCCTTTCAATGTTTTGTATCTTTTATAAGGTATTTCACAAGATTTGACTTTTTTATAATATTTACATAAAATACAGAAATTTTACATTTTCCCATTCATTGAATTTGTTGATATATTTCTTTTTTTTCACTTTGTGATTTTAAACATTGACCAGACCAAGAAAAAAAAATTCAAAACTCTATGAATATTTAATATTAATGTTTTAGCTGCCCTGGAATATAGTGCCATAATTTTCAGTTCCTTTGATAACAAGAGATTGTCCTATTTATATGGTGAGGATTCCCTGAAATAATTGTGTCCCACTCAAACTTATTGCTCATCATTGCCTTTTATTTTAAAAAATAAATGTCAAAATATTGCCTTTTATTTTAAAAAATATTTCTACTATATTTTGAAAAATATTTTTTTCCTTATGAGACTTATGTGGTTGGGTTTGTTTGGTGTGTGTTTTTGTTTTTGTCATTGTTTTTTTTCACTGTCCTTTTTTTGCTGGAAGCAGAACATTAAAAACCTTCAAACTCATTGATGTTGAGTTAGAACTGACTCATAGCTTTCCCTCTAGTAGGTTTCCAGAGATTGTAAATTTTACAGAAGATAGTTCATCCTTCTCTCACAAAGACACTAGTGGATTTGAAATGCTCACCCTTCAGTTGGCAGAGCAACTCTCTATCCACTAGGCTACCAGAGCTCCCTGGAAGCATAGTACCCAGAAGGGGGAAAAAGAAGACAGTAATTTTTAAAGTAGCTTATAGACATTGATATGGCTTTACGAGAATAGATAATTACTCTAGTGCCTTATATATAAATTATAAAAGTGAATGTTATAATTATTTAATGTTCTTCTTTGATGAGAAACTCAAGAATGAACTGTTTACTAGTGCTAGTAGTGCTAGACGAAGTAAGTACTACAGAGATCAACATTAGGTAAGTGTTATAATTCCATGCCAGAAAATAGGAGTAGATATAACTAAATATACTAAAATAACGTTGTTGTTACTGTTGTTGATTGCCTTCGAGTCGAGTACGACTCATAGCAACCCTATGAGCAAAAGGCCTGAAGCCTTTCTATAACAATTGGTATTTATAAAAACTTGTAGATTTTCCAGTGGCATGTTGTTTAGGAAGTGCTGTCTTAAACTGAGAGCTCCACCAAACATTGTCCACCATGGGTAACCTATACTAATAGAGAGAGAGAAAGAGAGAGTGTGTGTGTGTGTGTGTGTTGGGATAATGGTGGACACTAATGAGAAATAGTATCATGTAATTTGAGAGATCAAATTTTAGACAGCCAGCCTTCAAAAGGAAAACTGAAAAACTAGGGAGAGGTGCATACAGTGTCAAGTAGATGACAAAAGTCTCAGAAGATTGACAAACGTAATTGTAATAAAATTGTTTATTTAGCATAGAGGCTACAGCTAGGTTAAGCATTTAGAGGATGCTAAGAATGTATAGTAAAAGAAAATAAGTACATGAAAATATGTGATAATGTACAAGAAGTTGAGAAGGGTTTAGAAGAACCAGTTACAGAGTAGTTTTAAAGTGAACAAACAGAAAATTTATAATAATGAATGCTGAGAGTCTAAAATTTTAACTGCACTTCTTTATGATGAAAAAACTAGTCCACTATATTCTGCACTCATTATAGAGTAATATTATACAAGTTAAGAACCTAAGATAACTTATAGATGCCTGTGGATCTGTGATAATTAAATTGACTGATTCTCTAAAGTGTCTATCATGGTGAGAATCATAACCAAGATTTTTGAGTGTAGCATTTCTATACTTTATACATGTTTTATTTAATCCTAACAATAAAACTCTTGTTATTGAAGGTGAGGAATCTAAAACACAGAGTAATGATTTACTTAGATTCACAAAGGTAGTGTCAGTTCCAGTACTTTACTATTTTGTCTATAATACAGAGACATTTAAAGACTTTCAAACTATATAAAGGAGATCACTTTTGTTCATGGTATGCATATTTTCTGTATAAGGTAACTTAATATCGTGTTTCTGAAACATTTATGCTAAAATAATCAGGCTCTTGGCACACATAGCTATTAATCCCTCAATTCTTTTGTGTTTTAAATTGTGTTTAATTTTCAACCCCATGTTTGATTTAGGATAATGGTGGGAGAAACAAAATCTTTATGGATATGAATCAGTGTTCTTCATGAATGTTAATTTATTCACTGAAGCATCTTTATAATTCCTATAAATGCCTTGTCAGTTTTGTTTTTCCTTTAATAAAGATGATGCTTAACAACACTGTACTAATGTCTTCCTTTTATTTTTAGGAAAACATCGTAAAACAGGAAGAGATGTAGCTATTAAAATCATTGACAAATTAAGATTTCCAACAAAACAAGAAAGCCAGCTTCGTAATGAAGTTGCAATTTTACAGGTACTTGTATGGTTTTCTTTTGGGGCTATAAAATTGTTCTCTTGACCTCTTTCTGTAGAGAAAAGAAAATCTATCAAGACCAATCTATATAACAGATATTCAGAAACACTTTAAAGAACTGTAGTGGGGAATCAAAATCAGACTGATGCCAAATGTGTATCTTTCTTTCTTCTGTATTTAATTCCTTTATTTAGGTTTTGATTATTATTGTTGTTATGTACTGTCTAGTTGGAACTGACTCATCACTGACCCTCTAGTCAGTTTTTAGAGGCAATAAATTGCACAAAACATGATTGCCCATCTTTCTTTCATTATATATTATTAGCAATACTTATCAAATAATTCTGTTTATGCAGTTACCCATATTAAACATGGTGAGGTCGTTTTGTTTTACATTGTAAGTGACTTTGCCTTCATACTCATCCCTCCTTTATGCTATGTTAAATATATGAATGGGATCTATATATCAGATAAATTTGTGAGATAAATCTGAGAATCAAATCCTCTTGAATTTCTCTAATATTCTCTTTGTCTATCTTTTTTTAAGCCTGGCATTTCATATTGTGCATGACATTTTCTTTCTCTATTTATATGAAAATCCCTTTTTACTAACAGTTTTTGTTAACAAAAGATATTTTATGATATCTTATACCTGTAGAGCTTTTTCTGCCAACTACAAAGTAATTGAATAATTGTTTACTAAATGTATTCAACAAGGTCCTGGGATTAAAAATTTAGATCATGAATAAATATTCATTTTTTTACATGTGTTGTTATTTAATTTTTGTCATCCAAGCTGATTTTAATGTTCTAATTTATAGTTTTGTTGAATGATTTTCCCTTGAATTTTACTAGTAAACATAACAAATTATATTTCTTAGTTTGTTCTTTAATTCGACTGTTATTTATTGAGTTTCCAACTCTCATACAGTAAGTTGGAAAAAATATACACTATCTGCCTTGCAGGAGCTTTTATGTATAGATTTTTAAAATTGTAAAAGAAATGTATATATTTAGCCTATTTTACATGAAGACATAATGTTAAACTTTGCTGTAACACAGAAATCCTGAAGATGATGTATTTTGCTTTTTATACAATAAGGTGAAATAGAGCAACATCACAGCGGTCTGCTTTAAATGAATAGAAAATCAGATTTCAAGATATGATGCAAGGCGTATTGTTTGCTAATCAATTACAATCCCGTAAACAAACAAAAATTAATTATTCTTAACTTAGTAAGGTTAACATCTGAAAATTTAGTCACTGGCATTTGCCAAACTTGGTCTTTTTCACTTACTCCACTCCAAATGGATATTTTGGAAGACAATTCTTTTGAAGTATGTTAATTGACTCACAGAGAAAGGAGCCATGATGACTCAGGGGGTAGGCTCTCAGCTCCTAACCCAGTTAGCAAATTGTAGCCAACAGCCACTCCATGAGAGAAAGATGTGACAGTCTGCTTTCATAAAGATTAAAGCCTTGAAAACCCTAGAAGGCAGTTTAAAGCATCTTGTAGTGTTTCTCTGAGTCAGAATTAACTCAGCAGAAATGAGTATTGGTTAATCTTCAGAATTAGCAACAAAGTTAGTTGAAGAAACTGTCAACTTTCCTTACATGACATGGCAGAGGACAGTTTAATGGTTAACTTAGAAACGGTATCTACAGAATACTGACCATATGGTAGGATTCTAATTTTCTATGTCTTGGACTTTTAATTGGCTTTCCTGACCTTATCAGCACTTTATTAGCTGCCAATTCTGTAGAAGTGGAAAAATATAATACATGTTACATAAACTGCCTCTCCTCTAAAATATCAGATGCATCCAACAATTCTATGTAGATGTAGAAATAAAGAAACGTTTAGCAAAGATTATATGATAATGTGATTTTCTTTAAAAGTATTCATTTACAGAAGGTTCAGCTGCATTTTATATTAATGGTGAATTAGGTGATGGTTAATTAAGCAGAGTGTATGTGATTTTCTATGTTAAAGCCCTCACTACCTCATGTATTCATTAACAAAAGGGAGAACTCAACTTTTCTGAGACAAATTGCCAAAGTGATAGTGGAAGGGGAATTTAGAGAACCTTTCGAACTCACTGATATATTTAATACTAGTTGGGTAGTGGAGAAGATTATTGTTTACAAATCTGGAGAAACAGATTCTGTCACTCTGGATAGAGAAATAATGCTCTAAAACATTTGGACTTTTTCATCATGTTTCCCATAAATTATGGAACTTGGTGCCCTAGTTTATGGTGGCATCTAGTGTTAGATGGGCTCTGCCCATACTGTTTCCTGATTTTCTGAAAAGGAGATATGAGGGTTGAAGTGACTAATTGGAACAAGTCTTCCTAACAGAGCTCAGGTAGGTCTCTCTGGACAAATTTTATTTGTTTCCATTTGAATAAAAAAGAAATAATAAAAGACTTCAAATTTCCTTAAATATGGAACATAATAAAAATAGAATTATTTTCTATTTAATCTTATTAACAGTGATTCTTATGACTCTTTTTTTTTTTTTTAATCCTCTCTTGGTTGTTTATTTCTGGCTGTATTTTACAGTCTTTTTATACCATACACTAGGCTTTCTAAGCTTGATCCCAGTTAGTCTCTGATGAACTTTATGATTATTTTTTCCATTAAATTTTATTAATTTTAATGAACATTTACAGAGATTTTGGGTTTCCATTCATTCATTGTTGTGCTACTTTCTCTACCCCCCCTCAGTTCGTTGCTCTTTTCTCCCCCCTTGAAAGTCTGTTTTAATTGTCCCATTGCCGCAGTGCTTGTGGAAGCCAGTTCTGATTAATCTCCTTTGTCAGTATATCCTTTGCCATTCCCTATCACTCCTCCCTGAGAGAGACTTTATTGATACATAAGGAAAAGGGGATGGCGTATTCTCTTAGCTACTTCCTGAAAAGGCACACTGTAGGTTTAAGGGTGAAGATCTTCTCTCACTACTCTCAAGGGCCCCTTTGGCAATAGGAAACACGTATGACTCTCTTTTTAAAAAACTTCTTTCATACTACTTTGTCATTATGTTTTAAAAGGGTAATACTGTAGATGTTAATTTATCCCCAAAAATCCTACTTATGTTGTTATATGAAAGTTTGTATCCTGATACAAAGCATGGTAAATTTGAAATTAAATGTTTTTTTCCCTTCTATTTATGTAAATAAAACTAGAATATAAGGATTGTGGTTGTTGTTCTTCAGTGCTGTCGAGTCGTTTGCGACTCATAGCGACCCTATGCAAAACAGCCCTAAACCCTGCTCTATCCTGCGCCAACCGCACTGCCTCTGACAC
>NW_006399834.1:8294999-8304462 GCF_000299155.1 Elephantulus edwardii | reverse complement strand
AGTTCTACCTAGGTTGCCCTTTCTGTTAGTCTGCATGTGTTCTATTGTGCATAGGGATAGTCGTATGATTAATGAGATAGTACCAAAACGGACTTAACATTAAGAAAATATAACTACAGTATAGAAAACTTAGGAGCTTGGCATATAAAGGGAATAATATTATGATCATTTATTTAATAATATTTTAGAAAATATTATCTCAGCATTGAGTTATTTAGTTAAAATATTATTTCTTCACCTATTCCAAAAGTCCAATATATAAAAAAGGCTAATGCATATTTTAATAACTGATCGACACATGATTATATTGCTCATACTGTTCAATAACAACTTATCAGGAATAATACTAGGGCTTCTCAACACTGTTACATTGTGGGGATGGTAATCTATATCACACAAAAAACGTTTGATTGGTGACTGGAGAACCAATTTGCTCTGCAAACTTTCTCTCAGATTATAATAAAAAGTTAAAACTGCACATTAATTTTTCAGCCATAAGATAAGTATATTTTTTCACTTGTCTCTTAAAATTGGCCTGTCATATATGGTTTATAAGGCATGTTTCTTCTTAATCAGATTTCTGTTAAGAACAAAACAATCGCTAAAAATAATGGTTTTCCCTTGTCTTTTTGCTCTCAGCACTGCAATCCATCCTAATCCCTCCCTACTGCACCTTACTTTGAATGTGGGCTCTACTTCCTTCTCATTTCTTGTTCGTATATTCCCCTCTTTCCTCTTTGGTTTCCACATCCCTTTCCCACACTTTCATTTTTCTTAAAAAAATGTATGATGCTCTTTTGCTGTCTTTTGGTTTCTGCATCAACCCATGTGTCACTCTGGAGTCATGTTTTGGTCATTATCCCACTTGACTAGTCTCAGACATTCAGCAGCATTACCCCTTTTTTGCCCATTTTCAGTCCTCTCCTTGCCTCTCCAATCATTTTTTGATTATCAACAGAGAACTGTCAGGAGTGCAGGCTGGGTTAAGAAGGAGTTGTGGTACTAGGGATATTGTAGCTAATGCTAGATGGATCTTGGCTGAAAGCAAGGGAATACCAGAGGAATGTCTTTCTGTGTTTCATTGATTACGTAAAGGCGTTTGACTGTGTGGATCACAACAAACTGTGGCTTACTGAAAAGAATGGGAATCCCAGAACTCATGATTGTGCTAATGAGAAAGCTATACTTGGACCATGAGGCAGTCATCACAACAGAGCAAGGAAACATTGCATGGTTCAAAATTGGGAAGGGTGTACGTCAGGGATGTATCCTGTCTCCATACCTTTTCAATTTGTATGCAGAACAGATTATCCAGGAGGCTGGATTGTAAGAGGAGAAGTGTGGCATCAGGAGTAGAGGAAGATTCATCCACAGTCTGTGTTATACAGATGACAGAACACTGCTTGCTAAAACAGAGGAGGACCTGAAGCACTTGCTGCAGATGGTCAAGGACTGCAGCCTCCAATATGTATTGAAGCACAATATCAAGAAAACAAAGATTCTTACCACTGGGCCAATTGGCAGCATCAGGATGGATGGTGAAAAAATTGAGGTTGTTAACAGCTTCAGTTTGCTTGCCTCCACAGTGAACACTCTTGGCATCAGAAGCCAGGAAATTAAAAGACGTATTTCAGTGGGAAAGTCTGCTGTTAGGGACCTCTTCAAAGCACTGAAGAGCAATGGTGTCAGTCTGGAGACTAAGGTGAGCATGATAAAGGCCATTGTCATTGCAACCACTTGCTATGCATCAGAGAGCCAGACAATGACCAGAGAGGATAGAAGGAGAATTGATGACTTTGAGTTGTGGTGTTGGGGAAGAGTATTGAATATACCATGGACTGCTAAGAAAATGAACAGGTTCAACCTAGAAGATGGTTAAACCATGCTGCTCCTTGGAGGCAAGGATTCTGAAGTCTGACATACTTTGGACATGTTTCAAGGAGGGATCAATCCTTGGAGAAGGACATCATGCTTGGGAGGATGGAGGGACAGCACAGGGGAGGAAGACCCTCTATTCAGTGACTGGGGTAATCGGGGTGGGTATGTCAGAGATAGTGAGATTGGCACAGGATAGAGGAGGTTTTAGGGCTGTTGTACACAGTGTCGCTATGAGTCGCAGGCGACTCAACTGCACAAAATGACAACAACCTGGCTTCTCTGCATTTCCTTCTACTTTTTCCCTGTTAGCCCGTTCAGCTTTCTTCTTAAACCTCTTCCTCCTTGTAGTCATCTAAATGTTTTGCACAAATTGAGAAAACATTTCTAGAATCAAATCATCTATCATAAAGAACTCATTTATCAACTCTTCACTAGTCATTACTGAATTGATCTCTTCAGCTTTAGCCTCTTACTGGCTTTCTAGTCTTATATTTCTGTCCTTAGAATGCCTCCATTTCAGTCTGCCGTGTGTACACAACTCAGTGTGCATAAAACCCAATATTTCACACTAATGCCATTCACCCACAAATTTTCTCTTCCTGATTTTGTCTATTTTGCTCCCACATTTTAGTGAGACTATGAAGTTCGTCAGCAGTGACATTTAAATTCTTGTTGACTTTATCCAAATAAATGTGTGGGACCTGTTGTATATATGAAAAGGAAACAATTCAGAATGTGACTGACTAGCCATGGAAACATAATGCAAGAAATCATTGTTCACTGAGGACAGGTGGTTGGAAGATCATAGTATTTTTAAGTCCGGCTTTTATAAATAAGTCCACAAACTTAGAGAAATATTATTTTTCTCATAACAATGAAAATGTTAGATTAGAACATGTTTAACCTAATCTCCAGTCTCCTATATTTGGTGCGTATTTCTTTTTTTTTTTTTTGGTGCCTATTTCTTGAATCAAACATGTAGGCACAGCAGAAGGAACAGGGGCATATAGAATTCTAAAATGTGCTATTAAAATGATAAAATATTCCTTATCTTAATTCTTCTTGTCTAAAAGATGTAGTTATTTGCCTTCATGGAGCAATATTAAGTGTCTATTTTATAGAGAAATAGTTTTATTCTCTTTGTCTAAAGAAGATGATCAGAGTAGGAGGGGAGAATGTAATCATGATAGAAAATCAAAGAATAATGTTGCTAGGTGTGGGTGGGAAAATGAACTTTTGTTGCAAACTGACAGTTTTTTCAACCATTAAAAAATTAATTCTTTTTCTAGAGTAAAATATGAAAAACATGAATACTTACTCTTAATAAGTATTAATAGTTGGTATATACTTCTATTGTTCTATCTACTATGCTGTTATTTTTTTTTCCAAATATTTCTTTCTTTGTATTCTGCTGCTTGGAGAATGTTAATTAAATTTTATCTATAAAATTTCTGGTTTTGCAACTATAAGATAATCATTGTTTCCTGCTTAGACTCTGCATTTATATATAAAATAAAGATATTTTGTAAGGAAAAGAAAATGGGCTTTGACGCTTCTATTTCCCTGCTATGTTAGATCAGTTCTTGTTATTAGGTGCTATTGAGTCGTTAAGACTCACAGCAACCTATGACACAATAGAGCCGAACCCTGTCCTATCCCATGCCTTCCTCCTCGTTTCTGACATACTCAAGCCCATTGCTGCATTCACTGTGTCAGTATAGCTGGCTGAAGGTCTGTCTTTCTTTCACTGACCTTCCACCTTTCCAAGCATTATGTCCCTCTTCAAGAAATAGCCTTTCGTAACAAGCCCAAAGAATGTGCTCTTTGCCTCCAAGGAGCATTCATTCTTTAGAGAGACTGAGGTAAAGGCAACCTGAAATTTAAGTACTTTTGATGTACATTATTAATTTTCAAGGCATTGAAAATTAACATGTCTCTGTATTAAAATATTGATAAAGCATGTAATGTGGCATTTAATTATCCCAATTAGATTAGGCTAAAGCTGCTGTAAGTTTTAATAAGCCTCTAAGTAGAACTGAAGGAGCTCTGGAGGTCTAGTGTTAAGAAACTGCATGGCAATCCCAATGGCACAGCTATAAGTCAGTTTCAAATACACTACATAAGGTAACGACAATGACTGGGGCATTCACACACTAGCCTTTTGGTTTAGGTATAGGTTTCACAAGGTCATAAATTTAAGTGTTTTGGAATTCCCGTTCCCATAATTTGTTAGATCCTCACAGTCAAATGCCTTTTCCTAATCAATAAAACACATCTAGACATTCTTCTGGTATTCCTGCTTTCAGCCAGGATACATATGACACCAGCATCTTTTCCCTTTGCTTTGGCTTCTCAATGTTCTAGTGCAATTTTCAGGATCTCTTCTGACATTCAGCACCAGTGATCAAAGACCAGGTGAGTTTGGGGATGATGTTAGTGATATCATCCATGAAGAAATAAAAGGTGAGGACCACAAAGACAGAGGAGAAAGAAAAAACCAAAATGAATGTCAGAGGCTGAAGTCTTTGATCTTCTGCAGCAAGTGCTTCAAGTCCTCCTCACTTTCAGAAAGTAAAGTTGTGTCATCTGCATAATGAAGGTTGTTGATGTGTCCTCCTCCAATCCTGACGCCACACTGTTCTTCATAAATTCCAGCTTCTTGAATGACTCTGAGCATACAGATTGACTAGATACGAAAAAAGGATACAACCTTGATACACACTTTTTCCTGTTTTAAACCAAGCAGTGTTCCCCTGCCATGTTTGGAAAACAGATTCTTGATGTAGACATAGGTATTGTTTGAGCCTAATGAAGTGTTCTGGGATTCCCATTTTTCTCAGTGTTAGCAGTAGTTTGTTCATATGGTACTTATGAAATTTTTTCATGTCAGACAGTTCTTTTTGGTACAGTGACTCTGTCTTTTCCCTCCATCTTTTGATGCTTCCTGGATTATTCTATACTTTGCCTATGGTGCTTCTCAGTATTAAAATTGGAAACTTGAATACTCTTCTCTTCTCTTCTCTTCTCTTCTCTTCTCTTCTCTTCTCTTCTCTTCTCTTTTCCTTTTCCTTTTCAGTTCATTAAGCTTGAAAAATGCTGAGCAAGTTCTTCCCTTTTTATTCTCCAACTCCATGTCTTGGTACATTTCATTGTAATACTTTGTTCTGAAACAAAGTAGCTGCCTTTCAAATCTTCTATTAATATCTTTTATTTAGGCATCTCTTTTCTTTATTTTTTCACTACTTGATGCTCTAGTGCAATTTTCAGAGTCTCTTCTGGCATCCATTTCAGTCTTTCTCCTCTGTTTATAATGGCCTAGATTGTACAGGTTATTATCATCTTGTCTAAGTAAAAGTGAGTAAATGGCTAGGGGGACAAAATTATTTTGAATGGGTTAAGGTTTGCTCTTGGTCTGTGACCTCCACCTTATTTGAGGTTTCTTTACTCTGGAACAGGACATTACTTAAAATTACAGGGCTTATAGTATATAAATAGCACCTATGACAATTAAAAATGTGTAATTCATCTTGAGAGTTAAGTACTGCTGTAGAAATGTTGTTATGTACCGTAGCATCAGAACCAACTCATAGCTCATCCTCTAGCACTTTTCCAGGGATAGTAAATCACAAAAGAGGAAAATGTCCATCTTTCTCCCACACAGCCCTATTGGATTCAAATGGCATACTTTTGGGTTGGCAGCTCAACTCCTTAGCACTAAGCTACCAGAGCTTCCTCTTACAGAACTATAGAAATTGTCCCATATATCCTCCAGAGCGCCTTCACATTAATTTTGGGAACATTTGTCTAGTTGGTATATTGGTTTTATTTTTCACTCTTTTTTTTTTTGGCCCAAATCTCTATCTTTATTCTCGGTTTCTTGCTGTTATCCAGATAACTAATAAAATCCAATCACACAAAACCATGTCCCGCCCTCTCCTTTTGCTCCCAGCCCACCTCCCCGATTGTGGAAATGGATCTGGAGTGGGAGGCGGGGAGTGGCTGATGCCACAGCAAGGAAATGAAAAGTGCCCCAGGAAGGAAAAGCCTCAAAAGAAAAGAGAAATAAATTAAAAGCCTTCTAGCCCCTCCAGCTGGGCTTCAGTTCCTTCCCCAACTCCCCAGGGAGAAGTGAGCGCAGCACCTGAAGACTGCCTATTCCCCTTTGTGTCTGGTCAGATTGGCACAGCAGGGCTGCAAAAGGCTGAGTGGGTTCAGGAAAGGGGAAGAGGGGAAGCAGAGAGAGATGTATGAACTGGCCATGTGTATCCAGGAGTGCTCTTTGACCCTGGGCATCTGGGCATGGGCAGGAATGAGACCTCTGAGTTACAAAGAGTCTAACCCCCACTGAAAGGAGACTCCATAGGGCAGGAGTGAAGGTACTGAGTAGCATTCCCAGGATGAGCCTGGGAGGACTGTTCCAAGAGCAGCTGGAAGTATTAGATTCCAGCCATGGGGTGCGGAGTCGTCCTCACAAACGGATGCATCCCGTAAATCCATGGACTTAGGTGGAAGGGAACGGTCCCGTAGGTGGATGAGTCCACTGGCCAATGTGGAGTGGAGGACAGAAGACCACAAACGAAGAATGTCCACTGGGGATAGGATGGAGTGTTCCGCATCCTTGTGTAGGCTGAGCCACTTGAGATGGGAGTAGGCAACTGTTCCACAGACAAGATGGCAGAAGGTGGGACCAGAGTGGAAACTGCACCGAGGCAAAGAAGTTGACAGGTGGGGCTGGGAAGGGGCAGAGAGCGGCGCTCTATCCATATTCACTTCAGAAGTCAAAGATTCCAAAGAGATGAACAGGAGGGAAGATGGGAAATGAGGAAGAAGGCTGGGCCCTGTGCTAGGGCCTAGGGGGTTGGTAGGTGTGGAAGGTAAGGTAAGGTAGGCTGGAGGGTGCTCACAGCCGGGCTTCAGCCACGCCCCAGGCTTCTTCAGATAGTTACCACCACCCTGGCCATCAGTGGAGATTTCCCGGAAAACTGTAAGCATGGAGTGCCGGACTCTGTCGGCCAGTTCTGGGACGTCATCTGGAGTCAACCCTTCTGTGGGCACTGGGGGCAGCACCCGTACCTGACACTGCCCAGAGGTGAAACGGTGCTCCTTCTTGCAGTAGAAGTCTTGATAGGAAGACATGACTATAGGGACAATGGGAACCTGGGCCTGGACTGCGAGGTGGAAGGCGCCACGTTTGAAGGGCAGCATAGAGCCATTATGGTTTCTTGTTCCCTCAGGAAAAACCCAGACAAGCACATCTTGGGTAAGCAGGGTCTGGGCCACCTCCGACATGACATTGATGGCATCCCCTGTGCGCTTCCGGGCAATGAAGATGACTCCCGCTAGCCAACAGGCTAGCCCAGCAGAGCCAGCCCATAACAGCTCACGCTTGGCAATGGGCACACAACGGCCTGGCAGGACCTCCATCATCCCAAGTAGATCGAGAGAGCTCTGGTGATTGGAAACGACGACGTAGGGCTGTGAGGGAGGGAAGTGGTGGGCCCCTCGAACCTCCACCCGGATTCCGTACAGGTATTTGATATGAAGCAGCATCAGACGCAAGATCTTCATGTTCTCGACGTTTTGTCCTCGCACAGCACACACAGGGATGGCAAGCACAGCCAGGAAAAGGATCCAGCCATTGTAGAAGGCCATCTTGAAGAAGTACTTGGCACTGGGGCTGCAGAACCACAGGGTGGGCAGCAGGAAGAGCAGCAGCAGCACCATCCAGATCCCCGGCCACAGCTCCATTCTGGCCACTCAGTGGGGTGGGGGGCCTTGGGGGCTGGCCCCCTCCCCAGCCAGGCTGCAGCAGTAGTGGTGGCGGCTGGCTGTGTCTCTGCCTCTGTTGGGGTGTCGGTGCCAAGGGAGCGATGGGATTGGGGGGTGTCCTAGCCCCGGCCGAAGGAGGGGAGGTGGGAGTGGGAGGTTGGGCCCATAGCAGTAGGACTGATGGGGGATTGTCCCCCCAGCTCCCTCCCTCCCTCCCTTCCTGCTGTCTCTCTCTGAGGGCTGTTATTTTTCACTTTTAACAAATCATCTTAAAAGTATTTTAGATTGTTACGGTACAAGTACAATGGGGCCCAGACTTGGGGTTTTTAGTGATTTTTTTGAAAGAGAAACTTTTCCTTTGGTGAAGTTTATAATGGTTGTAATTATAAAGCCGTAAGTTTAGGATATTTTGCTTAGCTTTTTGTTCTATCTTTTGGCCTTTTGTTCAAGGATTTAGAGTAGCCTAAATCAACATTAATAAAGAGCAATTTCAAAATGTAGGTTAAGATGCTTGACTAACTCAGAAGTATCAAACTGTAGTACATTAATGGGCATGACCTTGAAAGCAATACCTGCTACACAGTCTCTTCTGAGTTTCACTAAGTATTATTGGAAACATTTGATTAAATGATCCCTGTAATTAAAAATATTTGCATGGTTTTTCTTGTTTGCATCTCTGAACTTATTCTGTTTTGTTGGGGAAAATCTTGGGAATGGTTTTAGTAAAGTTCATGATAATGGCCTTGATTTCATTTAACAATATAGAGCCAAGTACAATATCGAGCTCTTATTATTAAATATTCTCTGAATTTTTACATTGGGTCTCCTGTATTCATGAGATTAGTCCTGGTGGTGAAGTGTGAAGCATGTTGTACTTCTAATCAAAAGGCTTTGTATCTGTAGTAGATTAAATCCACTGGAGTAAAATTGTTAATTTCCTCTCATTGTGATTTATAACTTCAGAAACCTTACAGAAGGATAGATGCTATGAGTCAGAACCTATGCAAAGGCAGTGAATGGGTGATTTCTGTTTGAACACCTGGCCCCGTTGATGCATTTATTTAGATCATATAAATATTCTGCTCTGGGTTCATAACTGACAACTAGAATTCTAAATTTTTTAGTAAATTTTGTACATCTTCACCAGGGTTGTTAACATCTTTTACAACTGCAAAAAGTTCTGCTTCAGAGGAAAATGCAAAGTCACATGGGAGACTTTAGGTATATCTGGGTACTGAACTTTGAAGAAAATTTCAGGGATTAATTTCATTTCTTGTTTAGCCTTTTCCCACATTTCTGAAGTATAATATGAAATATGAGGAAAAGCATTCTCAAAGAAGTAGAAGAATAAAGATAGATAAAAGGAGGTGGCTATAAAAGGGCAAAAGGAAGCTAAGAATTTATTGTCAGGTATAGCCAGTGAGAGTACAGAGCTCTAATATTAGAAGTTCCTGTTTCTCTGGCTTGTTTTGAAATAATTCTCTGTCAAGATGCAAATTTATTTTCTTGATGTCATTTGGAAGCTTCCAGCTACCAAGTTTCAAGGCTTCCCATTATGGACATTTTATTTCAAAGCTTCCCATTATGCACATGTTATTCATTAGCCACTGGTTTCTCATTTTCTGGACAGAAAAGTTTGAATCAGATGAACTCTACAATAGCCATTGGTCTTCTAAAGGTTCCTTAGTAAGAGCTTGTCAGTTGTTGATGTATAAAATTGAACAAGCAGTAAGCCAGACAATTTTCTCCACTACAAAAATTATACAGTACTCAAGTCTCTCCGTGTGTGTGTGTGTGTGTGTGTGTGTGTGTGTGT
>NW_006399834.1:8267719-8294514 GCF_000299155.1 Elephantulus edwardii | reverse complement strand
CACATCTTCTCTATCCATTTGTTTGTTGATGGGTGCTTAGGTTGTTTCCAGCTCCTTGCTATTGTGAACAAAGCCACGATAAACATGTCTGTGCATGTATCTGCTTGGATTCCAGTTATGGTCTCTTTGTGGTATATTCCCAGTAGTGGAATTGCTGGGTCGAATGGTATTTCTATAAGCAACTTTTTCAGAAAGTGCCATACCACCTTCCACAGTGGTTGCACCATTTTATACTCCCACCAACAGTGAGTAAGAGTTCCAGTTTCTCCACAACCTCGCCTGTATTTGTTGCTTGCTGTTCTGTTAAATTTTGCTGTTCTGACTGGGGTGTGATAATATCGCATAGTTGTTTGATTTGCATCTCTCTTAGAGTTAGGGGTTTTGAACACTTCTTCGTGTGCTTGTTAGCTATCTGAATGTCTTTTTCGATGAAGTGTCTGTTCATATCCTGTGCCCATTTTTCTATTGGATTATTTACCTTTATCTTGTGGTGAAATTTTGTTTTATTAATGTTAAGATGTAATCCATCTTAAAGGCTGTATAGTCTTTATATGTATAAAGAAAGTATATAACCCTGACACACACCTTTCCTTATTTTAAACCCTGAAGTGTCTTCATGTTCTGTTTCTATGCCTTCTTTCTGGTCTATGCATAGATGTCACATGAGAACAATTAAGTGTCCTGAAATGCCCATTCTTCACAATGTTACTCATAATTTATCATGATCCTTTACATACTCAGTAGAACACAAAAATATGGAGACTCAGTAAATTTACAAGATAAGAAAAACCCACAGGAAGTTGTCCATTATCAGCCCAGCTCCCTAAAGTGCATGCTTTTAATATAGTCAAGGCAGAATAGTTTTGTAATGACGTTAATAGATTTATTTTTAAATCATATTTCATCACCAAAATTTTAACTAAATTAAACCAAGGCAAATTTACACAACAAAAGGATAATTATAATTCTGCTCTGTGTTGATAATAAGCAAAGAACACTTATTAAGAATGATGCAAATATTTTTAAGTTCCCTAGATCCTGATTAATTAAACTTGTTCATGGACTCATTTATCTCAATGTTTGTGATCAAAATCTACAAGAAGTAAAAAAAAAAAATCTACAAGAAGTCAAGTTGTTGTGAGTGCTCTGGTTGTTGACGTCTTGTGTACATTTAATCTTCTGACAGTATTTACTAGTTTTATTTGTTGTCTGTTAACATCAGCATGCAATCCTAATGAAATATCTCAACATATGTATTTATATCAACAAAAATAACTACTGATATATGAGCCTTTTGAAATTATAGCTATTATGCCAGTTGAAGAAGAAATGAGACCTTGCTCCTATGTCACATCTAAATATTTTCCCTTCTCACTATAGCTTAAGAGGACTTGGATGTGATCTAAAAACAGAGTTTAGGGGATAATAAAAAAAGGTAGAAGTTTATAAGAATTCATACCTAACCTGGTGTAACTCTGTTAAGCAAAAGGCAACAAAATTAAAGTTTTCTTTTCTCCTACTTACTCTGAACTTAAAATTATCAAACTGAAGAGGGGAAATATGGCTCAAATATTTTTAAATAACAGAAAATCTGTTCAATGACAATAATAACTATGTACCAGGCACTATTCCAAATATTTATATGTAATATAATTAAGCCCTAGTTACGGTATGAGAGATACACATTATTATTTTTTAGTTTATATATGAATAAACTGAAGTGCCGCAGAGAATTTAAATAGCTCATTATTTCACAACTCATAGCAATAATGACAGCTCTGTTAAATACGTTAATGTTATTGGTATTTATCATAAAATCATCATGCATTATCATTATACATTCACCATCAGTAACCTTCTCCTAGCCCAAGTCTTTTCACGAACATCATTTGACTCTTTAAAATGATTTACATACTGCAAAATAAGAAAATACAAGAACTCTTGCTCTTTAGAGGAAGTACAGCACATTGTACTTGATATTCAGTATACACCGGATCCTAGGTTTTACATTTCCTTGGGATACAGTTAACAAGATCTAGAGTTTGAAGTCTTTTTTTGTTTGTTTAACATTTTTATTACTGTTGCTGTTCTTGTTGTTAGGTACCATCAAGTCACCTGCAACCCATAGTGACCCTATCTATGTACAGCTTCTCTGAAGCCTGCCCTGTCCTGAGCCAATATTACTAGTTGAATTAAAATTTGCCAAGCAATTTAGTATTCAATTCAACCGTTCTTACTTGGTTTTTATTGTGACCTTTATTTTAAACATCGTGGTGTAGCATCACTCTTTTTTTTCACTATCTCTTTGTGGTTCATGTTCAAATTCACACCTCCATCCTCTCCCTTCCTGAATCCCAAGTTTCACCCTTGGACAAGTACTTCCCTTATAGTCACATTTCCTTGAATGTTTTAAGTGCTAAATATCTCTTGGTGGTGGTGTTCACCATACAGATTTATCCATTGTTTGGCTTAAAGTTTTACTGCAGGACTGAGTCCAGTTCTAGACTCCAGCAATGGCCAGGGAATATAGTCTCAGTGGTATCGCCTCCTGGTCAGCAAACTGGACCTTTAGTGAGATCTTTCATGTTTGGGGTTGGTTGTTTTGGGTTTTTTTTTTTTTATATTCACCTCCAACTCTATCCACATCTTTAGATTGTGATCATTTTCAGAGTGTTTGGCAATCATAGGAACATACCATATCGTTCTTCTGCTCTCAAAGTTGTGAAGCTTGAGGATAGCAAAGCTCATTGATGCTATGGGCATGTGTCTTTTATTTGCTTCATTGGTCTTTGGTCCAGATAGGGTGTGTTTGGTGATTGCACCTTAGATGGCTTCTCACCGAAGCAGTGTAAAACATTGTGCTTATGCTCTGTGTGTAAAACATTGTACTTATGATCTATGTTTTCCAGAGGTCCCATAACCACTGACCCATGCCCTTGGGGTATTTGATGATGATGATGATGGTGATGATGATCTTGTTATCTATATAGTACTCACTTTTTGGCTTTACAATCTACACAGCCATATCTGCAGTACATATAGATTATGTGCTTGTTTTATTTCCACAGAATACTTTGGTGAGACTATTCAGAGAAGGTATAACACACTGAGAGAGTATGCTGTCTACTAAGAGTGCAAATAAAGTGCATAGAACACTTATGACGATAGACCAAGGAAATAAAGTATATCAGTCAATATAAACAGGAAAATTAGTCCATTTTACCATTTGACTAGACTAAAATATGAAAGTCTGTTTCAAAGCAAATAACAAGGGAGAATCTCACTACCACCAAGAAGAGATGGGACCACAACATGTTCTTTGGTCCTTGTACTAAGAACTTCCTAGACCGAGACAGAGAGAAAGAGATGTAACATCAGTGAAGATATGGTGGCAGAGAAACAGTGGCAGCAGAACCTGATCAGCACGAGCTGACCAGCAGAGGAGGGTAGTTGTAGAGGGTGTGTTGATCTGTGGTGTTAGAACTGAGACCTTCAAGTCATTGTTTACTAATGAGAGTGGACTGCTTCTGTCTGTTTACTAATGAGAGTGGACTGCTTCTGTCTAGCCTCCTACTTGCAGAGCTAAAGAACTTTGTAACTCTTGTTTGGGCAAGGCAGAGACTGTCCTGAAGGGCCATCCATCAGAGGCAGCTTTCAGGCGTAGCTGAGAAGAAGCTGTCATCCTTGATCTTAAATTCTATTACTAATTTAATAAACTCTACATATGCAAGTGTGGACTGTGGGTTCTGTGTGGCCATTGAAAGAATGATAGAGAAGCAGAGTGCACTGCAGGGATGGGATGACTGGGTTTAGAATTGGTAAAAATTTAAATACTGTTTAATTTGAGTCAATGTATACACATAAAACAGCAAACACATAAACTAAAGATAAAAGTTAAATTGTCATTATTGTTTCTTCACATTAAAGATCCTTTGTATTAGTGACTCTTTTTCACTGATTATATAAGTATTCTGTAGGCAGCTTGAGTCAGGAAAATTTTTGTCTGTTGACATTTCTTTCTAGACTTCCAAACAAAAAACTTACATTCACCCCATGGATGTGTCATCAATCTGTTATGTGTGAATGGACACTATTCTTTCCTGTACTTGAGCAAATGTTTCGTTTCCTGAAAATTAAATTACTTAAATGCAACAAGCAGATGGCCAGAGTCCTGTGTACTGATATAGCTTGCTTTGCTATGAAGTTATTTGAATTCCTGACATAGACCTAGAAGCTTTCAAAAATGCTTTGTATACCCTGCTATGTAAGAGTTGAGGGTTTTATGTTATTTTTTAATTAATTGGGTTATTTGGAACATTAGGAGGTAAAAGCTGAAAAGTGATTTACTATTTCATGTAAAATATTGGAACTATAAACAAATCATATGACCCAATTTGTCTGAAGTTTATCTTAAATTGTTTATGGTATGATAAATGATAAATGCTTTGTGTGTGATAAATAATAATGCAAAAATAATAGCTTCACAAAATCATAATCTAGGCCAAAGGGCACTACTCATTGGCATAGTATAGAGTTTGGATGAATAAGGAATTATTATATATGTTCTGTTTTAATTTAATCTATCACTGTCAAATATAAGAACAGGTTACATCAGTGGACTGAGTCCTTTTGTCAGCATCTATGAAAGCTACTCTATACCATATACAATAATTTTCCCCTCTAATATATCTAGACATTTGCATACAATGGCTTATAAACATTGTGTTTCATCCATTTACATTGTGTTTAATAGTCCATTCATATACATTATGTTTTATTAACTACTAGTGGTATATGCCTCTTGTTACACTATTTTTTACAGTCCCCATTGAATTTTTCCTATCCCATCACCCCCCCCCCACTTTCCACTGCTATCCTAGTGATTTCTACCTTTCTTCTTTCCCTCCCCCATGCTCACTTCCCTTATCTCCTTTTGAACATTTAAACACTTCTGGCTCAGTTTTCATTTTATTTTTACAATGATATGCGGTCTAATGAAGTGTTTGTCCTTAGGAAAATGAGTTCTTTAATTCGGCATAATGCTCTCCAGACTCCTATGTTACATAGTATTTTAGAAAAAAAATCATGGTTCCTTAATAGTATTCCATTGTGTGAATTTTCCACAATTTCTCAGCACATTCCTTTGTTGGTGGGTATTAAGTCTGTTTCCAGGTTCTTCCTATTGTGAATAATGCTGCTTTGAACATATGTGTTTCAGTCAGTTCTTATTTCATGAGGGTATATTCCTAGTAGTGGAATAGCTGAGTCATAAAGGATTTCTCTGTTCAGCTTTTTGAAGAAATGCCAGTTGCCTTCCAATGTGGCTGTACCATTTTATAATCCCACCAGCAGTGCATGAGAGTTCCAGTCTCTCAGCATCCCCTCCAGTGTTTATTGTCTGCTTTATTGCTAAACGTTGCTACTGCTGCATGGGTAAAATGGTATCTCATTGTTGCTTTGGATTGCATCTGTCTGACTACTAGTGATTTTGAAATTTTTTTTCATATGCCTGTTGGCCATCCAAGTGTCTTCCTTTGTGAAGAGTCTTTTTATGTCTTTTGCCCATTTTGTTATAGTGTTATCCGTCTTTTTCTTGTAGTGACCCTGTAGTATTCTGTAAACTTTCGTTATGAGAACCGTGTTTGAGATGTCTTTGTAAAATGTTTATTCCCAGTCTGTAGACTTTCTTTCCTCACTATATTAAAAACTTTTGGTGCACACAAGGACTTGATTTTCTTTGAGATCCCATTTGTTGATTATATCCTCTCCTGGTTGTGCATTTCTGGCTGTATTTGCAAGCCTGTTTATGCAAGTGTCCAGCTCTTTCATTCATAGGGTCACTATGAGTCACCTATGACTGTACAGTACCTAAGAACAACAACAACGTAGAGAGAGCTCTGTTGGCCTAGTAGATGGACAGTTATACTACCAAGCCAAAGGTGGGTGATTTTAATCTGCGGCCCTCAGGCCTTGTTTTAATTGTTTTTGGTCAAACATTCTTCTAAGAGGTATAGCACTGGTCTGTTCATTTACTGTACAGAAATAACTCGAGGTTTCTGTGATCCTAAACACTGTGACACTGATGTATCAAACGTGATAATAGTTACAAATGGTGGACAGTGTTTGGTGGAGCGCCCAGATTAAAACAAGCTTTGAAGCAGGAGTAACATCCACTTCTGAAATAGCTTGCCTCTGGAAACTCTATGAACATGGAGAAATGATGAAAGTTATACAAGTGTTCAGGTCTTTCATTCATAGGGTCGTTATGACTCGTCTACGACTTGATAGCACCTAACAACAATATTTATGCAATAGGCTATGAGTTTTACGTTCAGTTCTATTTTGTCTTTTATGCTTATAGCTTTGGGTTTTACTCATAGATCTCTGATCCACTTTGAGTTGATTTTTGTGTATTGTGTGAGATGTAGGTCCTATTTCAGTTTTCTGCAGATAGATGTCCAGTTTTCCCCAGTACTATTTTTTTAAGAGGTTGTCATTTCCCTGTTTGTTAGGGAATAGTATTTGACCATTGGTAGATGGATTGAGTTCCAGAATCTCGATTAAATTCCAGTGTTCTATGTCTATGGCATTTTATCAGGACCATGCTATTTTGGTAACTACAGCTGTGTAGTGTGTGGGGTTTTATAGTGGGTTTTTAAAACTATAATGCAAATTATTATTTATATAAAATATAGATTGTTTTTGTCAACAACTGAGGCACCAACAAAGACTTGTACACCAGTGTTCATAGCAGCATTATTCACCATTGCAAGAACTTGGGAACAGCCCAAATGTCCAGCCACAATCAGATGGATTGAGAAATTACACATTCACACAATGGAATACTATGCAGCACACAGGAGCAATGATTTTGTAAATTACTACCTAATTTGGGAGGGACTGGAGAGCATTATGCTAAGTGAGTTAACTCAGTCCCATAAAGACAAATACTGTATAAGACGATTATTGTAGAACATATACTAGGATCCAAGGAGGAGAGGGGGGAGCAGAGGGATGAGGATGGGTGGGGGTGAGCAGGAGCATGCTTAATCATAGGGTCTCACAATTTGATAGGTGCAGGGAGGGGTGAGTAAACGAAAGGGGAAAGGTCCAGTGTGAAAAACAATGTTTTCTAACTTTGTAAGTAAGCCAGTATAATATAAAATAAGGTTTTAAAAGTAAAACATTTTAAAAAGGGACAAATGTGTTCAACATTTTTCAAGATGAAAGAACTGAAAGACAAATTGAAGCCTCAAATGAGAATACTTAAAGATGCTATGGGCAGAATACTGAATGATCCAGGAAGCATCAAAAGAAATAGAAGGAATAGATTGAATCACTATACCAAAAAGAATTGGCTGACATAGAACAATTTCATGAACTAGCATATGATGAAGGACCAGTGATAATAAAGGAGGAAGTTCATCCGGCTCTGAATGAAAAATAAGGCCCAAGAAATTAATGAAGACTGATTGACTTATTTCAACAAACAGATGTAGCTCTGGATAGCTCACTATGTTGTGCCAAGAAATCTGGAGGACAACTGTCTGGCCGATTTATTAAAATATTATTCCCATTTGCAAGTAAAGTGCTCCAACACAATATGGACACTACCAAACAATATCATTAATAATACATGCAAGCAAAATAGTGCTGAAGATCATTCTAAAATGTTCAAGCTGGATTTAGAAGAGGCTGTGGCATCAGGGATGTCATTACTGATGTCAGATGGATCCTGGCTGAAATAGAAAATATTAGAAGAATGTTTATTTGTGTTTTATTGACTATGCAAAGTCATTTGACCATATTAATCATAACAAATTATGGCTAACATTGAGAATAATAAAATCCCAAAACATTTAATTGACTCCTGTGAAATCTAGACCTGAACCAAGGTTTTGTGCAAACAGAGGAAGAGAACCCTGTTGTTGTTGGTGTTGGTGTTGTTGTTGTTGTTGTTGTTAAGCGCCATCAAGTCGTAGACAACTCATATCAACCCTATTAACAAAAGACCTGGGCACTGTTCATAGAGTTTCCGGAGGCAAGCCATTTCAGAAGTGGATGCCACTCCGGCTTCCAAGCTTGTTTTAATCAGGAAGCTTCACCATACACTGTCCACCATGAGTAAACATTCTTGCATTTGACACATCAGTGTCACAGTGTTTAGCATCACAACAACCACTAGTTACTACTTTACAGGCAATGCACAGACCAGTGCAATACCACGTAGAAGAAAGTTTGACAAAAAAAAAAAAAAAAATTTAAAACAGGCCTGAGTGCCGCAGATTAAAATCACCCCGCCTTGTACTTGGTAGCATAACTTTCTGTCCACGAGGCCAGCGTAGCTCTCTCTCTATGTTGTTGTTGTTCTTATTGCTCTTAAGTGCCATCGATTTGTAGATGACTTATAGGGACCCTATGAACAAAAAACCTGGGCAAAACAACTATGAGATATCATCTCACCCCAGTAAGAATAGCAAAATTTAACAGAACAGCAAACATCAAATGCTGGTGAGGTTATGGAGAAAAGGGAACACTTATTTGCTGTTGGTGGAAGTGTAAAATGGTGCAACCAGTATGGCAGACTGTATGGCACTTTCTCAAAAAGTTGCAAATAGAAATACCATTTGACTCAGCATTTCCACTACTGGGAATATATCCCAAAGAGACCATAACCGCCACCCAAACAGATATATGCACACCCATGTTTATTGTGGCTTTGTTCGCAATAGCAAAGAGCTGGAAACAACCCACGTGTCCATCAACAAACGAATGGATAGAGAAGCTGTGGTATATTCACACAATGAGCTACTATGCAGCATTGCAAAACAAGGAATTCATGCAATATTATGCAGAATGGATGACCCTGAAGGACATTATGCTGAGTGAAATATCTAAGTCAGGAAAGGAAAAATAATTTCATAGGGCCACTGCTGTAAAACGAGACTGACACTGGGGTTGAGAAAAGACAGAGAAGGAGGGGAAGAATGATGTATATTGCATTTAACAGATGAGGGATACAACTGTTTAAAAGGGATGTATGATTGGGTATTATTGTCATGACAGAAATCCAGAATGAAGGCTGTACAGTAGCGTGGACTTGGGGCAGGGGAGGAATTGCATAACAATAAAAGATATTTTCTTTTTACTTTTCAAGGAGAAGAGTGAATTGGGGGGGAGGAGGTGGGCAGGGAGGAAAGTGCAACAATGCATGATTGGAAACTCTTAGTCTCTGTAAACTTTAATTAAAATAAAAAAAATTATATATAAATATAACCTAAGCACTGTTCATAGAGTTTCCAGAGGCAAGCCATTTTGAAAGTGGATTCCACTCTTGATAAAGAAATCATCATACTATATTTTAAAAGTATGTTTTATCATACTATTCAATCTGTATGCTGAGAAAATTAATCTAGAAGAAGAATGTAGCTTCAGGACTTGGAACATTAGCTTTAGGAGATCATATAACTTCAGCCTTCAATATGGATGGCATCTTAAAATCAAGAATACAAAAATTCTGCCTACTGTCTATTAGCAATATCATGTAGATGGAAAAAAGATTGAAACTGCCAATGGCTTCATCTTACTTGGATCTACAATCAATACACTTAACAACATAAGCCAATATTGATGAAATAGAGTGCAATTTAGCTTCCACATGGGTGGTTTTTTAGCCTTCCTGCTCTTGTGTAAATTTCTAGGTCATTATGTCACTTTGGTCTTTTTCTTGTTGTTGTCATGTGTTGTAGAATCACCTACAACTCATAGTGACCCATGTACAACAGCTCAGAAGCCTGCCCTGTTCTTGGCCAATCTCACTGACTCTGACACACCTACCCCCATTGTGCCAGTTGCTGTATCAATCCACCTCATCTGAGGTTTTCCTCTCCTTCACTGTCCCTCCACCCTTCCAAGCATGATGTCCTTCTTCAAGGACTGGTCCCTCTGGCCATGTGCTCAAAGTATGTGAAATGGAGCTTCAAAATCCTAGTTTCCAAGGATAAACTTGGTTTTACTCCCTCCAAGACAGAGTTATTTGTTTTCTTGGTGGTCCATGGTATGTTCAAGACTCTTCTCCAGCACCACAACTTGAAGGCTTCAGTTCTTCTTCTATCGTCCTTTGTCATTAGCCAGCTCTCTGATGCATAGCAAGTAATTGTGAAGACTATGTCCTGGATCAGGTTCACCTTGGTCTCTAGACTGACATCTTTGCTTCTCAGTACTCCAGAGAGGTCCCTGACAGCAGATTTTTTCAGTGAAATTCACTTTTGATTTTCTGACTGAGGTTGCCAAAAGAGTTGATTGTGGAGCTAAGGAAGCTGAAATTGTTAACAACCTCAGTCGCTTTTCCATCAATCATGGTGCTGCCAATTGGCCCAGTGGTAAGAATCTTTGTCTTCATGATGCTGAATTCCGATCCATATTGAAGACTACAGTCCTTGACCTTCTGTAACAAGCACTTCAGGTCCTCCTCAATTTCAGCACACAATATTGTGCCATCTACTGTTACTTCAGTGTTTGTTTGTTGGGTTAGTTTTTAGTATTTTGAGGTTTGCTTTGTGTCCTAATATATGACTAACTCTAGAGAATGTATCATGTACACTTGAAAAGAAAATAAATTGAGTTTTAGTTGGCTGAGGTACCTTGAATACATCTATGATATCAAGTTGGCTAATTGTATAGTTATTCTACATCATTGTGTTATTTGTAGTTGACCTGTCCTTTAATAGAATGGTGTGGTAAAGTCTCTTACTAGGGACATTATTGCCTATGTCAGAAAGATCTTGGCTGAAAGCAGAGTACCTGAGGATTATCTATCAGTGTTTCATTGACTTTGCAAAATTATTTGTGTGGACCATAACATCTGACTATCCTTGAGAAGAATGAGAATCCCAGGGCATTTGATTGAGAAGCCTATACTTGAACCAGAAAGCAGTCCTCAGAAAAGAGCAAGGAAATACCGCATGGTTCAAAAGCAAGAAAGAAATATGACAGAGAGGTATCCTGTCTTCATAACTTTTCAATCTGTAGGTAGAACAGATCATTCAGGAGGCTAGACTTTATGAAGAATGTGGCAACAGGATTGGAGGAAGACTAGTCAACAGCCTGCATTATGCAGATGATACACATTCCTTGTTCAAACTGCGTAAGACCTGAAGTGTTTGCTGCAGATCTCCAAAGACTATTGTCTTCAACATGGATTGAAACTTAACATCAAGAAGACAAAGATTCTAATCACTGTACTAATTGGCAGCGCCATGACAGATGGAGAAGAGATGCTCAGTTAGAGAAAGAGGGGCAATCTCCTCCTGTGGAAGTTGGATCCAATTTGATGGTACACAACAACAACAAAAAAGATTTTAAAAAAATTTTTAAAGATAATAATACTGAGGTTGTTAACAATTTTATCTTGCTCAGATCAATAATCAATACTCTTGGCAACAGCACTAAAGAAATCAAAATATTCATTGTATTATGGAAATCTGCAGTCAGGGACCTCGCCATAGTTATAAAGAGCAATGGTGTCAGTCTAGAGACTAAGGTACGCCTGATCCAGACCATAGTCTTCACAATTACTTGCTATGCATGAGAGAGCTGGACAATGACTGAGGATGACAGAAAAAGAATTGATGCCTTTGAATTGTGAACAGTCTTCAACATAACAAAGAAGAAGGATGAATAGTCTCCTCCTATGTGATTTACCTCTTCTGAAACCAAGGGGAGGATCTCTTTGAATCAGTTCCCACTTGATGGCAATGATTGGCTGAGTAAGTTGGGCTCAGTCTGATATCTTCATTGAATATGCTTAAAAACTTTATCTGAAAATATTGTTTTTTATCTAAAAATAGCAAAATTCTCCCTATATATAATATAAGGACCTTAATTGAATCTATCAGAGCTTACCCTGTAAATGGCACAGTAGGGTTTATGGTGAACACACTATATAATCTCTTTCTTTGAGCTTTCTAGATGTGTACCATTTAAACATATGTTGAAGTCCTAAATTTGTATAAGGGTTCCACTTGTCAAGTTAGATGAAAGAAAGGAAAGATTTATCCTAAGAACACATGGTATTGTTATTGTACTTTGTGTCATTAGGTAGAGACACACATGAAATGGCATTTGTATTGGGCTGTATGTGGAATAATGGTTGGGCGAACTTTTTAATCCTCATGCTCCAAAGTCAACTTAATTACTAACCAAAAATCTACTGATTTAACACTCCCTCCCTTCCCTGAGTCCTGGTGTTACTCTCTCTGAGCCTTTATTACCGTCTAGTTTCTCCTCTATCCTCTAAGCACAGAATATCCTCATTGGTTTGCCCATTTAAGGAAGCAAATTCCACCCTAGAATATTGTTTGAATATTTGGACTGTAATTGTTGTGTACCATCAAACTGAGACCAATTCATAGCTGACCCTTATTGCAAGTTTTCAGATGCAGTAAATCACATGAAAGTTGATAAGCCATTTTTCTCCCTCAGAGCATCTGTCAGATTCCTATTGTGTGTCTTTAGTTTGACAGTGAAATTCCTTACCACCAGGCACCAGATTTCTCTAAATTCAAGTAGATAATTAAAAATGAGTTATAATTCAGGTTGAATCATCTGATATCATCCTTAAAACATCTACCATGATCAGTTACTTTAAAAAGGAGAACTGTAACCTCAGGACACACAGATCTGTTGGTCTGTCTGGTCAGTTTGACTCCTCTATAAGGTAACAAACAGGTTTTGGAAAAGGAAAACAAAACACCTTGGGGTGTGTGTTCAGATAGTAGGAGATATGTTCCTCCAATCAATTGTATGGATGATACCCATAGTAGTTATCAGACAGATACATGCAGTCATATTACCTTCTTCCTGCCTAAAGATGTAGTGCTCTCATGTCAGTCAAAACCAATAAGCCATCTGATCATCTTTATGTAAAACTGCAGAGAGCTTTGGTGGCCTGGTGAGGAAGGAGTTGTTCTGGCAACCCAAAGACGGATGGTTTGAATGCTCTAGCTTCTCCACAGGAGAAAGTTAGACAGTCGTCTTCCACTCAATTTCTGGCCTATGAAAACCTACTGGAAAGCCAGATATGAGTCAATTCCAACTTGTCAGTCAGATAGTCTGTTGAGTGCTAGTGTGATCTTTGGTGACTCTACCCTGTTTTCATGTACCTCAGATCAGAAGAGAATAGCTGGAGACCTATGTTCAACCAAAGTAGCTAGTTTGACCAGTTAACAGTGAGTGGAATAGTTTCATGTCCATTGACTCTAGCTAGATTAAAAGGGTATTGAGTAGGTATGCAATCATCTGCTCAGATCACATTCATGAATTTGCCATTCCATGATTACATTAAACTAAGTAATCAAGCAATAAGACATCAAAATCACAAAACACATAAAATGTCAAAGGCACAGGTCATAATTACCAAAGTAGTGAACAAACAGCAGAGAAACAGGCTGTCGTTAGAGGAGCTACTGCCAGTCCTGCCCTGACTCGGTATTCAGTCATCGCCAAGCTTTCCTTGGATAGTGGCACAGAGTACTGCAACAGTGTAGATCCACCCACTACCCCTTCTGCTGCTCGCCACCCAGCATCCATCTGTGAGGTTTCTGAATAGCAAGCCATTTCAGGTTTTAAGTTGTTTGTGAGAAAATCATTTTATATAAATTTTTTATTACACACTGGGATTTTCCCCCCTAAAATATACCATTTTAATTTTTTATGTTCTACTCAATGCATTTAAGATCATTCCTAAAGTTTTGTTTCAATAGTTTTTATCTTTTGCTTATCGCTAAAACATAAGTAGAATATAAGATATATAAGATCATTTCCATAATGTGACAAATAACGAATCAAGCCAAAGGCAGCCTACCAGTCAGTAGCCATTACTGTATTACAGAAATAAGTATGAAATATTGGACAATTATACATGTGTACCTCCCTGCTTGGTGTCTTGGGCAAAGCTAATACGGAATATTTTTATTGGATTTGTGAATTCATCTTCCCTCAGTCTAAAAGCGTTAAAGACAAAGGCCTTCAGCCTCCAAAACCAAGTTATATTAGGCAAAGGTTTTGACTAAGAAAGTTAATCAGTACAGTCACATGCACTTCATGTATCATTTTTTTCTATTTTTATGTTAAATTTTTGCCAATTTTGTAGATATAGACTACTATACTTATTTAAAGCAGTATGCTTAATATTGGAGAAGATCCTAAGGAATTGCAGATATCTCAATATGGTATTCTAATTAAAACCTAATTAACAATTCACTGTGCTAGAGCTAGGGTTTTTTAGCATGGGGAAAAAATAGTTTCACTACGCATGGTAAGTGAAGATGTATTTTTTGAGACGTTAGAATTTCAAAAATATAAGACAGCACATGTGGAATATAGAGGTGTTAAAAATCGTAAGTGTGGGTTTCTTCTTAGCTTTAAGCTTAAGCAGTTTTGTCTAATCAGTGAGCTTGCCAAACAGTATCAAAGAACTCATTTTCTTCAAGTGCTTTATTTATTTTTAATAGAACCTTCATCACCCCGGTGTTGTAAATTTGGAGTGTATGTTTGAAACGCCTGAAAGAGTGTTTGTTGTTATGGAAAAACTCCATGGAGACATGTTGGAGATGATCTTGTCAAGTGAAAAGGGCAGGTTGCCAGAGCACATAACGAAGTTTTTAATTACTCAGGTAAGAAATCAGTTAGAAAAAAAGGGGGGGTGGGAAGGTAATGTTTAATATCAAATGTTATCACTGTCTAACTACAGTTGTCTAGCCTTGTTGTTTAGTCCCTTCTTTTAAAGCCTAAACTAGACTGTGAAAGGTTGCAGTGACTTAATGTATTATTTGATTTCTATGTCATCAAGAGTCTACTATAACAAATATCTGCAGGTATGTGTAGTAAAAGCTGTTCATAAAATTCTAATATATATGTTGGTAATATCTTCATTACTGGAGCAACAGGCAACATCATGGTAGGTGGAGAAAAGATTGAAGTTGTCAGTACTTCATTTTACTTGGATCCACAATCAACACCCAAGATAATAATAGTCAAGAAATCAAAAGAAGTGGTGAATCAACTCATAGTGGATCAGAGAGCTGGGAGTAAATCCCCAAACCATAAAGTGCATAAGAGACAAACTGGGACCAAACAAAAAATCCCTAGTCTACAGAAGAAACACCTTCTTATAAAGATACCAAATACAGATAAAAATACATAATCTAGAGAGGATAAATTTGATGAATGGGACCTTCTAAAGATTAAACCCCTGTGTGCATCAAATTTTTCCAACAGAGTGAAAAGAAAACCTAATGACTGGGAAAAAACATTTGGTAATACCATCTCAGACAAAGATCATCTAACAAACATTTACAAAATACTCCTGGGCCTCCAGAAGAAAAAAGACTGTTAACCTAATTACAAAAATAGGCAAGGACATGAAAAGAATTTTCACAGAAGACATTCTGTTGGCAAACATCCACATGAGGAAATGCTTAAAATAACTGGCAATAAGAAAGATTAAAATCAAAACCACAATGAGATACCATCTTAGCCAAGTAGCAATGGCAAAGTTTAGCAGGGTAGGAAGCAATAAATGTTGGAGAGGTTGTGGAGAGGTGAGAACTTTCATATATGGTTGCTGGGATTGTAAAATGGTATAGCCACTCTGGAAGGCAGTTTGGCATATCCTCAAAACGCAGAACACAGAAACTCCATATGACCCAATGTTCTACTATAATGAATACCAAGGAAATTAGAACTGAGAGACAAATGAAGATTTGTACACCAGTCTTCCTAGCAGTGTCAAGAACATGGAAACAGCCCAGACGTTCAACTGCAACTGAATGGATTGAGATATTATGGCACATTCACACAATGGAGTAGTATGCAGCAGTTAGAAGTAATGATTTCAAATATTGCTACATAACATGAGAGAGACTGGAGAGCATTACGCTGAGTGAACTAACTCAGTCTCATAAGGACAAATACTGTATAAGACCATTATTGTAGTAATAGAAGGATAACTAGTAAAACATGTATGGGGATTCAAGGGAAGAAGGAGTTAGAGCTGAGAGGAGAGGAGGGATGGGGCAAAATCAGAGTTACATAATTTGTGGGTAGAGGGAGGGGCTAAAGAAAATGGGAACAATTTTGTAGGGATCTGAAAATACAGCATAATGATGGGCATGGTCCAAGGGTGAATAATTTTATTAAACATAATGAATGGGAGTGATTGTGTGAAACACAATATTAATGTAGGGTAGTGTGAAAGCACAACGCATATGAAGTTTGTAAGTAAATCAATATAAAATATTTTTTAAAAAATTAAAAGAAATGTTGTATTGGGGAAACTGCTGTCAAGAACTTTCCCAAAGTGCTAAAGAACAAAGATTCCAATTTAAAGACTAAGATTTCCCAGATCCAAGCCATGGTGTTTTCAATTACTTCCTATACCTCTGAAAGTTGGACAATAAATAAGAATGGCTGGAGAATTGATGCCGATGAATTGTTGTGTTGAATCCCATGGACTACCAAAAGAACGAATAAATCTGTCTTGGAGAAAATGCAACCTTAGAAGCAAAGATGATGAAACATTGTCTGTCTTACTGTGGACATGTTATCAGAATGTGCCAGTCCTTGGAAGCGACATCATGCTGGGAAAGGTGGAGTCAAGAAAGAGAGAAAGACCCTCAACAAGATGCATTGAAACTGTGACTGTAACAATGGGCTCGAGCATGTCAGAGATGAGGAGGATGGTGCAGGATAGAGTAAGGATCAGATCTATTGTTCACAGGGAGGATCACAACAAACTGTGGCTAACTCTTAGAAGAATGAGAATCTCAGAACGTTAAACTATACTTATGTAAAACCCATATTTGGGCCAGGTGGCAGTCATCAGAACAGAGCAAGAAAATGCTGCATAGTTCAAATTCAGAAAAGGTGTTGAATTCTATCTCCATACCTTTTCAATCTTTATATGGGACAGATCATCTGGGAAGGTGGGCTCTATGAGGAGTGTGGCATCAGGATTGAAGGAAAACTCAAAACCTGCATTATGCAGGTGATACAGCCTTGTCTTCAGAAACTGAAGAGGGCCTGAGGCATTTGATGGAGAAGGTCAAGGACTGCAGTCTTCAATATGAATTGGAGCTCAACATCAAGAAGACAGATTTTCAATACTGGGCCAGTTGGCAGCGTCATGAAATTGAGATTGTTAACAGCTTCAGTTTGTTTGGCTCCACAATCAACTCTGTTGGTACCAGCAGCCAGGAAATAAAAAGACGAATTGCATTGGGGAAAATCTGCTCTCAGAGACCTCTCCAGAGTACTGAAGAGCAACGATGTCAGTCTGGAGACTAAGGTACTCCTGATTCAGGCCATGGTCTTTGCAATTACTTGCAATGTATCAGATAGCTGGACAATGACTAGTGAGGATAGGAGAATTGATACCTCTGAGCTGTGATGCTGGAGAATATTGAATATACCATGAACTGCTAGGAAAACAAACAGGTTCATCCCGGAAAGGGTAAAACCAGGCCGCTCCTTGGAGGAAACAATTCTGAAGCTCTGACATACTTTAGGTATGTTGCAAGGAGGGACCAGTCCTTGAAGATGGACAACATGTTTGTGAGGGTAGAGGGACAACACAAGACAGGAAGGCCCTAGTGAGATGAATTGACTCAGTGACTGGGGTAATGAGGGTGGTTATATTGGAGATGATGAGGTTGGCACAGCATAGAGCAGAATTCAGAGCTGTTGTACATGGGATCACTATGAGTCTCCTTTCAACAGCACTTAACAACAGTAACAGCAAAACAACAATAAAATGGTAGTGAAATTCGCACTCATTTGCTATTATATTGGAATCAACTCATAGCTGACCTTCCAGGGACTTTCATAGGCATGAGATCTTTCTCCCTCAGAGCCACTGATGCTTTCAAAGTGCCAGTGGACCTCCTTTGGGTTAGTAGTGAAACTCCCTATGAACTCTGCCGCCAAAGCCCCCTAGTAAAGTCCTGGTTTTAAAAATATTCAAGAATTAGTATCCAGTTAGCTGTTATTAAATTCTTCCAGCTACACCTATCTTGGATGCTGTGTGAATATCATATGTTACTTTGTTCACTTTGCCTTAGAAATCCACTATTTTAATCTTATTCATTTCAATGTCTTGAGTTTGACTACTCATTGAAAATTTTCTCCTGACCTTTTAAATTTGTATCCTGATAGAAAACATGCTGAAATAGACTACTAGAATGAAATAAAATTATTTTGCTAATTTTCTTCTTTATAGATACTTGTGGCATTGCGGCATCTTCACTTCAAAAATATTGTTCACTGTGACCTTAAACCAGAAAATGTGTTGTTAGCATCAGCTGACCCTTTTCCTCAGGCAAGTATAAAAGGCTCTTTCATATCCTGTGGACAGCATTATCAAGGCAGCATTGTACCACTTCCTTGTTCTCCAAACCTTTGTTTCGGATTTTCCATGTTCTTTACCTGTTGAATCCGTTCATTCCCTTGTTATACTTCTAGGATTACTGTTTTGTCGCTCTGGCCTCTTCGGTCAGTCTACGTTAGTAATGTAGAGCAAACCCTTTTCATTCTGCATTTTAGTTTCTGTTTTGCACAGATGCAGAATGTATGTAGGCCCAGGTTTAAAATATAGGCCTGAAAATGAGAATATTTATGAGGCTCAGATATGCTGCCAGCTCTCCTAACATTGAATAAAATATTACACTTCAGTTTTGCTATTAAAAGCATGGACAACATTCCCATCCTTTTCTTAGCTTGGAGAATGAAAAACAGTATAATCTCTTCACAGGGACGTTATACTCTGAAATGACCAACTCAAAGGGCTGAATTGTAATTTATGTAATAGATGCCTAGATGCCAACACAGGACTGATGCTGAGGGTGGTTATGTGAATAGCATGAAGCACCCTCACGTCACTGATTTGCATGAGGTTTTCCTGCTTTGTAGAACAGTATTACCTATCTTTAGTCTACTCTTGCGTTTAGGGGAGGGAAAGGGAAGATTATTAGATTATATTTTTTATAAGTATATTTGTTGGCATGTAAACTATTGTTTTAATGCACATAAAATAGAAACTAGCTCTTATGAGAAATCCAGACGATTGTAGATATTTGCAGCAGAGCTAGAGAAAAACATGCACAGGTACACAACTTACGAGGTTATCATGTTTGCAAACATTATACTGTCACAGGTGAAACTTTGTGATTTTGGTTTTGCCCGGATCATTGGAGAAAAGTCTTTCCGGAGGTCGGTGGTGGGCACCCCAGCTTACTTGGCTCCTGAGGTTCTACGGAACAAGGGCTATAATCGCTCTCTAGACATGTGGTCTGTTGGCGTCATTATCTATGTAAGCCTGAGTGGCACATTCCCATTTAATGAAGATGAAGACATACACGACCAAATCCAGAATGCAGCTTTCATGTATCCACCAAATCCCTGGAAGGAAATTTCTCCTGAAGGTAAAATTTACCCATTCCATAATGTTTACTCCCTAAGTGTTAATGTTTTAATGGAGAGGTAGTCCACAGAGAGTCGCACTGCAAATCTAAAGACAGCCCCTGGTTCGAATCCATTACTAATTTTGTGGGAGGAAGAAGGGAAATTTCCTCTTGTACAATTTACAACCTGCAAAAAGCTACTGGAGGGTCAGCTGAGAGCTAGTTCCTACTTGATGACAGTGACTGAATAATTTATTCCATGCTTATTGCTAAATAATCCTTATATGAGGGACACAACTTGTTTTCCATGTGTGTGGTACAGCATGTTAAATACCAAAATCATTATTGATGGAAGACTCACATGTCCTATATATTTTCATTGTATTCTAAATATATTAATCTTCTCTAAGTTATTTGTACACTGGTTTCCTCTAACATTAAAGCATATAAATTGTTTTACTTAGCCATTTCCTTCATATTATATGGTTAAGTTGTTTCTATTTCTATTTTTCTATTAGAAGAATCTTAAGTATAATTTTCATCTGTATATCTTTTGATATTTTTAGCATAGATTACTTTGGTAATGTTGCATTATTTAATATTAAGTTGTTCTTAATAAATGTCCTGAAATCTTAAGAAGGAAAAGAAATCATTTCAAAAGATGGCAGGGCCAAGTGAGGGAGAGACAATGGCTCTGTCAATGTTTCAGAAAAGACTTCCTCAGTGAACATGCTTTGGAGGCCGTTTAAATCTCACAGCAGCCTTGGTCTGTTTTACAAGTATAAATCTGTTTTACAAGTGTATTTTAGATGAGGAAACAAAGCTCAGAGGTGGCATCACAGACTAGGTATCACAGAGCTAGCAAGGGGCACAGCCAGCATATATAGTCCAATGTCTCAGCTGGCATTCTCTAACTACTGCCCTGCCCTGCTTTTCTTCTAGTTTACAGGCAATGTCTAATTCTCAGTTTGTTCTAACCAAATGTGTTCAGCTCTTCCCTGCTTAAAAAGATTTGCTCACATATAAACATATCTCAGCAGACTCATTCACAGATAGGTATCTCTCAGTTGATATTTGTTATTGCACGTACTGGTACAGGATTGAGAAAAGAGAGTCTATAAGCTACCTGACATAAAGTGAGGTCTTAGACTAATGTTGACATTAAATGGTAAGAGCTGTTTATCATCAAAGTTTTGAGATATCATTACAACAACCTTCAACACTCTCTACTTAAGTTGTAAATCATATTGACATGGATAAATCTTAAAAGACTCTATGACCTACAAAAGAACTATCAAGTATATAAAAATATAAGTAAATATTTAGACTAATTCAACAAAGGCATCAACTGATGAGTGAGTTTTGTTTTCTTTTTTGTCTTTTTCTTGTTCTATGAGTCAAAAACCAGGAGAATACAACATCAAGTAATCATGTCAGCACTCTAGTTAGGAAACATTACCTCTGTATATAGTTAATCCCTAGGCATAATACCTCTAATTCAAAAAAAGCCAGAAACATAACTTGATATTGACACTGGAATATAAATCTTGAGTACTTCCATAGCAAATAAGATATTATCCTATCACTCAACTACGTGCCACCCAGGACCAATGATTTTATAAATCACTACCTAACTTGGGAGGGACTTCAGACTATTATGCTAAGTGAACTCTGTGCCATAAGGACAAATTCTGCATAAGATCATTATTGTAGAAATAGATAACTAGTAAAATGGTTATGAGAATCTGAGGGGTGGGGCAAACTGAGGGGTAGGGATGAGGTGAGGGGTGAATAATCATTGAGCTGCGCGGTTTGATGTTGAAGATTGGAGTGTGTTGGGAAGGTGGCAAGGATCTGGTGTGAAGAGCAATGTATACAAACTTTGTAGGTAAACTAGTGTAAAATTTTTAAGAAAAAGGAATTTCAAGAAATAAAACGAAGGCAGTAGGATGACAGTGCTGGAGGCAATGGATAAAGTGAGCACTGTTGTAGTGAAAAAAAATATATTATTCTATCATTCAGATATAGGGGATAGGGTAAATAACCTTCATGTATTATGTTTCTTTCCAATTGAGGAACAGATGATGACTATTCTTTGGTATTATGGAATTTTGCCATTTCTTATTAAGCCCAGAAATGAACAGCTAGACTATGAATATCGATGATCTCTGCTAATAGAGACCAGAGACATAGATAGCAATGGATCACAAGGCACTCGTTGAGCAACCAAACCTCCTGTTGTTCAAATCTACCAGCATTTTTCCAGGAAATAGATGGGTAATCTCCTCCTGTTTAATATATAGTCTCAGAAATTCACAGGAGGATCAGCTGTGAGCTAGTTTCCACTCAATGGTGATGAGTTGAGTAGAGATCTATTAGGAAGGTAGAGGATGAAACATAAACTGTGCTTTGAAGAACTTAAAACAGACTGGGAAAAAATACATTTGGAAGAATATGCATTTGAAAAATGATAATTCACTTCTGTGAATTATTAGTTATAAAACTAGTATCTAGAAAATGAGAGGAGGAAGAATCACTGCCAACACGAGTGGTCAGAATAAGATTTTAGGAGGAGATAGAATCCAAGCCAGTCATTGAAGTGAAAAGGCATTATAGGAGGAGGGAATTAGGCAGGATGATAATTCAGAAAGCACATTTCTTATTTACTAGGAAATGGGAATTTTAATTGTTTATAAATATGTCTGAGTCTTCCTTTCACTCAGAACCCTCGTGATGTTGAGACTAATTCATGTGGAAGACAGGAATCCTACTTTGGAGTGACTCAGGTTTTCAGGTAGGCACTTAGCTAGCCTTTCCTCCATAGGACCAGCCATCTGGCTCAGGCTTGCTATTGAGACTGAGGAAGCTTACTGTTGGCTGTCTGAGATGCTGTACTGAAGATGGTTTACTTGACTGCTGGTGTAGGAAGAGTCATGTTTAAATGCAAAAGAAATTTATATGTTATCATCATGTCAGCATAGAGCTAGGTGGCAAAACACAGTTTTTTAATAATCTGTAAATATACTTAGAGACAGGATTACACTGCAATAAAGACCTGAAAGGAGAGTTAAAATACTACTATAGTGATGATTGGTGAGATGAGATGGACTGGCATGGGGCATTTTGAGTCGGATGATCATATGATATATTACTCCAGAGATGAACAGGTGAGGAAAAATCGGTTGCTTTCATAGTTAGAAAAGCCATTTCTAGATCCGTCTTGAAGTACAATATTGTGAGTGACAGTATCCATACCCATACAAGGAAGTCCAGTGAATACCACTGTCATTCAGATATATGCACCAACAACCAGAGCCAAAGTAGAGGAAAAGAAGATTTCTACCAACTTTTACAGTCAGAGATTGATCGAACATGCAATCAAGATGCATTGATAATAATGGGTGACTGGAATGCAAAAGTTAGGAGCAGAGAAGAAGATTTAGTAGTTGGAAAACACGGACTCGGTGACAGAAATGGAGCTGGAGATACAATGATTGAATTTTGCACAATGACTTATTCATTGCAAATACATTTTTTAAGAGACATAAATGCAGGTTATAAACATGGATCTCACCTGATGGTATGCATAGGAATCAGATCGATTACATCTGTGGAAAGAACCGCTGGAGAAGCTCAATATCAGCTGTGAAAACTAGGCCAGGAGCTGATTGTGGAACAGACCACCAACTACTCATATGCAAGTTCAAGCTGAAGCTGAGGAAAATTAAACCGAATCCACGGGAACCAAAATATAACTTTGAGTCTAGTCCACCTGAATTTCAGAACCATCTCAGGAACAGGCTTGACGCCTTGAACACGAATAAGCAAAGACCAGATGATTTGTGGGAGGATATCAAGGGTACCATCCACCAAGAGTGCAAACATTCATTACAAAGAGAGAGGAGGAAGAAAAGACCAAAATGGATGTCAGAAGAAACTCTGAATATTTCACTGCAGCGCAGAGAAGCCAAAGCACAAGGACGATTTCAAGATACTAAACAGCTGAAGAGAAGATTTCAAAAGGCAGCATGGGATGACAAAGTATTACAATGAAATGTCCAAGGAGCTGGAGTCAGAAAATCAAAAGGGCCGAACTCGCTCAGCATTTCTTAAGCTCAAGGAACTGAAGAACAAATTCAAACCTCGAGTTGCTATAATCAAGGATGCTTTAGGCAGAATATTAAGTGATCCAAGAAGTATTAAAAGAAGATGGAAAGAATATACTGAGTCACTGTATTGAGAGGAATTGGCAGACACAGAAGGTTTTAATGAAACAATATATGAGCAAGAGCCTATGGTGATGAAGGAAGAAGTTAATCCCATTGCTGCAGTTACTCTGTCAATCGAACTGGTTGAGGATCTTCATCTCTTTCCTTGCCCTTCCACATCTCCAAGCGTGATGTCCCGCTTAAGGGATAGCTTCTCCTAGCAACATGCCTGATGTGAGACAAAACTTTATCATCTCTTTCTCCAAGGAGCCCACTAGCTGCATCTTCAAAAAATATCTATTTGTTCTTTTGGCAATCCATGGGATATTCAGTATTCTTCTTCAGCACCACAGCTCAAAGACATCAATTCTTCCTCTCTTAGCCTTATTCATTGTCTAGCTCTCAGATGCATACTCAATGATAAAAAGGATCATGGCCTGTATCAGACACACATTAGTCCCCAAACTGACATCATTGACACTCAATAATTTGGAGACATCCTTGACTGCAGAACTTTCCTGGTACAGTACCAAGTATATTGATTTTAAATTTTAGTAAGATGAAGTCATTGACAATTTCAATTTTTTCTGCATCTATCAGTCCATTGGTGAGAATTTTTGTTTTCTTTACTTTGAGATGCAGACCATACTTAAAGGCTATGGTTTTTTATCTTCTGCAGCAAGTATTTCAAATCCTCCTCACTTTCAGCAAGCAAAGTTGTGTCAACTCCATAATGAATGTTACTGATCGTCTTTCTCCAATCACGATGCTACGTTCTTCTCTAATCTGCTCAATAGATTAAATCGGTGAAAAGAAAGCATACAACCTGATCCATTGTTGTTTTTGTTGTTATGTGCTGTCAATACACTTGTGACTCATAGCGACCCTATGTACAGCAGCCCTAAAGACTACCTTGTCCTGTGCCAATCTCACTGTCTCCGACACACTCACCATAATTACCCCAGTCACTGAATCAATTCACCTAATAGAGGGCCTTCCCCCCCTGTGCTGTCTCTTCACCCTCCCAAGCGTGACATCCTTCTCCAAGGACTGGTCCCTCCTTGCAACATGTCCAAAGTATGTCAGATGAAGCCTCAGAATCCTTGCCTCCAAGGAACAGCCCGGTTTAACCGTCTCCAGGGTGAACCTGTTTGTTTTCTTAGCAGTCCATGGTACATTCTGTACTCTGCTCCAGCACCACAGCTCAAAGGCATCAATTCTATCCTCCCTACTCATTGTCCAACTCTGTGATGCATAACAAGTGATTGCAAAGACCGTGGCCTGTATCAGAAGCACCTTAGTCTCCAGAGTTATACCATTGCTCTTCAGCACTTTGGAGAGGTTCCTAACAGCAGACTTTCCCATCACAATATGTCTTTTAATTTCCTGGCTGCTGTTGCCAAGAGTGTTGACTGCGGAGCCAAGCAAACTGAAACTGTTAACAATCTCAATTTCTTCACCATCCATCCTGATGCTGCCAGTTGGCCCATTGGTGAGAATCTTTGTCTTCTTGACATTGAGCCTCAATCCATAGTGAAGGCTGCAGTCCTTGACCTTCTGTAGCAAGCTCTTCAAGTCCTCCTCAGTTTCAGCAAGCAGGATTGTGTCATCTGCATAACGCAGATTGTTGATGGATCTTCCACCAATCCTGGTGCCACATTTCTCCTCATAGAGTCCATCCTCCTGGATAATCTGTTCTGCATATAGGTTGAAAAGGTATGGAGATAGGACACATCCCTGCCATATGCCCTTCCCAATTTTGAACCATGGCAGTGTTTCCTTGCTCTGTTCTGAGGATTGTCTCATTAGCATGATCATGTGTTCTGGGATTCCCATTCTTCTCAGAGTCAGCCACAGTTTGTTATGATTCAAATGTCAAATGCCTTTGCATAACAATGAAACACAGATAGACATTCCTCTGGTATTCCCTGCTTTCAGCTAAGATCCATCTAACATTAGCTACAATATCCCTAGTACCACAAGCCCTTCTAGCTTTCTTAATTTTGAAACATTTTATGTTCCCTTGCTCTTTTCACACAGTACCCTCTTGGTCTAGGTATAGATTTCACAGGAATACAATTAAGAGTTCTAGGATTCCCATTCTTCTCAACTTTAGCCATAATTTGTAATTGTTATGATCCACACAATCAAATGGTTTTGCATGGTCAATAAACCACAAGTAGACATTCTTCTGGTATTCTTTTCTTTCAGCTAGTATCCACCTAACATCAGCAATTATATCCCTGGTGCTGTGGCTTCATCTAATCCAGCTTGACTGTCTGGCATTTCTTTTTCTGTGCATTGTTCTAGCCATTTTGGAATGATCTTCAGCAATATTAGCTTGCATATGCTATTTTTCAGTAATTCCCACATTCTGTTGGATCATATTTCTTGGGAATGTGAACAAATATGGATCTTCCAGTCAATTGTCCAAAAAGTTGCCCTTCACATTTCCTGACATAGTCTGGTGAGTAGGTCCAGGGCTGCATTTGTCATTTGAAACATGCCACTTGGTATTTCATCGATTCTTGAAGCCTTAATTTTCACCAATGCTTTCAGTGTAGCTTGACCTTCTTCCTTTATCATCATTGTCTCTTGATCATATGTTGTTGTTGTTATATGCCATCAAGTTGCAATGAATAAATCACTGATTGTACAAAATCTAATCATACTATCTCTACCCTCAATCTCTGTCACCAAGTCTGTATTTTCCAACTACTGATCCTTCTTACTTCCCCCCCCCAATTATTGCAGTCCAGTACTAATCATTTTCAGACTGCAAAAGTTGGTAGAAATCTTCTAATTTTTCATATTTGACTCTGGTTGTTGGTGCATACATTATGATAGTGGTATTAACACTTCTACCTTGTATGTATATGTGTAGTATCCTGTCACTCAAAACATTGTATTTCAGGATGGATCCAGAACTAGCCTTTTTTCAATTTAAAATAATTTCTTTTTGTTGGTTTTTATAAAATATAGAGCAGAATATCAATTTAACAACTTACATATGTACAATTTCAGTGACATTCTTACATTTTTCAATTGGACAGCCATTCTTACTCTCTTTTTCAGAAGTCTGCCCTCATGTATTTAAGCTTGCTGCCACCTAAATAATCTTTTTTTTTTT
>NW_006399834.1:8246252-8267488 GCF_000299155.1 Elephantulus edwardii | reverse complement strand
AAGGGGCAGACGAGGTCAGTACTGGGCACGCCGCAGGTGAGAGGCCATTTCATAACATTTCTTGTTGATCAAACCACCGTGGACACCTTCTTTGCCCATCAGCAGGACTAGCATCTTGGCAGTCATGGTGACGGTAAGGTTGATGGTAGGTGCTCCGCCAGTAATCTTGGTGCGAAGATCCATGGTATATTCCCCATCCACTAGCAGTGAGTCCCGGATCACAGAACATTTCTGGCCCCCAAGTGTCAGCCCATTCACAAAAAAACTTGACCGGACTTTGCCAACAAGAACTCCAACCTCAGCTGGCATGATGTTAACAAAGGTTTTCCCGGGGACAGCGGCCCAGACGGAGGGCGAGTCCTTATAGCTCACAATGGCCGCATCCTGACAGGTCCCATCCGCCATGAGGTTGTAGATGTAGGCGTTCCACCCGGCCAAGTCTCTTCTATTGGACTGTTCTAAGTGTTGTTGCTGGGGCCGCGGGGAGAGCTCGGCTGCCTTGGTCTGGCGGGCGGGGGAAGCAGAGAGCTCGGGGCACGCGCTACCGTCCAGACCAAGGCGGCTCTTCTCCTAAGTAATCTTTTGATTTGTCAGAAATTTGATAGCTATAGATATATCTATAGTTAGCTACATCTTTTAAGAAGGTGATAATTAAGACACACAAGAAGCTACAGTGCAATCCCAAAGTCACACAATTTGAGGCCACCAGCTGCTCCATGGGAAAGAATGGGCAGTCTCTCTAGTGTAAATTTAATTGACTCTGAAAAGCTGCTGGAGGGTCAGCTATGGGTCAGTTCTGACACTACAGTACACAACAACGACAAATTATTATTATATGGTTTTATGAAGATGTCAAGAGATAATATGGTTTCAGGATCATCTCAGGGTAATATTTTTGGGAGTTCATCTGGTCTCCATGGTTCAAGAAAGCCTGGATTCTATGAGATTTTTATCTTTTCGATCAGGATTATTATATAGTCTATTTGATCATAATATTTATTAATGTAAGCCAGGCACCATCCAGGATGACAGAAGAATAGATGCCTTTGAGTTGTGGTGCTGGAGATGAGCCTTGAACATACCATGAACCACCAAGATAACAAATAGGTCTGTCTTGGAGAGCAGGAAACCAAGTTTCTCCTTGGCAGCTAGGGCATGTGGTCAGAAGGGACCAGTTCTTAGAGAAGGAAATCATGTTGGAAGGGTGGAGGGACAGTGCAGAAGGCCGAAGACCCCAAATAAGATAAATTGATACAGTAACTAGGGCAATGCATCATAGGAGTAAATGCATCATAGACAATGAGACTGGCTCAGGACAGAGCAGGCATCAGAGCTTTTGTACATAGGGTCGCAGACAATTTGATGGCATCAAACAACAAACATATCTAAGTTATTAAGAGCATCAGCATTTAAAGACACTTTCCCAATACAAAATCCAGTAGATAAGAAGGGCACTGGTTGCCCTCTTCTGCACCCTCTGCCCAGTGAGTGGCTGCTGCTCCTCTCAGGTAGTGGCTGCTAGGCAAACCCTTAACTAACGCTCATATGATGGCTTAGGCCTCCAGTTACTCCTATCAGTCCATTATCTCTCTGCTCCTGGGCTATGATGGAGCTCTGGGCCTCCCAGCACTCTGCCGCTGGGTGCTGTTACTTATCACCTCTGGGCCCTTCTCCAGATATGCCTCTGGCTGCTGGGTACTGTATTGTTTATTAATTTAAAATTGAGATTGTTATTATGGACTGTAGAGTAGAAAGCATGTTTTCAGAGGCAGTTAATTGCACAGGAAAAGAGTACCCATCTTTCTCCTGCAGAGTAGCTGGTGGCCTCGAACTGTATGTGTTCAGGAATTGCAGCATAGCTTCTCAGCACAAGGCCATCAGAGACTAAGTGTACATAGTATGTATGTTGGTTTTGTGTACCATAGAGTCAGAACTAACCTGTAGCTGACCTTCCAGTGGGTTTTCAGAGACACTTAATCACATAGGAGGAGATTACCCATCCTCCCATGGAGCAGCTGGTGACCTTGAACCACGTGCCTTCAGGATTGCAGCACTGCTTCTTGCCACTAAACTACCAGAATGCCAGATAGTATGTAAAGTTATGCAAAAATATGTAGATGTTGAACTACCTGTAAGGAAGGAGGAAAAAGAAGGTGTGAAGAGAAGTGGAAGATTTCTAAGATCTCCAGAGTCAGGATGAGTTTCTGCCTAAGAGAATATATCAGCTTATTTAAGTTTATGATTTCATATATGCTCCAGATCCTCTAGTGGTAAGAAACTTTGCTACTATCCCAAAAGCATTGGGTTCAAATCCACCAGTTGCTCTTCAGGAGAAGGACGAACAGTCTCCCCTTGTGCACTGATTCTGTGGTACACATAGACAATCTACATACTCTAATCTTACTGGCTAAATCTTTAATAAATATTATATGTACATCTAGCTATAGATTTTATATTATGTGCCAGGCAGTATTGCAAGTTACAAAGATAGTGAATATAATAATATAATTATAACAATTGGGAAAAAGAGAAATAAAATAAGATATTCTCCCCCTCTTTTATTATTGTGATATTAGAGGAAATTTACAGAAAAGTTGGATTTTCATTCACTCCTTTTTGCACATTTTCCTTCTTACTCACCCAGTTCACTTTTTTAAAGAAAATATTCATTCATGGTTGCATAACTTCCCCACCCCTTCCCAGTCCATTTTCCTATGCACCTCTTATTCTGAAATGTTGTCATACAGATAAGGCCTAATTATATATCCCTTTTAAACAGTTCTTTCCTGTATCTATTCCAATGCAGTGTTCATTATTTATCTATCCCTTTTTTTTCTTAGTTTCCTCCCACCCCTCATGTCAGTCCTGTTTTATAACAGTGGTGTTATGCATTATTTGTCCTTTTGTGACTGAGATATTTCACTTAGCATAATGCCCTCCATGGTCACCCATATTTTATAAGATTTTATGAGTTCTTTGTTTTTCAGTGTTATATAGTATTCCATTGTGTGAATATTCCACAGCCTCTGTATCCATTCATTTGTTGACCTGTACTTGGGTGACTTCCATCATTTTGCTATTGTGAATAATGCAGCAATAAACATGAGTGTGCATATATCTGCTTGGGTGGCAGATTTTATTTAGGGTATATTCTTAGTAGTGGAATTGCTGGGCTAAATGGTATTTCTATTTCCAACTTTTTGAGAAAGCACCATACTGCCTTCCATAGTGGTTGCACCATTCTAAACTCCTACCTAAATGAGGGTTACAGTCTCCCTCTTATTGTTATTGCTATATGCCATTGAGTCAGAACCATTTCATAACTGACCCTCCAGCATGGTTTTAGATGTCATAAATCACAGAAGAAAAGATAAATTACTTTCTCATGCAGTGCGTCTGGGGGATTTGAACTTCCTGCCTTTGAGTTGACAACTCCTTACCCACTACACTACCACTACACTACCAGAACATCCTTGTGACACATTTGAAAATAATCTAAAAATGATTACAAATACATATATTCAAAGAGGGATTCACGAATAATGGAGCAAAGTCATTTGTATAATTATAAATCCTTTGATGTGGTCTAAAATGTCTGGAATTTCAAACGAACAAACTAAGAAACCCTAAAACCCATTGCTGTTATGGTACTGGTACAATGACAGACATATAGATCAATGGAATAGAATTGAGAACCTGGAAATCAGCCCATCTATTTGTGGTCAACTGATTTTTGACAAGGAGATGAAATCAGTTAGGTGGGGAAATGACGGCCTTTTTAACAAATGGTGTTGGCAAAATTGGAAAACTATCTGCAGAAGAATTAAGCAAGATCCACACCTCACTCCATATACAAAAACCAAGTCAAGGTGGATCATGGACCTAGGACTAAAACCAAGGACTATAAACTTCATTAAAGAAAAACTTGGAAGAACTTTAGTAGTGCTAATCCACAACATAAAATGTCTTCCAAGTATCCTGAAAAATCTACAACTAGGAGAAGATTAAATACATGAATGGGACCTTCTAAGAATCAAATCCCTATGCACATCCAAAAGCTTCTCCAACAGGGTAAAAAGGAAAGCCACAGACTGGGAAAAAGTGTTTGGTAATGACCTATCAGATAAGGGCACAGGATATGAACAGACACTTCACCAAAGAAGACATTCAGATGGCTAACAAGCACATGAAGAAATGTTCAAAATCCTTAGCTCTAAGAGAGATGCAAATCAAGACAAATATGAGATATCCTCTCACCCCAGTAAGACTAGCAAAATTTAACAAAACAGCAAGCAACAAATGCTGGAGAGGTTGTGGAGAGACTAGAACCCTGATTCACTGTTGGTGGGAGTGTAAAATGGTGCAACCACTTTGGGAAGTGGTGTGGCGCTTTCTCAAAAGTTGCAAATAGAGATACCATTTTGCCCAGCAATTCCACTACTGGGAGTATACCCTAAAGAGACCATAACCAACATCCAAGCAGATATATGCACACCCATGTTTATCGTGGCTTTGTTCACAATAGCAAGGAGTTGGAAACAACCTAAGTGCCCATCAACAAATGAATGGATGGAGAAGCCGTGGTATATTCACACAACGGAATACTACGCAGCATTGAAAAACAAGAACTCATGCAATATTATTCAAAGTGGGTGACCCTGGAGGTCATTATGCTGAGTGAAATATCTCAGTTACAAAAGGATAAATACTGTATGGTGCCACTGTTGTAGAATGAGGCTGACATCAGGGTCGGGGTAAGACTGAGAACAACTGGGTAAATTATTTATACCGCATTGAAGCTAATGAGGGAGAGAACCGCTTAAAAGCAATATATTTTAGGGCATTATGATTATCATAAGAGTTCAGAATGAGGGTTGCAGAGTGGAGTATACTCGGGGTGAGAGGGTGCAGGGGAGATTGTATACCAATGAAGGAATTTTTCTTTTGCTTTTCAAGGAGAAGAGCGAACTGGGGGTGGAGGGGGTAGGGGGGGAGAAAAGTGCAACAATGAATGAATGGAAATCCAAAAGCTCTGTAAACATACATTGAAATTAATTGAGAAAAAAACCTCACACCTCATTGCTGTTGAATTGGTTCTGATTTGTAGCTACCCCTCCATTGTGTTTCCAAGGCTATAAATCTTAATTCAAGGAGATGGCTCATCTTTTTCCTGTGGAGCTATTGTGGATTTGAACCACCAGAGAACCTCAACAGTTGGGGTAGCAGTACAACTAGATTCCAGGGAGCCACCGGATCTCCTTCAGAATGGATGAAGATTATGTATAATATTTATATAGTATCATTCACAGAATAACTATAGGGTTACATTTTCTTTTCCACAGCACTAATCACTTCAGTCTGATTGAAAATATGAAGATGTAATCTTAAATCCCTAAACTTTAATCCACATACACAAAAAATTCAAGTATTAGAGTCAGTGTATTCTTAATTTCTTCAATTGCTAACAATCATAACACATCTTAAATTATTCCTTTCAGTATGTAACTTTATTATACAGCTTTTTGTTTTCCCCAGAGTTTATTCTAAGAGTAAGGGAAATGACACAGGTAAGTGAAAAATGTAGATTGTGTAATTGGTGAAGTGAGGTATAAATTACCTCAGCTCAAGGCATTTAACTTGGAGAATGAAGACAAACCTGTGGTAATGGGAAAACCCTTAGCAGAGTGGCAGTGCACTTCCATCATCAGATTGAATTGATGTGTTCAATTAGAGACATAGTATAAATTTGAGGAAGATTAGCAATAGAGCAGGAAGATCAACAGAGAAATTTAGTAGATAGATTTTTTTTTTTCATTCTGAGTTTTGATATTCCTTTATATGCCATTAGAGAGACAAGCAGGCAGTAATCAACACAGAAGCAGCCTCGGAAATTGTCTCACAACAAGCCCCGACCCCTGCAGACAGAAGATCAATTTCTGTGTTCACAGGTGAAGTCTGCAGAAGCACCTATTCCAGAGTCACCTGCTGTGCTGTTACAGCTCAGCTTCAGGCACATCCTTAGTTGGTATCATCAAGAATTAAAATCAGACAGAAAGCATGGATATGTCCTATATAGAAAAGATGAAAAATATGTTCACATTAACCCTAAGGTTTATCTTTAATGCAAAATTAATCATCAGGCCATAATGCTGCACCAATGACATAGATTTGGGTACTCTGACAGACTTCATGCTTATATTTCTGCCACCTCTTTTCCCTGATAAGCACAAGTATAATTTATTCTTCCAGGTAAATGCAATCTAAGATTGTTGTACACTGTAGTATGTGCAGCATCACAAGGCATAGAATGGCTATAATACTAGATGCCTAAATTTGTCAGAGTGTGTAGATCTTATTTTAAAAGCATTTTTCCACTCAATTTGGTAAATTCCTATAAAATTGGGCACAAGTATGTTTCTCCCCCAGAAATTGGAGATGAAAAATGCAGCCAGTACAAACACAAAGCAAAGCCTAGCCCCATTACCACATGGTATGTTTTCAAAAATCCAACAGTGTTCCAGAACACTAAACACTTAAGTTGGAAGTAGCACTTTGCCATGAAAAGGAACCAGCTGTAGGTCCCCTTTTCACTACATATTGTTCAAAACAAAAAATAACCCCATTGAGAATAAGCCTCGGGTAGAGGAGATCCAGAAAAGCAATGTTACAAGAAACAAAAGAAAGACAATTGTCATTTTAATGATTAAACTGTGTTTGTAACAGTTTATGAGGCTTGCAGATTCAGCAAGCCTACTGAATATTAATGAATAGATTGATTTGTCAACATATTAACACCACTGTCAGACATAACAGCACGGAGGGGATGTGAGGGGATTAGCCAGTGAACTGCTTAAAAATGCTGACTAGGTGCCAGGAAATTCAATCAAGATTGGTAAACGAAAGTGAATTATGTGGGTCAGAACCTCCATCAGGGTTTAATATTTTAAACAATCACTACTTGAAATTCTTGAATTAATTGTGTCTAATTTAAAAAAAAAACCAACTATGCATAAAAAGGACCTTGAAAATTATGAGCCAAATCACACAGTAAATTAAAAAATATTGACTCTTTAAGAGAACTTTTTTTTAAAGCAAACATCTACCTGTTCCAAAATTCAGGTGAAATAACGTATGTAAAGATGTCCCATCAGTAATAGAATTGTTTCTTTTCATAACAAGTAAAATACAATTTAGGGAATTTTCTCCAGAAATGATCCTTTTTAGAAACTGCTCAGAAGGAGTTTTAGCAAGAATATTGGCATTGCAAGCACTCAAAAATTGGCTGTTTCTGTGCCCCAGAATTGAAATATTTTCAGCATTTGCTAATTATAAAAGTAATTTTTCTCATCCGAATATATCATAGTTTAGTTGAAACGTGACATCTAAATAGATGCAGAATGTCGGGAGAGAGCAACAACAAAAGTTAATTATGTAAGTTTGCTCCGCCCATTACGACAATGAATAAATCTTAAAATATAGGATATTAAAAATCTTATAAAGCCCTATAAGAAACACAGATTCTCTCCACAGCACCACCTCCATGAAGTAAGCATCCGGAATATTCATGAATTCCTCCAGTCGTGAAGAGACTTAGGAAGAAGCCTTTTTCTTCTGAACTTGACCCTAACATAATGAACAGAAATGCCTGTGTGTTTAACAGGTTCAAATAATTTTCCAAATAAAGACTTATTTCAGAGGTTTGAAAGCAGCCTTCATCTCTTCCTGGAGCCCTCTCTTATCCTAGGATGTCCTAGCTTTTTCTTCACCCTTGTATTCATTCTAATCCCAATACTCTCCATTTCATCTCTGCTCTTTTAAATCAAAAACCAAAGCTGATCTAACTCAGAGCTCGTATATTAAAGCCATCACTTCCCTCACTGTAGATGACATTTTTCTGTTAGCGTGACATAAAATAATAGTGTCTTTGGGGTAGTAAACAGACCCTTAGTGAGTTTACTGCAGATTTGAAACCTTGAGCTCATTCTCAACATGTGTTATTGATAATTTTCTAAGTTTTTACTTTGTGTCGTTTTTTAAGAAGAGGTAACATCACCAAAATAAAATACCTTCGTTTCATTTGTTCCATTTAAATGCTACCATACCAGTATGGCCCATTTCTTCAGCATGCAGTTATTTTGGAACTTATTTGTGTAATTGGACGTGTTTCCTTCTCCATTCAACATCTTCTGAGAAGCTACTAGTAAATTTCTGTGTCTTCATTCCCTAGGAGCCTTTAAAACATTCTCGGGCTCCATTCCCAATGTACTTATTCAGAAATCTTCACTTTGGAAAGATTCCTGAATGATTCTTATCTTTGTAAAAGTCTGAGAAGCATTAAATTAGTACCTTGATCCTCTATCCCAGCTACCTATATTAGAAAAACCTGAGATGCTTATGAGGCGAAACAACTTAACAACCAGGTAATTAATTATAAAATTACAGATATATTTGGCTGCCCCTTTATAAAAAGACTTTCACTTGTCCTTTAGTTTGGTTCTCACTTTTAAAAACCAAACAAAATCTCAAAATTTAAGTGTGCAGTGAAATTGCAAATAAAAAAGCGACCCCAAGTATCACCAGAATAATATAAATATTTTTGTTTCTACTTTAGATTTTACAACAATGGGGCATCTGGTTGGGGGTGCTTTCATGCATATGCTTAAGCAATTATGATTTCCGAATGTTGTGTTGCTAGTTGCCAGGTGGAAAATGAAATCGAGCACAAAGCAGAGGGGTAACTATTGATAGAACAGCTTTCTACCAAGGAGAGGACTGAAAAGGGAAAGATACCGCTCGTGTCTCTAAAGGTCCTGCACTTCATTCGATTCCGGTAATTGACTCAGGGACGAGTGAGATGATGATTTCCAGTGGCCTTGTGTGCTGCCTGCTGCCTCTGGCTTCAGCCCCTGAGAGGAGCGGCCCAGTTAGTGTTGCCGGGCAACAACATGCTGGGTTGAGAGCTGGAATGCGAAGGGTTGTAAAACGATTTTTAAAATAAACACACAACTTACCATCACCATGAAGCAAACCAAGGGGAGAGGTATGAAGCACCACACTGAGACAGGCAGTCAGGCAGAAACAGAGGAGAAAGAACAAACTTCCTTGGAGGCGAGGAATCTGGCACTTGATTGGTGACAGCTCCATCCTGGAGTGAGAGTTCTGATCTGGTTTGTAATTTGAGGATAAGTATCTGAAGGATTGGAAGGGGTTGAGGGAGAATGAATGAAAAAAAAGAAAACTGGAAATTAACTGCATATGAGCAAAAATGGGTCAGCCCTGAGTTTCACAGGTAATTTCCCTTCTGTAAAATAAACATGGAAACATGAGTGTGATCCCTGCAGTATTCATGGGCATGATGTAGATCAACCCCAGCATCATTCTAATTCTCTGAGAAGAGGCTCTGATCCTGTGGTCTGTTACTTTCCACAGACTTGTGATGGCCTACCACCCAGGCATATTTTCAGCCAAAATATACAAACCATATGCCCACAATATGCCTATTAAAATCTAGAGCTGAGAGAAATGGCCATTTACATTTCTAATTTATGTAGTCAAGCTACCAAATGCTATTTAGAAAGCATTTTCTCAGATGGATAAATTGACGTATTTTATTTGAAATGTATGTAAAAGATTAATAAAGCACAATTTGTGTGACCTTAAAGAAACTAAAATCTAGTGTGAGGTTGGGGGAGACAGACACATATAAGCCAAGATGAGACATGGAAGTTGACTGAGAAATGTGACCGGAGGAACCTACTAAGTAGTCAAATATTGTCACTCCCATTATGTGTATAGAGTTTTCTTCAAGCTTCGTGTGTCCTTCATTGAGCCAGAGCAATGTCTCAGCAAATGTACCTTTTATTAGTGAAGCAATGGCACAGAACCTATTGTCTCCACACACATTACATTTACCTTAAAAAGAATAACTGTAACATGGTTTCAAAGATAATTCTTGATGTAATATCAGAAAATAATGAAATATATACCATTAACCCTGATGAATCAAGAAAAACTATATGTGTAATTAGAATTTTCTTTCTTTCGTTTACAATTTTTACTAAGCATTATGTTGAGTTCTATTCTAGTGGGTAGGACGTTGTGCTGCTAACTCAAAGACAGGCAAGAAAGACAAGCAGTGTCCTCCCTTGTGATTTATTGTTGTTGTTATGTGCCATTAAGTCACCTGCATCTCATAGCAACCCTATGTTCAGAAGCTCTGAAGCCTGCCTTATCCTGAGCCAGTCTCACTGACTTTTGACAGAACTAATCCCATTTCCCCAGTTACTGTGCCATTCCGTCTCACACAGAGTCTTCCTCTCCTGTGCTGTCCCTTCACTCTTCCAAGCATGATGTCTTTTCTCCAAGGACTGGACCATCCTGGCAACATACTGAAAATATTTGAGATGGCGCTTCAGAATCCTAGTCTCCAAGGAGAAATTTGTTTTCAACCCCTCCAAAATAGACTTATTTGTTCTCCTGGCTGTCTCCTGTATCTTCAAGACTTCTCCAGCACCACAACTCAAAGGCATCAATTATTCTGTCATCCTTAGTCATTGTCCATCTCTCTGATGCATAGCAAGTAATTAGTTGCCAAGACCATGACCTCTATCAAGTACACCTTAGTCTCTAGACTGACGTCATTGCTTCTCAGCACTCTGGAGAGATCCTTGATAGTAGACTTTCCCAGTGCAATTTATCTTTTGATTTCCTGAATGCTGTTGCCAACAGTGTTGATTGAGGAATCGGGCAAACTGTAATTGTTAACAACCTCAATCTCTTTTCTATCCAACATGAAGATGCCAATTGGCCCACTGGTGAGAATCTTTGTCTTCAATCTTTGAAACTTTTAAATCTTTGAGCTTCAGTTCATATTGAAGACTATAGTCCTTGACCTTCTGCAGCAAACACTTCAGGTGCACCTCAGTTTCAGCAAACAAGGTTGCATCATATGCATAGCACAGGTTATTGATGAGTCTTCTTACAATCCTGATGCCACATTACTAATTAAGTTAGCCTCTCAAATTATCTGTGTCACATACAGATTGAAAAGATATGGAAACAGAACATATCCCCGACACGTTCCTTTCTTGTGAACTATACAATATTTCCTTGTTCTGTTCTAATGACTATCTCTTGGTCCAAGTATAGGTGTCTCATGAGCACAATCAAGTGTCTGGAATTCCATTCTTCTCATGGTTAACTACAATTTGTTGTGATATACACAGTTAAATGTCTTTTTTTAGTCAGTGAAGCACAGGTAAACTTTCCTCTGGTACTCTTTGCTTTCAGCAAAGATCCATCTGACATTGGCAATAATGTATCTAGTACCACAGCCTCTTATAAATCCAGCTTGTATTTCTGGTATTTGTCTGTTAATGTACTGTTCCAATTGTTTTTTTATAATCTTCAGCAGGATTTTGCTTATGTGTGATAGTAGTGATATCATCCAATAATTTCCATATTCACCTTTGCCTTTGCCCATGTGATTTAAAGCCTCTGAAAACCCCCTGGAGGATCACCTGCATTGACTCCAACTTGATGTCAATGAGTTTGAGTTTTTATTGAGTTGAGCTCCTCCCTTAGTACATGTTTTAAAGAGCATAAACTCTTTCTTTGTTCAGGAGAAATGGGGAAGTTGTTTGTTTTCTAAATAAAATTGAAGTAAGCAATTAAGAACCTTTGATAAATGAAGGGAGTACTCACTGCATTCTCTAATGTTGCTATCCAAGAAGATATTCAGAGATTTCAAATTAAAACTTTTCTAAAAAAGAAAAACTAGAAACAGAGTTTGAGCTTAAGGATGAACAAACTCTCAAGGATAAACTAGAAAGACTGGCTCCCAGAATAAATAGGCACATATAGTTAGAAAATAATCATTTCACTCTTTGTAAAAGTTGCTCTCATATTCTCTGCTAACAGGAGGAGGAAATTAGCCAAAGCCTGTGCAGCTTCTATTTTCTTCAGGAGAGAAAAGGTCTTCAAGTGGAGAGAATAAGAATGGGAGAGATATGTCAGGGAAAAAATACTGCTTCAGAGAATAAGAAAGGGAGAGATATGTCAGGAAAAAATACTGCTTCAGAGATGCTCACAGATGCATTGCTTTGTCTGTAGTCCAAGCCTGGCTGTTTGAAAATGCATCTTTATATGTGCTGATTGTCCCAAACTAATGAAAATCCAGAGCTGCTACAATAAATCTAGCCTCTTTAAAAATCTTAATGCAGTCTTTCCTGTACCATATGAGAAGATACAAGATACCTCCTAAGACATTCTCTACTTCCACAAATCCTCATTTTATGCTATCTTCTGATTCCTAATGGGACTCTGGTTTTTTGTGCTATCAAGTTGGAACCCACCATTGCTGACCCTCCAGTGGGTCAGAAGCAGTTAATTGCATGGGAAGAGATTGCCCATCTTTCTCCAGTGGAGCAGCTGATAGATTTGAACCATGTGCCTTTGGGATTGCAGCACAACTTCTTACCACTCAACTACCAAAGCCTGGTAATCTCCGGGTTACCTAGAGCTCATGTGTTCCTCTAGCCTTGCCACCTGTGGGCATCAGCATACTGTCTGCTTCTATGCCAGCATGCCTGCCACATTTCCACCTGACGTTCCATCCTGCTGCATTCCTTTCCTTCCAGTACTCACAACTAGACACTTTCTACCTTGCCACGTTTTTTAGTGGAATTCAAGAAGTGGCCTGATTGTCTATTTATCTTTGCCAGTCTCTCCCTCCCTTCTCTCCCCCCAGGGTCTGTTCTACCATGGAAGACTCAACTGAAACTCATTGTCTTTGACTTGAAATAAACTCATAGCTGGCCCTCCACTGGATTTCTGAGGCTGTACATTACAAAGGAGGAGATTGCGTATCTTTCTCTTGTGGAGCCTCTAATGGACTAAAAAAGCCAGAGAAATGCAGCCTCTAGGTTAGCAGCATAATTACCTCTGTAATAGGCAGCCAGTTTCTTGTTCTGTAATATTTTCTCTATATTAGAATTACTTTCAAAGACTTCCTGCAACAACCTCTCTGGACAAAAATTCTGAATTTTTATTTGAATATTGAACTTGAGTTTAGCCCCATTTTGGACATTTTTCTTCTGATTATGCTTTTCTTCCGGGATTGCTGTAGCTTCCCCAATCCTACTAGTCTTACCTGCTTCTTTGCTACTGGTTTCACTTCCCTTTTGTGTTGGCTCCTTTACACTTGATGCATATGGTATAGTTGTCTGCTGAAAGCTAGCATCTGGAGACGGGGGAAGTAGAGGTATCACAAAGAGGCACTCAGTGACAGCTACAAAATGTGATAAATGTTCAGAACTGCATTTACTACATATTGGAGAAGCTAACAGATGTTTTCATAGAAACATTGTGCGTAATTTTCAATAAATTGTTGATAACAAGAAAAATAACCAGGGTACTCAAGTCAGTCTAGAGTTCTCTGAATTTCTAAAATGAGAAAAGAATGAATTCTGAAAATCATCCAAGATGGTTAGTCTTGGTCTTTGGCAATATCTAGAATGAATGGTTGTGAAGATGATTTGCAAATGTTCAAAAGACAAATCTTGATCTTCAGAAAGAAATTCAATATTCATTTATCCAGAATAACTACATTTTTAGGATGAACAAAACTCTCAGTATAAAACTAGAAAGACTAAATTCCAGAATAAATAGGCACATAATGTCTGAAAATAATCATTTCACTCTTTGAAAAAGTTACTATTTGATGTTTGCCATATCAATTGCCAGATGGGTAAAATAGGAACTAACAAAAACTAATGTATATTGGTACTGGGTTACAGAGTTGGACTGCTGAAACGTTAGCAGTTCAAACTCACCATTCCCATGGAAGGAATATAAGATGATCTGTTTACATTAAAATTTTTTTCATTAAAATTTACAGTTTAAGAACTGTATGAGATAGTCAGTAGTGAATTTAGGGGTTTTGACTTGGGTTCGACTGTAACACACAGCTGGTAACTGTGCTTATTTGACTGTGGATCAAAACAAATTACGGCTGACACTAATGAGTGTAGGAATCTCAGAACACTTAATTGTGCTCATGCAAAACCTATACACAGAAAAGTAATTTTTATTGTTTGAACAGGCCAAGGGAACACTGCACAGTTAAAAATCAGGAAAAGTGTGTGTCAGGGCTGTATCCTTTCTCCATACTTATTCAACTTGTATGAAGAATAAATCATTCAAGAAGCTAGACTATATGAAGAAGAATGTCAAAACAGATGCAGAGGAAGATTCATGAACAGTCTGTGTTGTGTAGATGACATGTTTTTATTGGTTGAATTCGGGATATAAAACAAAAGAGTCCAGGACAAGTCCTATGTTTTGAATTGACTTGAAATGCTTCAAAGACTTCAATATAGATTACATCTCAACATCAAGAAAACAAACCCTGAGAAAATGAGAACTTAGGCACAAACAGAGATGTACACAAATATTTATAGCAGCATTACTCACCATCACAAGAACATGTAAACAGACCAAATGTCGAACCACAATCTAATGGATTGAGAAATTATGGAACTTTCACATAATGGAATATGATGCAGCACATGGAGCAATGATTTTGTAAATTACTACCTAACTTGGAAGGGACTGGAGAGCATTATGCGAAGTAAACTAACTCAGTCCCATTAGGACAAATACTGTATAAGAAAGACCATTAGGATAGAACGTGTGTGAGGATTCAAAGCAGGGAGGAGGGAGCAGAGAGGTAGACGGTACTTAATCATAGGGTGGCATAATTTGATGGGTGGAGGGAGGTGTGGGTAAAAGAAAGAGTAAAGATTTGGTGTGAAAAAACAATGTATAGGAACTTTTTAAGTAAACCAGTATAAAATAAAAACTCTATAAAACAAAAAGAATATATGGTAAGGCACTATTTATATGGCAGTAGTCTAGAATAAGAGGTACATAGCAAAGTGGACTGGGAAAGGGATAGGAAAATGAGATGGGAAAAAGAAAACAAAAATTCTCACCATTAAGCCAGTAGGAAACAATCATCATAGTATGGGGAAGAGAGAGACGTTATTATTTCATCTTGCTTGGATTCACAATCAACTTTTTTGGCAGCAACAGCCAGGAAATCAAAAGATGTATTGCCCTGAGAAAGTCTGCTGTCAGAAACCTCTCTAAAGTGCTGGAGAATAATGATGTCAGTTTGAAGACTATGGTGAACCTAAAAGAAACCATAATTCTTCAGTAACATACTGTGCAGCAGAAAGTTGGACAATGAATAAGGATCACAGAATAGTTGATGCCTTTGAAATGTGGTGTTGCATAAGAGTGCTGAATATGGATTTCTATAAGAACAAACATGTAGGGAAAAGATCCAGTCAGTGTGTTCCATGGAAGCAAGGATGGTAAAGCTTTATCTCATTCTTTGGGCACGTTGTTAGGAGAAGCTAGCCCCTTGGAAAAAGGCATCGTACTTGACAAGATGGAGAGTCAGTGAAGGAGAATTAAAACTCTCAAGGAAGTAGACTGAAACAATGACTACAAAAATGGTCCCAAGGGTGTCAGAGATGATGAGGGTGGTGCAGGTAGGCCAAGGCTTAGGTCCATCGCTCATAGACTCACAATGAGTCATAGTCAACTTGATGGTGCTTGACAATATAACACCACATTTGATGTCCCACAGCAATGTTGGGAAATATTGTAAAATAATGGATTCAGAGGGAATACTTTTGCAAGAATATGTTGTTGATCTTCATTATTCATTATCAAATTTTAGATGCATACAAAGCAACTGAAATACTATGGCTTAGATCAGTTCACCTTTGTCCTTGAACTGACAACCTGCTCTTGAACCCTTTAACAAGGTCTTTTGGAGCCGATTTGCCCAATGTAATGCATTTTCTTCTCTCTTTTTTTTTTTTTTTTTACTTCTTTAATGCTGCTTTGGATGTTGATTGAAAATTCAAGTAAAATAAAGGAAAACATTTTTAAAAAATCAGCATCTTTGGATTGTGGTATTGAATAACAGGAATTGCACTGTCAACCTAAGAGTGTGTGGTTCAAATCTACCAGCTGCTCCATGAGAGACACATGGGCAGTCTCCTCCCATCCGGTTCACTGCCTCTGAAAGCCTACTGTGGGGTCAGCTATGAGTAAGATCCAACTCAGCTATACTCATGAACAACCACATGGACTGCCAAAAGATTAAACAAATCCATGTTGGAGGATGTGCAGCCAGGGTATTGTCAGGAGGTCCAATCCCTGCAAAAAAAAGATACCATATTTGGAAAGATAGAGGTTCCACTAAAGAGAGGAAGACTCTCAAAGAGATGGACTGACATAGTGACTTCCACGATGGGCTTGAGCATGATGGAGATTGTGAGGATGGAACAGGATAGGACAGGGTTCTAATCTGTTCTTCACAGGGTCATTGTGCATCATGGTGGACTCAATGGCACCTAACAATAACAAGTCAAAAAACAATGCACAATTAGGAGTGTTCTCTGTGATAGAGCTCCCAGTCACTGTGTTTAAGTCCTCTCATGAAAAAATTTGCAGCTAAGTAAATTGAAAACTGCATATCTGATGAGTTCGTTCAGTTTTAATGTGGCAGAAACATGAACAATCTTGATATTAGGTATCACCTCTTAATATGTTTGTTGAAAAGTTGAACTACAGTCATAAAGATTAAAATACACATTCCTTTATTAAAATATGTAAAAATGTGGTCAACATAGATTATTGTTGTTATTTGGCATCGAGTTGCCTGTGATTCATAGAGACCCATATACAACAGCTCTGAAACCTTCCCTATCCTGAGCCAGTCTCACTGACTCCAACACTCCTATTTCTCTTTCCCTAATTACTATATCAATTCATCTCACCCAGGTCTTCCTCTCCTGCACTGTCTCTCCACCCTTCCAAGCATGATGTTCTTCTCCAAGGATCATTCCATCCTGGCCACATGCCCAAAGTATGTAAGATGGAGTTTTAAAATCCTAGCCTCCATGGAGAAGCTTCGTTTTACCCTCTTCAGGCAGACTGATTTGTTTTCTTGGTGGTCCGTGCTATCTATGTTCAAGACTCTTCTCCAGCACCACAACTCAAAGGCATGGATTCTTTTTCTTTCACCCTTAGTCTTTGTCCAAATTAGCAAGTAATTGGAAAGATCATAGCATGGATCAGGTGCACCTTAGTCTCCAGATTGACATTGCATCTCAGAACTCTGGAGAAGTCTGAGCAAATTTTCCCTGTACAGTTCATCTTTTACTTTCTCAACTGCTGGTACCAAGTGTGTTGATTGTGGAGCCAAGCAAGCTATAATTGTTAACAGCCTCAGTCTCTTAACTATCATAGTGCTGCCAATTTTCCAAGTGGTGAAAATCTTTTATTTCTTGATTTTGAGCTTCAACCTATATTGAAGACTACAGTCCTTTCTGCAGCAACCTCATCAGGCCTTCCACAGTTTCAGCCAGCAGGGTTTTATCATCTTCATGGCGCAGGTGATTGATGAGTCTTTCTCCAATCCTACAGCCACACTCCTACTCATAAAGTCTGGACTCTTGAATGATATGTTTTACGTATGGAGTGGAAAAGTATGGCAACAGGACCTATCCTTGACACACTCCTTTCCTAATTTTGAACCATGCAGTGTTTCTTTGTTCTGAGGACTGCTTTTTGGTCTAATATAGGTTTCACATGAGATAATCAAGTGTCCTGATATTCCCATTATCCTCAAGGTTAGCCACAGTTTCTTGATCTACACAGTCAAATGCCTTTGCATAGTCAATGAAACACAAACATTCCTCTGGCCTTTATGCTTTCTGCCAAGATCCATCTGAAATTGGTGATAATGTCTCTAGTGCCACAACTTCTTCTAAACTCAAATTGTGTATCTAGTAGATCTCAGTCTATGTGCTGTTCCAGTTGGTTTTGGGTAATCTTCAGCAGGATTTTGCTTGTGTATATTAGTGACGTTGTTGTTAAGTGCCATCAAGTCACCTGCAATTCATAGTGACCCTATGTGCAATCGTTCTGAAGCCTGCCCTGTCCTCCAGTGAGCCAGTCTCACTGACTATGATACAACTACCCCCATTGCCTCAATTTCAGCAAGGTTGTGTAATCTGTGTAATGTAGGTTGTTGATATCTTCCTCCAATCCTGATGTCACATTCTTCCTCATAAAGCCCAGCCTCCTGAATTATCTGTTTTGCATATAGGTATGAAAACAGGACACATTGCTGACACACTCCCTTCCTTATTTTGAACCATACAGTGCTCTGTTCTAAGGACTGCTTCCTGGATGTTAGTGATAATTGTTCAATAATTTCCACACTCTGTTAAGTCACTTTTTTTTTAAATGAGAATAAATATGGATCTCTTTCAGTAAATTGACTAGGTAATTAGTTGTCCTCCAGGTTTCTTGACACAACCTGGTGAGCATATCCAGGTTATCATCTGTTTGTTGAAATATGTTATTTAGTATTCCATCAATTCCTGGGCCCTTCTTATTTGGCTAAGTCCTTCAGAACAGCCTGTGTGTCCTCCTTCATCAACATTGCCTCTGGACCATATGTTGTATCATCAAATTCTTCTTTGTCAACCAATTCTTTTTAGGGTAGAGTGACTCTCCCCTAGCAATTCCTCAGAGGATAGATGCATGATCTCCTTTTGTGCAGTTTAAAGCCTCTGGAAATGAAACAACAATGTGTGTGTGTGTATATGTATGTGTATATATGGACATTGTTATTGAAAAAAAAAGTTAGTAAAACTTTCAGAACCAGAGTGTTGTCTTTAACTTATTTTCTTTTCTTAAGTAATTACAAACAATAATTACTTACGTAAAATAGGATTAAAGAACAAATAAATATTTGATGCATCCATGTGAAAAATGCTCTTTACATGTGCTTTATAGAAATTTATAAATACCAATGAAAAAGACATTAAAAGCAAATATAACATAGCTTTAGAATCTTTTAAAAATGAAAGTAATGGATAGTTGTTGTTATAGAAAATGCTTTGTTACATATATTTTTATGACCACTAAAATAATGTTGTTTTACCAGCATTAAAAATAGCAGTATTTCGTGAAAACCACTGTGAAAGGTACAGTTAATGCCAGATTGATAAGAGATTTTAAAAATTTCAAAAGCTATTATTCAAAGCTCTAGGTTTTCAATATTTAACTACAAATTCCAATATTTATTAATATTTTTATATCCTGTATCACAAGTTAGTTTTTTCTCTGAGAACTGAAACTACTAGGAAGTATGGCTCAATGGTAGAAACAAAGTCTTTGTAATAATCATTCTGCTCTGAATATTCTTCCTCTCCTAAAAGTGTATGCTTTATTGTGAGCCCTTGATTCTTTTCTCAGTCCCAGACCCATTTTAATCTTACAACTTTGTCAGAATCCTTTGAGAATATTTTCTTAAGCACGTAGTCAAGAAATATTTATTATATGTGTGTGTGTTCATATGTGTATGTGTACACACATGTCCTTATAACATAAACTGTTTTTTCCTACTGATACTTCTCACCTTGATAAGCTAATCCAGGTGACTCAGATACTGTGGCTATATTCAGATTACAGTTACATGCTTCATTCAGCTGAATGTTTGAGGGGTTTTTTTATGTTGGTGTTTTCTGGTTGGATTTTTTTTTCCATATTGCATTTCATCCAGACACATCCAGTTTCTTTCTAGAAGTACTTCCCTCCCCATTAGGGAATGTGTTTCACTGTTGGGGCCCATTTGGGCACAAACTAGACCTTTTGTTGAGTTATTGTACTCCTACCTTCCTAATTATAGAATTCACAGCAGAATGAGGGAATTAATAACATATATTTATTCCCAGCAGTGCCTAGGGAAGTGAATGCTGAAGCTTGCTTACAGCAGCACATAAGCTTTGCTTTCAGTCCTTGTCCACCATTTTTGCCATGTGGCTTCACAGCAGCAAGAATAGAAGGTGCACTTTACTCTCCAGTGAGTAAATCATGTGAATGGATGTTTTAAAGCAAGCTCCCCACACACAGTCCTTTGGGAGAATGGTGCTTTCAAAGCTCTCAGAGAGCACATGCTTGGAATTTGAAATTGCACTAAGTACTGTATTTCCTCAGGTAACCTAAAGCAGGATGATGGTTGCGTAGAAGGCTTTTTCATATGCCATGTTGCATTTAAGTTGTCAAATTGAAAAAAAAAGCCAAACCAAAATTATTTTAATATGGGGTGTTTTATTGGTTTGCTTACAAAGTTCGCATACATTGTATTTCACACTCTTCTTCATTCACGTTTTTAATACAATCATTCTCATGCATTAGGTTTTTTTTAAATTAATCACCATTGGACCTTGCCCTTCATTATCCTGTCTTTTTGCTCAGATCCTTCCCCTTTCTATGCCCCCCTCCACCCACCAAACTGTGCAACCCTGTAGTTTCACCCGTACCTATCCTCACCCTTCCACTGCCCCCCAAGTTCCTATACATACATAAGGAACTACGAGCAGCTGATGTGTTTAGAATCACAGAAGCCAAGGAGGCTTCATGTATAAGCTATTAGATCAAGGGCTGGTCAATGGGAGATAGATGTGAAGGGAATGGGTAGAAGTGGATGGGTATCCTGGTGGATGGTGGAGCAGGGAAATAAGTGGGTAAAGACACGTGTGCTGAAGGCAGGGACAACACTAACACTAATGGTTAACTCCACAATAAGGGATATACCTTTAACTTGCTGGTCTGTCTGATACTTCTCTAAATCTGAACATTCACATTAAGACAGACTAGGGAGAAGGATTTGTCATCCACTTTTGAAATAGCAGGCCTCTGAAAACCCTATGTACAACAGAACACATGCAGATAACAGAAAAGGCAACTGAGGTTGAGCTTTCAAGTATGGAAATACAAAAGAAGAGGAACAATTGTAAATAGACACTAGTGATTGGGGCATTGAATGTGAGAACCATGAATGTAGGAAAATTAGATATTGTTAAGGAAGAAATGAAACGCATAAATATTGACATACTAGGCATTGGAGAGATGAGATGGACTGGCTTGGGGCCTTTTGAGTCGGATGATCATATGATATATTACTACAGAGATGAAAAGGTGAGGAAAAATCGGTTGCTTTCATAGTTAGAAAAGCCATTTCTAGATCCGTCTTGAAGTACAATATTGTGAGTGACAGTATCCATACCCATACAAGGAAGTCCAGTGAATACCACTGTCATTCAGATATATGCACCAACAACCAGAGCCAAAGTAGAGGAAAA
>NW_006399834.1:8226831-8243455 GCF_000299155.1 Elephantulus edwardii | reverse complement strand
TTATTATTATACTAGTTTATTTATAAAATTCAAATATGGTGTTTCCCAGAACACATTCTTCCAATTTCCCTCACCGCCCCCAACCCATCAAATTTTACAACCCTATGATTAATTCTCCCTTCCCCGTGCACATCCATATCCCTTTGCTTTCATCCTCCTCCACCCCGAATCCTTATACTCATTCTACAATAATGAGTCCTTGTGGGACTGATTTAGTTCACTCAGAATAATGCTCCCCAGTCCCTCCCAAGTTAGGTTATAACTGACAAAATCATTCCTCTTACGTACTGCATAGTATTCCATTGTGTGGATGTACCATAATTTCTCAATCCATTTGTTTGTTGTTGGACATCAAGGCTGTTTCCGTGTTCTTATGATAGTGAATAGCTATGATCACTGGTGTACAAGTGGAATAGCTGAATCATATGGAATTTCTATGTTGAACACTGGTGTACAAGTCTCCATTTGTGCCTCACTTCTCATTTTCTCAGGGTGTAATAGCTGGGTCATACGGAATTTCTATGTTCAGTCTTTTGAGGAAACGCCATATAGCCTTCCAGAATGTTTTTACCATTGTACAATCCCACCCACAATATTTAAGAGTTTCTCTCCACATCCTCTCTAATATTTATTACTTGAAGCCCTATTAAACGTTGCTACTGTTACTAAAGTGAGATAGTGTCTCATTGCAGTTTTAATTTGCATCTCTCTTATTGCCAGTTATTTTGAGCATTTCTTCATGTGTCTGTTGGTCACCTGAATGTCTTCCTTAGTGAAAATTCTTTGCATGTCTTTTGCCCAATTTGTAATTGGGTTATCAATCTTTTGCTTTTGGAAGCCCATGAGTATTCTATAAACTTTTGTTATGAGACCCTTTTCTGAGATGGTATTACCAAATGTTTGTTCCCAGTCAGTAGACTTTCTTTTTATCCTTTTGGGAAAAGTTTTTTGTGAGAACAGAGATTTAGTCTTTAGAAAGTTCTGTTCATCAATTTTATCTAAATTTTATCTAAATTGTGCATTTCTGACTGTGTTTGGCAGTCTCTTTATACCATAGACTAGGCCATCTAAGCTTGATCCCAGTTTGTCTCTTATGAACTTTATAGATTTTGGCTTTACTTCCGGGTCTCTGATCCATCTTGAGTTGGTTTTTGTATATGGTGTTAGATGTGGATCCTGTTTCAGCTTTCTGCAGATATCAGTCCAGTTTTACCAGCACCATTTGTTGAAGAGGTTGCCATTTCCCTACTTGATAAGTTTTCTTTCCTTGTCAAGTATCAGTTGACCAATGGGACAGAATTGAGAGCCCAGAAATAGACACAACACCACATAGATAGATAGCTGGGTTTATTTCTGGGTTCTCAATTATATTCCATTGGTCTATGTGCTGTCATTGTACCAGTACATGCTGTTTTGTTACTACTGCTGTGTAGTAGGTTTTGAGGTTAAGGAGTGTTATGCCTCCCACTTCATTTTTTTTAGTAGTGCTTGCTTATTCAGGGCCTTTTTCCTCTCCAAATAAATTTGACAGTTTCCCTTTCTATCTCCTTGAAAAATGGATTTGGTATCTGTTTTGGGATTGCGTTGAACATATAGATTACTTTTGGTAGGATTGTCATTTTCACAAAATTGAGTCTTCCTACCATGGAGAGGGTACATTTTTTCATTTATTTAGGTCTTTTATTGTGTCTTGAAGAAATGTTCTGTAGTTTTCCTTGTACAGGTCTTTTGTATGTCTAGTTAGGTTTGGTTCACTCCCAAGTATCTCAATTTGTGGTTGGCTGAATGGTATTGCTTTGTTAGTTTCCTTCTCCATGTTTTCTTTGTTACTGTAGAGGAATCCAATTGGTTTGTGTATATCAATATTGTATCCTGCGACCCTACTAAATTAGTCCACTAACTCTAACAGGGGTTTTTGTTGTTGTTGTTGTTGAGTCCTTGGGGCTGTCTGTGTACACTATCATATGATTTGCATAAAGCAATAGTTTAACCATCTCTTTGCTGATCCAGATGTCTCTCATTTCCTTCTCTTGCCATATTGTCCTGGCAAGCACTTCTAATGCAATGCTGAATATAAGTAGTGACAGTGGAAATCCTTCTCTGGTCCCTGTTCACAAGGAAAATGCTTTTAGTGTTTTTCCAAATTAAAAGACATATGGTTATGGAAAAGTATGCTCTTAGGAACCTCTCCAAAGGAATGAAGAGCAATGGTGTCACTCTGGAGACTAAGGTGCACCTGATACAGGCCATGGTCTTTGCAATCATTTGCCATGTGTCAGAGACTTGGCCAATGACAAGGGAGGATAGAAGGAGATTTGATGCCTTTGAGCTGTGTGGTGTTGGAGAAGTTTTTTGAATATGGACCGCTAGGAAAACAAACAGGTTCATCCTAAAGAGGATTAAACCAGGCTCCTCCTTGGAGGCAAGGATTCTGAAGCTATGTCTGACATACTTTGGACGTGTTGCAAGGAGGAACCAGTCCTTGGAGAAGGAAGTCATGCTTGGGAGGGAGGAGGGACAGCACAGGAGAGGAAAACCCTCTATGATGTAGATAGATTCAGTGACTGGGGTAATGAGGGTAGGTGTGTCAGAGACCTGTTGTACATAGGGCGGCTATGAGTAGGAGGCGACTCGACTGCACATAACAGCAACATCATTGAGAGTTATATTTGCTCTTGGTTTTGCATGTATACTTTTTAATATATTGAGGAAATTTCTTTCTATTCCAATTTTGCTGAATGCCTTAATCAGGAAAGGGTGTTGGTTTGTTTGGTTTGGGTTTTTTTGTTTTGTTTTGTTTTTGTTTTGCCACATGCTTTTTCTGCATCAATTGCTAAGATCATATTGTTTTTGTTATTTGATTTGTTAATATAGTCAATTATATTGATTTTTTTTCTTATGTTGAACCATCCTACCATACCTGTTATCCTACTTGGTCATAGTGAACTATTTTTTTTATGTGCTTTTGGATTCTCATGTGTAGGATTTTTTTAAGGATTTTTCCTTGTTTCTGATCCATGTTCATGATCCATATTCATGAGAAATATTGGTCTCTAGTGCTTTTTTTTTAAATTTCTTTGGTTTTTGCCTGATATTAGGGTTATGCTTGCTTCATAGAATGTCTCTAGGAGTGTCCTCTTTCCGGTTTTTTTTTTTTTTTTAAATAAGTTGAACTGGTGATAAATCTTCTCTGATGTTTAAAACCAACAATTTTGATATTTTATTCTCTAGTCTTTGAGTACAAGCAAATACTGTAGTCTTAGTATGAGAGAGATAGTACTCCAGATTACCAAAAGACTGATATCACTTTTCTGCCTAAAAGTGAAAAGAATTACAATTAATCCTGATTTGTGTAGGTACCCTGTGGACTCAAATAACAGGGGTTTATTTGGGTTTTTTGTTTTTTGTTGTTTTTTTTTTTTAGTTCATACAGCCTTGTGTAGGAGTTTTCTGTAGTTGCACTGTTCATTCAAGGACAGTACCTCTCTGGTGATTTGACTCCACCAACTGTTTTGTAGAAGACAAATAGGCAGTTTCCTTTCATGTGACTTAGAGTTTCTGAACATCCCACTGGAGGATTAGCTGCAAATTGGTTCAAACTGGATGGCAAAGAGTCCCCGTTTTTAATATAACCTTGTGTAGATCAAAATGTGATCTTAATGTTTGGGACATTGGAAGGGTAATATTTATCATTCTTTAACAATATTTAATTTAAAATTTTGGTGGCATCATTTTTCTGTGTAAGGACTGAGATAGTTTAAGGTTGTTATACTTAACTGTTGAAGCAACCATGACTCATAGGGGCCCCGTGAGCAGCAGATCCAAACCTTGCCATATCCTGTTCCATCTTCCTGATCTCCACCATGCTCAAGCCAAGTGTAAAGTCATTGTACCAAAAGCAATGTTTAAATGTGTCATTTCATTCTGGAAGAATGTGACTATTAATATGGCAGATTTCAAAAAGTTCTAGTTATTAATAAAATGTAAACATTATTAAAGAAAGAAAGAGGTGCATGTATTACAACCCTTTGTAGATAGAATGTGACTCTAGCTTTCAAGTTTGTTTACCTGTATAGTAGAGTACAAAGAGACAAAGGCTATCTAAAAATCAGGTTCATGGAACTGCTACATAAAGAAAGGCACACCAATATTAATGAGATTTTTCTTTCCAGTTATCAGGAAGCATGAAAACATTGTCACATCTGAGTAAATATAACTTTTATTTACCAAATTCTGAGTAGATGATTTCTATTCACTTAAATATTTCCATGGTTTTTATAATATGTCAAGGAAACCAAAATTCTTAAGACACTCTCCATTCACTCCCAAGTTAGGTAATAATTGACACAATCTTTATTCCTGCATGCTGTGTAGTATTCCATTGTATGAATGTACCATAATTTCTCAATCCATTCAATTATAGTTGCACATCTGGGCTGTTTCCATGTTCTTGTAATAGTGAATAAGCTGCCATGAACACAAGTCTCCATTTGTGCCTCAGTTCTCATTTTCTCAGGGTATATTCCAACAGTGGAATAGCTGGATCATATGGAATTTCTATGTTGTCTATTGGACCTTTTTGTTAGAGTACAATGAAAAATCAGCAGTTCAAGTCCCTCAGTCACTTTTCAGGAGCATGATAAGTAATCTACTCCTGAAAGACTTACAGCCTCAGAAAATGGTCAAAGTGTCACCATAAGTCTGAATTGACTTGACAACAATGAGTTTAGAAAAGAGTATAACTTCTGCATAGGGTTTCCATTGCTGTAAATATTTCTGGAAACAAACTGCCTCATCTTTCATTTGCAGAGTAGTTAATGGTTTAAAATTACTGACCTCTTTCTCAGCTGCATGGTGCTTTTACCATAATGCTACCAGAGTGATCCTGCCATTGTTGTTGTTAGGTGCCATCAGGTTGACTAAGACTCATAACAACCCTATGTACAACAGACCTGTACTTGGCCCTAGTCTGCGTTACCCTCATGACCTCTGATCAAGCCCATTGTTAGAGTCACTGTGTCAGTCCTTCCTGTTGAGTGTCTTCCTCTCATTCTCTGACCCTCTACCTTTCCGAGCATGATGTCTTTTTCTAGGGACGGTCTCTCCTGATAAGATGCCCACAGTAAGTGAGATGCTTTGCCTCTATGGAGCAATCTACCTGCACTTTCCCCAAGACAGACTTGTTTGTCATTTTGACTGTTCGTGGGATGTTCAGTCCTTTTCTCCAACACCACAATTCAAAAGCATTGATTCTTCTTCTGTCATATTTATCCATTGTCCAACTCTCAGATGTGTAGAAAACAACTGAAAAAAAATGGCTTGAATCAATACACCTTAGTCTTTAAATTGACATCATTGCTTTTTAGCACTTTTGAGAGGTCTTTGAAACAGAATTTGGCAATACAACGTGGCTTCTGATCCTGCCATTAGTATATTGTTGTTGTTAGATACCATACAGTCAAATATGACTCATATAGACCTCAAGAACAACATATCTAAATTCTGTGTCACTGCTGCAGTCACTCTGTCTCACTGAGGATCTTTCATTGCCCATTAGTACAGCCATATTTAATTGTGTATTTACATGCATTTCTACTCTACAGATATATATGAAAGACAAGACTAAGATAAAGTCACATCCAATTCAGAACAGCATAGAAATAGAAGACCGTGACTTGGATCAGACTCACCTTGGTCTATAGACTGACATCATTGCTTTTCAACACTCTGGAGAGGTCCCTGACAGCGAAATTTTCTAATGCAGTTTTTCGTTGGTTTTGGGGTTTTTGTTTTTTTCTTTTTTTATTTCCTTACTGCTGGTACCAAGAGTGTTGATTGAAGATCCAAGCAAGCTGAAATTGTTAAAATAACCTCAATCTCCATTAATCTTGTAGCTGCCAATTGGCTCAGTAACAAGAATCTTTGTTTTCTTGATGTTTTGAGCTTCAATCCATATTGTAGAGTGCGCTCCTTGACTTTCTGCAGCATTGCTTCAGGTCCTCCTCAGTTTTGGCAAGCAAGGTTGTGTCATTCCCATAATGTTGATTGCTGAGGAGTTTTCCTCCAGTTCTGATGCAGCATTGCTACCCGTGTAGTCCAGCCCCCGAAAAGATCTTTTCCACACACAGATTGAAAAGATATGGAGACAGGATTCATTCCTGATACATGACTGCTTCCTGGACCAAGTATAGGTTTTGCATGAGCACAATCAAGTATTCTGTGAATCCCATATTTATTTTTTTTTTTGTCACTGTTAGCCACTTTGAGTTGTGGTGCTGGAGAATAGTATTCAACATACCATGGAGTGCCAAAGAGATCTAACAGGTTCATCATGGAGAGGATAAAACCAAGTTGCTCTTTGGAGGCAAGGATTTTTAAGTTCAATCTCACATACTTCTGGCATGTTACTAAGAGGGACCAGTCCCTGGAGAAGGACATCATGCTTTGAAAGGTAGACGGTCAACACAGGAGAGGAAGACCCTGGATGAGATGGATTAACCCAAGTACTAGGGCAATGGGGGCAGGTGTGTCAGAGACAGTGAGATTGGCTCAAGATGGGGCAGGGTTCAGAGCTATTGTACATAAGGTCACTGTGAAGCACAGATGACTTGAGGGCACATAACAATACAACAACTCAGAATAGCCTTTGTTTCTCTTTCCTCCACAATTATTTCCAACTTCTTTTCTTGGGATCAAAAATAAAGGCAAAAGTTTTAAAATTCTCAAAGAGGTATCTTCTTCAGGTTCTAATGTTTGCTGCCACTGTGTGCATTTAACTGTATGAAATAATAGATATGAAAAAACTGAAAATAAACTATGAATATACTTCAGATCTGTTTTTGCCAATTAATGTTTTTCAGCCATTGATCTTATCAATAATTTGCTGCAAGTAAAAATGAGAAAACGCTACAGCGTGGATAAGACTTTGAGTCATCCTTGGCTACAGGTAAAAGAAAAATCAATCATTGTTATTTTCTCTGTTTGAATGAGTTTATAAATATTTATAGCATTTTATAGTCTATATAAAGTCTCATAGTTTTAAAAATGTAATTAGTCTGTTATCAGTATGTTTTCAAAATGTTTTCAGTTCCTTGGTTTTTAATAACAGTTTTTCTAAATCACTCTATCTACCAGGAGAATTTGACAGGAGAAAAACACACACACAAAGATAGGGGTGGGGGATCATAACAGAAATCAAAAGACCAGATTTCGAAAGCATCTGTATGTATAATCCTGATAAATGTCCAAATAGATGCCCATCTGGTCATCTTGCAAGCTATGATTATAAATCCTAGGCTTTTATTCATAGAACAAATGCATAGCAAATATGAAATATATGCATGTACTCGTGTTCTCATATTATTTTCACATTGCATTTAAAGGTTAGATAAATGATATCTATATTACTCTGAATTACTAAAGAATTTTTTGTACATGTTAAAGTTCAAAGCAATACCAGTATTCTTTATTGCTTGATAACAAGTGCTATTTGCCCAGGCTTTGATTCTTTTTACCAATAAATAATATGCATTTGCAAAGGTTGAGCAAATAGGATGTCTTTGGTGCTGATGCTGTCACTTCAGCACAAGCCAATGAAGACACAGCACTGTTAGAGTTGAAGAGAAAAGGGTAACTCATGGATAATGGAAATTGACAGTTTACAAAAAACAGCGTGTTGCGTTTTAATGATCTCTCTAATAATGCTTCACAATTTTGCCTCAGGATTATCAGACCTGGTTAGACTTACGGGAGCTGGAGCGTAAAACTGGGGAACGGTATATCACCCACGAAAGTGATGACTCGAGGTGGGAGCAGTATGCCAGCGAGCAGGGGCTGCAGTACCCCACACACCTGATCAACCCGAGTGCTAAGCATAGCGACAGTCCTGAGACAGAAGAAACAGAGATGAGAGCCCTCAGTGAACGTGTCAGCATCCTCTGAGTTCCATCCCCTATAATCTGTCAAAACACTGTGGAATTAATAAATACATACGGTCAGGTTTAACATTTGCCTTGCAGAACTGCCATTATTTTCTGTCAGATGAGAACAAAGCTGTTAAACTGTTAGCACTGTTGATGTATCTGAGTTGCCAAGACAAATCAACAGAAGCATTTGTATTTTATATGACCAACTGTGTTGTATTAACAAAAGTTCCCTGAAACACTAAACTTGTTATTGTGAATGATTCATGTTATATTTAATGCATTAAACCTGTCTCCACTGTGCCTTTGCAAATCAGTGTGTTGTGTTGGTTTGTTGTTGTTTTTTTTTTCTTACTAGAATCTCCTTTTGGTAAGAAAGAGAACCTGCCCATGGAATATTTCTATTTTGTCTGGCCCATTGGTGATGTTATTGTAAGCAAACTCTTGAAGAGTAGATTATTACCAGTGTTCTGTGAACAATTTCAAAACTCATATGGAAAAATTAACTGATGATGGGAAGAATGGATACACAATTCAAAGTCTAAATGCATGAGAGTTTTATTGTTTAGTTTCAAGTCCTTTGCCTGCCTGTCTGGTGTGCCTTGTATATTTAAGATCGAGTAAATGCACCTAGGCATGCAGGATCTACTGCTCTTAAGCCTAAATGCCTTAGAAATGTAAATTGCCATGTATAACAGATACATTTCAATCTTTCTTACAATACATTCCCAGCTGTACTCTGGAAAATCAGCAGCTAAGCAACCTTTTGCCTTTGTGTATTTTTCAATAATAAATGAATATTCTTCTCAAATTATGTGTCCATCTGAGTGATTTCTTTTGATTTTAAGCTCATACTGGGGATTTACTTAAGAGTTACCTGTTCAAGAATCTTTTTTTTTGCGGGGGGGGATAGGAGTAAACACAACCAGTGGAAGCCCTCAATGAGATGGATTGATGCAACTGCTATAATAGTAAACTGGGCTTACCAGCAACCATGAAGATAGTTCAGAATCTAACAACAGTTTTTTCTGTTATATAGATTTGTTGTTGTTGTTGAGTACTGTCAAGTCAGAACCAACCCCTAGCTGACCCTCCAGCAAATTTTCAAGGCAGTAAATTGCACACAAGGAGATTGCCCATCTTTCTCCTGTGGAGCAGCTGGTGGATTCTGTGTACCTTTAGATCAGCAACACAATTCTTAAGCCACCAGAGCTGCATAATCAGGAACCTCATAGAGAAGAAGATCAAGGTTGCCATTTATCGAAGCTGACTTGAAGGTAACTAACAACAGTGGCAACTCAAGAAATGGATAATAGTTTCATATCCAAAAACTTGGTTTTATTTATTCTGAAGCTGTGAAAATGTATTTCAAGATGTAATCGTCCCATTGTATCTGGTGAACCATCTACTATTAAATAGAAGATTTTCAAACCAAACATAATAATTGAAGGCTTAAGAAAGAATATTGAAAATTGAAAATAAAGCTTCCTGATTTAGTTGGTATAAGCCAAGGCTTTATTAAAATTAGAACTCCGGTTTCTTTTCCTTTTGTCTGAACTAGAAATTGTCAGTAACAAAAGCACAAATATTGCCAAATAGTCCCTGAAAATAAATCCAACTGATGTGAACTTCTTCAACCCAGGGGAGAGAAAGCTAACTTGGACATGATGGATTTTAGGTATTTGCAATGGGTAATGAAACATGTTTGGGGTTTTCTTGTTGTTGTTTTTGGGTTTTTGTAGCCAAATGACATATCATGTAGCTAAAAAATAGAATAAATTCTTGGAAGAAATGTGTAAATACTGTGTAACGCTTGAACTATATTAACAAAACAGTAATGAAGTAAATATGTTTTAGGAACATTTAAGAAGCAAGTAAATATCTTAAAACTGCAGGTTTCATTTCTACTTGGAAGAATGGGGAAGAATAGTTGCCCTTTCCAGCAATTAATCATTGTTTTGTGTTATGACAGAATTTGAAACAAAAATTTGAAGGTTCGTTCTAGTGCTTATCTTGAAGATGCATAGGTATATGTCTGATTGTGTTGATTAACCTACATAAACCAACAAACTCATCCAGAAATCCTGATAGCAGTGCAGCAGCTTGACAAAGTAGAATATGTTACTCTTTCCATTGTGTAATGACAGCTTCCTGGCCTAGGAGTAAAACAAGCACCTTTTCCATAGCATAAGGATAAGTTAGCAATTTTAGGGAAGAGAAAAGGGTGTGAAAACAAAATCTTTCTCTTTTTACACATATATCACAACTTAAAGGACCATAATTTCAATTATAATCATATCCAAACACTTAGATTTCATCTTCTGCAATATAAAATGTATCTTAAAACACTGCTTATTTGTTTAGGGATTCTAAAGGAATTCTAAAATAAAATCTATGGTAATATGATTCATGTGTTAAATAAGATACCTTAGAATCCCTGATTAGGTCAGGAAAATTGGGAATCTAATCCAAGTGGCTCTGTATTTAGCCACACCAATTAGTCATGGAGCAAAACGTATTAAATACCTGTTCCATCCATCTCTCTGCTAAACTATAAAAGATTTTTTAAATGTGAGTAAGACATGTACCAAATCCTCAAGAGCCTTGTGCATATTAGATAGAAGCAAGTAAGCAATGAATCGGTGTTGCTTTTATAAATTAATATGTAACATGTGACATTGGAGGTCATAGAAAAGCTGAAACCAAATCTATTGCTGTTATATTGACGCTGACTCATGCCAACCCTATCATTGTCACACAGTGTTTCTAAGGCTATAATCATAAAAGAAGGACAACCCTGTCATCTTCCAATGGAGTAGCTGTTTGGTTTGAACTGCTGAACCTGTTTGTTAGCAGCCAAGAATTCAATGTAGCAAGAGTACTCACGTATGGGTCACATAGAAAGGGCAGTCTAATTATGGAACAAAAGCAATGGAATAGCATTTGAGTAGAGCTTTAAAAACTAGTTAGTATTTACAAGATTTATCTAAAAGATGGAAAAGAACACTAACTTACAGACAACAAGCGTTTTTCTAGTTCATAAAGAATCTCTAATGACAGAGTGTGTGGGGAGTTGTGCTACAAACCCAAAGATAGCACTTCAGCATCACAGCCCACCAACAGCTACACAGCAGAGAGGTGGGCAATTTACCCTACTGTGATTTACAACCACACATAAACTTTTGGGGTTTTGGTGTGGTGGGCAGCTATGAGTCCTCTCCAACTCAGGGCAATGAGAGTTTTAGTTCTTCATAGAAAAGAGATAAAGGTGAAAAATGGAGCTAAAGAAGTACAGTAAGTAAAATAGGTGATATGCTAGTTCAGGATATCTTTGTATAATAGTCTAAGATTTTTTGAAATGTATTCTTTGTAACTTAAAAGGAAGCTATTAAAACCTTACAAGCAGAAGAATAAACGGCATTGAATTCACTTTATCAGCAGCAGAAACATTGGACTAAAGCCAGGGCAAGACACAGGGCCAAAGGAAAGCTAAACTATTGCAATAAAACAAACTATATGCTTAGAGTCTAAACTAAGCCAGGAAGTAGGAAAATGCCTGAAGATGGGTGTTGTAAGGGATGGTAATAGGTTAAGTCAATGAAATGCTATTATTGGTTGAATTTGGGATATAAAAGAAAGAGACCAGGAGAAGGCCTATGTTTTACTTGGATGGTTGATGAAACTACTGATCAAGTGAAATTAATACCCTTGGAAAGGATGAGTTCATTTCTGCACATGATTAATTTAAAGTTCTTATTCTAAACAATGTTCTTTGTTATCCATAGGATTGCAGAAGGCCTGTTCTTTTAGAAATGGATTGCAGTCCTGCTAATGGATGTCAGTTTAAAAGACAAGTATGCTTGATCCAAGCCATGGTATTTCCAGTTGCTTCCTGTGCATCTGACTCTTGAACAATGAGTAATAAAGACCAAAGAAGTATTAAACTGTTATGTTGGAGAAAAGTATTAAACACACTATGGTCTGGCAAAAGGACAAACAATCTGTCTAGGAAAAAAAAAGCAACAAGAAAGCTCCTTAGAGCAAGGGTGGTAAAACTCTTATCTGGAGAGTGCAGTCCTTGGAAAAAGACATCATGCTAGGAAAGATGGAAGGTCAACAAAGGAGAAAATGACTCTCAAGGAGGAGGACTGACACAGTGACTACAATAGTGAGTTCATCAGAGATCATGTGGATGGCATAAAACAGGGCAAGGCCGTGAGATCTGTTATTCATAGGGTCACTATAAGTCCTAGTTGACTCGATGGCACCTAAAACACCAATTGTAGTCTGTAGATGGTTGTACTGCTAATCCAAAGACCAAGGCTGGAAGTGTTCTGCCCATGAAATGCCCCTCAAAGAAATCTAAAAACACGTCTGAAATTTCAAGAGCATTTATTATATTATTTCCACGCATGGAGACTTTTCTCTTTCCTCAGGCAGGTGGTGAAGGAAAAAAGCCCAGTTTCCCCTCCCACTTGCTTTTATAGCTCTTTTGAGTGCTCCTGTTAGGGCAGGGGGATTGCAATCATGGTTGGTGGGTTGACTTTTGATGGGCTGGCTACTTTGCCCGCCTTTACTTCTTTTGTGTCACACAGACACTAGTTAATTCTTTACCTTTCAAGGACAGACCAGGCTTTACCCAGGGCACTCGTGTTTGCCCTAAGCTAAGAATTTGTACGGCCCGCTTCTGCCTCTAGCATTAATGGGGGTTTGTAAAAAATGGGGTTTCTGCTGTCCTTTCAGAAGTTCAAATCCTCCAACAGCTCTGAAAGAGAAAGAAAGAAGGGCAAGCTCCTCCAGTGTGGTTTACAGCCTCGGAAACCCAGTGGAAGGTCATCTATGAGTTGAGTCTTACTGGCTATGAGTGAGAAAGACTCCAAAGACATATTCATATTTCTTTTGATTGTAATTTAAGTAAAAACTGACAAAGCATACTGGTTTTACAATAAATCATTCATGAACATGTTAAGATGTTGATTACAACACCAACAATATAATCACACTCTTCCTGTTTCCTAACTGTGATTCTTCTTTCTACGATCCTTGTATTCTACCATTCCTGCCTTCTGAGTTTTACCTCTAGCAAATGTTGCCCTTTTGGTATTACACAAGACTGATATGTTTGAAGATATATCAGTATCTCTGGCAACGTTGAGGCTGTTAGAATTAGGAGCTCAGCAAATTCTTCCTTAATGAACTGACAAAAATTTCCAAAACAATTATTTAAGTACTCTGAAAATTGACCAAAGAGAAATAACAAATTGAAAGACGTGTATTCAGGAAAAGATACTAACCCTCAGCGAAGCAGCTACCTTTCTGGTGTTACTATATTCACTTTATAGGTTTATCTACTGTTTGGCTGGAAGTTGAATCACAGGAGTGAATTTTCTGTCAGATTTGAAGGGTGCGTAGGAAACTCTGCCAGGCCAGCAAAGCCTGGCTGCTTTTATGTTTTAGAGTTTTGTTCCACATTTTTTTTTTGTTTCCGTCTGTTCAGAACTTTGAATTTGGATTTTTTTTTTTTAGTACAGTCATTGTGCCAACATACCTTTTTGGGAAGCATAATTAAATCTGTTAGTGGCTAACAGATTTCGTTCAGTCTTTCCTGAGCATTCATGGAGCCTTGAAAACATATAGCCTTTCAACCACCAGGGATGCATAGAATCTTTCCCTACAAAATTTCTGGCAGACTTTATTTTTGCAAACAATATAACAACCTCAGAATAGCCTCAGTGGTGGCCTCCATTGTTTCTGGGACAATTGTTCTGAGGGAGCTCTGGTGTTGCCATAGTTAAATGTTTGGCTGTAAAATGTAAGATTGATTGTTTAGTGCAGTAGTCTGTGGCATGAGAGGAAGATGTAGCAGTCTGCTTCTGTGAAAATATAAAACTTTGGAAACCTAAGTGGGTAGTTCTACTCTGTCCTGTCTGGTTGGTATGAGTCAGAATCAACTCACTCTGGTTTTGGTAACATTGATTTTTGACCACAATCTTAGGGATGGAATGGGTTTTAGCATGCTCCACTGCAATAGGGCTATACAGCTTTTGGTTCTCCTAGCTTGCTCTTCACCCAGTCAAACTATGTAAACATAAAGCTGAAGGAGTGGGAGCTAAGAGCCAACCAACAAATCTTTCTTTGTAGTTTAAGTAGTTATTCTTTAATAGAGGCCTCTTAATTTGTTATATGTCTTTGTTTAATTTTGTTCAACTAGAATAGTTGTTTTGGAAAAATCTCTGAGTTTTATCATTACTCTCTGAGGAAGGAATTTGCTGATCTCCTTTACTCTACCAGTTTTTAAGTCCTCAAGAGATAGTGATATTAACTTCACTTTAAGACTTTCTGACAACATTAAACAAATATCCTGAAAACGTAGCTAATCAAGAGTAAGTCAAGGATAGAGTTGTTGATGATGTTGTGTAGCGTCGAGTTGGAACCAACCCATAGCTAACCCTCTGGCAGGTTTTCCGAGGCAGTTTAATTGCATGGGAGGAGATTGCCCATCCTTCTCCCAGGGAGCACCTGATGGATTAGATCTACATGCCTTCAGCATTTCAATGCAGCTTCTTACCACTTGGCCACTAGAGCGCCGTAGAGTAATTGATCATAAGGAAATATTCAGAGAATTTCAAGTTTTTTCATGATGGGCTATAAAACTATTGTCCTGCTCTCAAATACATACAAATTATTGTAAAGATCATGGCCTGAAATAGATGCACCTTAGTCCTCAAACTGACATTACTGCTTCTCATTAATTTGAAGAGGTCTCTGAATGCAATACAATTCCTGATTTCCTAACTGCCGGTACCACCAAGATCCAAGCAAGATGAAATTGTTGACAACTTCAATATTGTCACCATCTCTCATGATGTTGCCTATTGGTTCAGTGGTAAGAATTTTTGTTTTCTTGATGTTTAGATGCAAACCATATTGAAAGCTGTATTCTTTGATCTTCTTCAACAAGTACTTCAAGTCCTCCTCACTTTCAGCAAGCAAGGTATGTCATCTACATAAAGCAGATTATTGGTAGGTACAGTTAATCATTCAACAAGTATTTTTTTAATACTTTGTGTACCATGAACTGTGTTTATTTGCTCATTGTGTTGCGTTGAACCCTTCAGAGGCTGAAAATCTCAAGGTAGGAGATGTCCCATTTGTCTCCTGAGGAGCAGCTGATGAACTCAAACCACCTACTTCTAGGTTGGCAGTGCCACTCCTTATCCACTAGGCCACCAGAGCTCATGGACTGTTAGACATCAGGAATGCATACCATAAAAAAGACACATATGGTTACTGCGTACATCTCTAATGACCTTTCTTCCCTAATGCTGTGTCTACATCTAGTTTGCTAGAAATAGTGTAATGTATTGAAAAAAGCATGAACTTTAGAGCATGACAAACATTGATCCAATTCTAGTTTCATAATTTATGTGAATTTGAGCACATGGAAATCTCTGAACCTTAGTTGATGCAAAAATAAATTATAAAAATGGTACCTACTCTCGAGTACTTTGTGGATAACTCAATATATTGAAGAGTCATGGTGATATAACCTTGGAAAACCAGAGGGAGGGTCAGCTATGAGTTGGTTCCAACCCCATGGCAATGAAAGAGTAAGAAGTATTTAATGTTCTTAGTTCAGTTGCTTATAAATATGCATATATTTAACAGATACTAATTTCTGCCTCTACACTTAATATATTATTATCTGGTGTGATTTATTTCCATAATTCAATTATTATTTTATCACATAATCTGAAGTACATACTGACTACCCTGGATTGTCTGTAATTTAGTTTCATCTTTCTATGGATTTAAAAATATTTTTATTTTAGGTATCACAATGACTTTAAATTTAAAATATCATTTTTATCCTTCAAATCAGGTGCACTGTAGACTTCTCTACATGACATTTTTGCCTCCAAGCTCTTTTCTTTCCTATCTACTGTATGTACATAATTTCCAGATTTATTCTCCTAAAATTGCTTTCATCATTGTGTTCACATGTCTTAAAATCTTCAAAGACTCTGCTCCCAGTTGTACACAAAATAAATTAAAATTCCTTGCTATTACTAAAGCTGCAGAGTGTAAAAAATAATGGTAAGTTGTTATTTTTTTAAAAAAAATTAGAATTCCACGGATTTTCTAAATAATGTAACTTAGAAAGAAATAACTTCTACCTATTTGAAAGTCTTTTTCTAATTCTATATCAAGACAAAAACCCAGCCAAGATGATTTCTAGCCCATATTACAAAACAAGTCTAAAAGCTCTAGCTTAATTTGAATGTCAATGAGATGTGAATGAAGTTCACTCTTTTGTTTATTTTCTTTTAATTAAGATTTTAGTCAAAATTTACAGAAAGGTTGGATTTTCATTCATTCATAGATACACATTTTCCTCTCTCTGTGTCCCCCAGAGTCTACTTTTTATTGGCTATGTGTTCTATTGGTTGTGTCATCTGCATAACGCAGATTGTTGCTAAATCGTCCACCAATCTTGACCCCACATTTCTTCTCATAGAGCCCAGCCTCCCAGATAATCTGTCCTGCATATAGGTTGAACAATTTTGAACCATGCAATGTTCCCTTGCTCTGTTCTGATGAATGTCTCCTGGTCCAAGTATAGGTTTCACATTAGCATGATCAAGTGTTCTCGGATTCCCATTCTTCTCAGAGTCAGCCACAGTTTGTTATGATCCACACAG
>NW_006399834.1:8215085-8225226 GCF_000299155.1 Elephantulus edwardii | reverse complement strand
GGAGGGGAAGGCCCTCTATGAGGTGGATTGATTCAGTGACTGGGATAATTGGGATGGGAGTGTCAGAGACAGTGTGATTGGCACAGGACAGAGCAGAATTTAGGGCTGTTGTACATAGGGTTGCTAGGAGTCGCAGGCGACTCGACGGCACATAACAACAACACAACTGTGTTTTGTAATGATCTGTTACAATTACTATTTTGAAAAAATTGAATTTACCCTCTCTCACCCTGTTGTCATATTTTGTGTTCAGGACATTTTGAGCATAGGTGATTTCTTACAGCGAATCTGGGATACTTGCTACTCTCTGATGGAAATTGTGAACATGTGCTGCAGAAGTCTTCTGTTCCTTTAGTTAAATGGTAAGCTTTTTAATTAACACCTGTTTTCTCTAGGAAATGAGAGGATTTTCAGGGCTTATCTTGTTTGGCATTAATATCCCTAAAACTTCATGCTACTCCTCCTCCTCTACTCCTTGCTTGACAACTCATAGTTGACCCTCAATTGATTTCTGAGGCTGTGGAAAACATAGCAGGAAATTGCTTATCTTTCTCCCAGAGATCCAAGGTTGGATTTGAGTCATCAGAAAGACACAGCCTTTGAGAGAGCAGCACATTTCCTTACAGACTAGGCCTCTAACTAGAGCTCCCTCTAACAGTTTATGCTTTTGAAATATTGAATCTAGTTTGATCTAAGATCTGAGGTTGAATTCTCCTTGATGTTGGGACACCTGGCATTCTCAGTTGTCAAGAAGATACAAATTGATTAGTCTTTCTCCTCTTCCTTATACTTTCAGCTGGACTGTAAATAGTTGTCTAGTATTGAGTGACCATTATATTCAACTAGCTTCAGCCAGGACAAGGCAAATATTTGAGTTTGAACTGTGTATGTAACCTTCTTAAAAAAACCTCTAACAAACTAGATTCTTTGAAAGAGTTACTACCTTGATTTCTTCTAGGGGAATCACTTGAGTAAAGAAAAATACATAAGTAAGAATAAACCTGGCATGCATAGAGATAAGGAGTCATAAAGTAGAGTATGATAACAGGAATAGGCCCAGAAATAGCATTCTCAGATTAGTGGTGTTTACCTTCGAGTGAATTATGACCACTTAGCAGCCACTTGAGATGTCCTAGAATTGCCATAAACTTTTTGACACAGTAATCTTTATGGATGCCTTATTGGTACAGTAACTGGGACAATGAAGGTTGGTGTGTTGGAATCAGTGAGACTGGCTCAGGACAGGACAGGCTTCAGAGCTGCTGTCCACAGGGTGGCTGTGGGTCACAGACGATTCCATGGCACATAACAACAACAACACTTTTTATGTAGCCAGATTTGCCAAGTCTGTCCTCTAATGCAGACACTGGATACATTCAATTTCCAACGTTTTAGTTAGCAACCTATTGCGTAACTTTTGAACCACCAGACCTTCTCTAGATTATAAAGAGCTAGATTATCAACAGCTTAGAAAATCAAGAAGAGTAGTTCACCATATGTTTCAAAACATATATTTGGACATTTTTTTTTTAAATTTTAACAGAATTTATTGATTTTCTTTGCATGTATCTAGTCTGGCTTCTGAAGGCCCCTCTGAGCTTTTCTGGTCTTGCTTCTGGGCGGCCGCTGTAGCTTTTAAGATCCTTTTTTGCTTCTTCAGCTTCTGAGCCTCCTGGAAAACCTGAATGCACAGTGCCTTCTTGGCCACCCAGCGGCGGTGGGCCTTTCGGTAGTACAATATTTGGACATTTTAAACCAGCAGACTTGTGGAATTATTTCTTTTTGTACTTAAGAGAAAACAAAGCTGTTTTACATTTTCATTTGTGGCTCCAAAATGTAAATATTACCATTAACCAATGATTACTTCCACAAAGAAAGTAAAAGGCTTTTTAAAAGGTAATACAAGCAGAATCTAAATTAAGCTAACTACACTCATTATTTATTTTTGATGACAGAGTACTTTTTCACTATGAAACGTGAATTTCTTCCTTATTCTTGATTCTTTCCATTCAGATGCGAGGGAAAGCTAGGAGTATCTCAGAGAAGAGAGTGACTTAAGTATGCTCAGTAGGCAAAACTGTGCAGAATAAGCCACACTTGGACTTCATGAAATTGTAGCTTGTGTACACTGAGACATAATCATTAGAGCCAATTATCTTTAGACAGACTGATATTTCAAATTCTAATTACAAAGTTTTAGCCTCATTAACACATGTGCTTCATTTTATATCTTGGCTACCACATTTTATTGTTACAATTCATTAAAAATAATGTGAAAAATGAAGACGATCATAAACTTCACCATACAAGCAAAAGGAAAAAAAAATAGTGCCTGGGTAATGATAACAACACTTTATATTTGCATAGCAACTTCCTTTTAAGGAGCTCAAAACATTTCACAAACATTATCTCATTAATCCTATGAGGAAAGCAATAAAAAAATAATTTCCTAGATCTCTGAGCTAGGGAAATTGATGCACTAAATGATACAGTCTGTTGTTAATGTTGCTCATTGACTTATGAGCAAATGAAGTAAATGTGTTCAGGTGTTGCTATTATTATATATTTTCAATTTCATACAACTCCTCCACTTATTGCCACCAGTACAGTAAAATTAACTTTTCCTGGTGTACAATTCTATGGGCTTAAACACATATAGATTAAAGTAACCACAATAAAGACACAGGAAAATTCCATACACATACACACACCCCTCTTCCCTTTCTTATTTCTCTGTACTCAATTTCTCACATTTACATGACGAACACTGACTTGTGTTCTACCTTTTCTGATGTTTCATGTATCCATATATATATATATATAACTTTGTTGTGCTTACGTGCCCTTTAGTTGACTAAAACTTATAGCAACCCTATAAACAACACATCAAAACTCATCTCTATCCTAGTCATCCTCAAAATCTCTATCAATCTCAAACCCCTTGTTACAATCACTGTGTTATCCATCTTCTTGAAGATCTTCCTCTCTGCTGACTTTGCCAAGAATAATGGTTTCCCCCCAAGAAATCACTCCACTCTATCAAAATAGTTGAAATTATCTACTCACATTTGCTTGTATTATTCCTTAATTATTTTTTTGGCTTGAGAAGTTTGGAGTGAATCCTGTCTTTCACTTTTACTTCAGTGATCTTCAATTTGGATTTTCAGATTATTGATTTATTACCTACAAATACCCATCTAGTCACTGTTTAAGTTGTTGTGGTTGATTGCCGTCCAGTCGAGCGTGACTCATAGTGACCCTATGAACAAGAGGACTGAAGCCTTTCTATAACTATCATCATTTAGCAAAGTCCGTGCTGTATCCAAAGGCATGTGGTTTAGGAAGGGGATGCCACTCCTACTTCCAAGTTTTAAGTTGTACCTCACAAAATGTTTTCTTTAGCCATTTAATAAGTTTATGTAGTTCAAAATATTTTTAACTTCTTTTCAGACTATTTGATCTACTGATTATTTCTAAATTTGTTATTAATTTCCAAACATTTGGAAATTTTCCCTCATGAATTTCCAGTTTAATTCTTTTTTTATTAGAAAATCCTATTTCAATCCTCTTAAATTTGCTAAAGGTTTTTTTTGGTTGTTTTCAATGACCAGAGATATGACTATCTTGATAATGTCCTATATATACTTGAAAAGAAAGTATTTTGCTCTTATTAGTGGGATGTTCTATAAATGCAAATCAAATTCATTTGATTGGTGGTGATGGTGGTGGTCAGTTCTTACACATTCTTGCTGGCTAGTGTTAAAATGGTATATTTTTATGTTTATCTTAAATATATCATCACATATCTTCTAGACATCAGGTAGTTAAACCTTGTTTTCTTTTTTTAATTCATTATGAAAGTCTTGGTCTTTTAATTTGCATGTTTAGTCCAATTAAAGTGAATATAGTTAGTCATGGCTCTGGGCTGTCTACCATGTTATTTTCTTTTTATTCCCTTGTTTTTTCTTTCTTTCCTTATTGATAATTAGGATAAATTTGTCTTCTCTTTTAATTTACATACTGAGAATTTTACTGTCCCACTATTATTTTCTTTGCCACTGTTAAGTCCTGCCAAGTACAGCTAGATTCATAATGACTCTATGAACAATAGATCTGAACTCTGTCCTATCTTAACCATTCTTATTATCTCCAGCATATTTTAATCCATTGCCACAGTCTCTGCATCAATCCATCTCACTGAGGATTTTCCTCTCTTTCACTGATGCCAAGGAATATAACTTCTCCTAACAACATGTCTGGACATAGAGGCTTCTATGTTGTGGCTCCACTCTAGAAGTCCGGTTTCTCCCTTCTTGTTGGGGGGTCATGTCAGGAAAGTCTTGGTTTGCGTATGGTCTGTGTTTGACTTGGGTTTGCATTACATGAGAATGAACATTCTTTAAGTGGTACAGCAATTGTTTGTCTATTTTCTGTACTGAATAACTTGGAGTTGCCAATGACTGTGCCATAACTGTGTCAAGTTCCTTGAAGGTGACCCATCATGGACACTGTTTGGAGGAACTTCCAGATGGATTCAGGTGTGGAGGAAGGAGTGTTATTCACTTTCTATGCCAGATTCCTCAGGAAACTCTATAAACTCCATGAACGTAAATGATGTTAATTACAGAACAGAGTTCTGGTCTTTTGTTCATAGGGTTAGTATGTATTAGATTTGATGACACTTAATCACTCCTAAGTGAGACTAGTGTTGCTATATTTTGGAGGAACATTTTTCTACTTTGTACATCACTCCTTGTCAATTTGCTGTACTGGGGTAATCTGGGTTTTCTGTGATACCAAACCTGTACCACTGGGATATCAAATACTATAATGGTTTATCAATGTGTACAGTGTTTGGTGGAGCTACGAGTTTTAGGACAGGTTTGGAAGAAGGAGTGGCATCCACTTCCTAAACCACATGCCTATGAAAACTCTATGAACTTGGAGGAACTTATATAAAGGCATTAGGTCTTTTGTTCATGGAGTCACTATGAGTTGTGCTTGACTCGACAGCAATTAAAAACAGCTACAACATGTCCAAACTACGAGAGACAAAGCTTCATTCACTTTTTCATCAAGGTACACTCTACACTTTCTCAAGCACATATCAGTTCTTTTTGTTCTTTTGGCAATCCAAGGGACATTCATAATCTTCTCCAACACCACAACTTAAATGCATTGATTCTTCTTCTATCATCCATATTCATTGTTCAGCTCCTAGATGCAGAGCCCATGATTGAAAAGACTGTGACCTGAATCAGGTGCACTTTAGTCTTTAGACTGACATCAGTGCTCTTTAGGACTTTAAAGAGACACTCTAAAAGCAGACTTTTCCCATGTTATACTTCTCCTGATCTCCTGACTACTGGCACCAAAGATGTTGATCATAGATCCAAGCAAGATTAAAATCATTGACAATTTTATTCTTTTCTCCATCTATCATGTTACTTATTAGTTCAGTGGTGAGGATGTTGTTTTCTTTATATTAAAATGTAACCCATATTGAAGGCTGCACATCTTTCCTGATTTTAAACCATATAGTGATTCCTTGTTATGTTTAGAAAACAGCTTCTTGGTCTAAATATATTTAGGACATCACAATAAACACAACTTCTCATAATTTCTTACAGTTAAATTTTAAGACTTGGAGCAGTCAGTAGAAACTTTACTAGTTTATTGGTCCCTTTACATTCCACCCTTGATCTGTTTACTATATGTAATATTATCACATATAAATGCATTAAAATACATTTCTCTTAGATCTTTTCCTGTTCAAACTCAGTGTAGTCTTGAGTTTAGTGTTACTTTTGAGTCCTTGACAAGAAAGCAGAAGGAAAAAATGGCTGACTCACAGTTACTTTGGTAATACATCAAATTCTGGATTCTTCGCCAAACTGCACAATTTCAGATTGCCCAGATTTTGCCTCAATGTATTCTATCCAAGGATTTTAGTTGCTTTTCATGATGAGACAGGATGCAATGTTTTTATTCCATCTTGACTGGAATCAAAACTAAGTTTCAGATTTCCATTAACAAAAGAGATTGACAGTGGCTGTATCAAATGGGCTCAAGTATATCAGGAATCATGGGGATGGTTTAAGGTTCATATCTATTATTTATTAGGGTCACTATGACCTGTAGAGCTGGAGAAGAGTACTGAATATACCATGGATTGCCAGGAGAAAAACAGGTTCTTACTGGAGAGGGTGAAACCCGGCTGCTCTTTGGAGGAAGAATTCTGAGGCTTCATCTGGCATACTTGGACATGTTGCAAGGTGGAAGCAGTTCTTGAAGAGGGGCATCATGCTTGGAAGGGTGGAGGGACAGCACAAGAGAGTAAGACCCTCGATAAGATGGATTGATTCAGTGACTGGGATAACAAAGGTAGGTGAGCCAGAGACAACAAGGTTGGCAAAAGATAGAACAGGTTTCAGGGCTATTGTACATAGGGTTGTTATGAGTTGCAAGTGACTTGATGGCACATAACTACAACAATAAACAATGAGCTGTAGTCAACTTGATTGTACCTTAACAACAGCAACTGTAGTTGAACGAACTTTAAGAAATGTCCCAACAATAATAATATATGTAAGATTTATTTCATAACTATGTTAAAAGCCAAAAATGTACTTAATTCATTTCATAACTTTATATTATAACCCTATAACATAGGATCTTTACACATAAAAGAACTGAGATACAGAGATACTAAATAGTGTATTGAAGGTCACACAGTTAATTACTAAGGAAGTTGGGATTTGAATCCATGTAAACTGAGTCTGCAACTCAAACAAATACAACACATGTACTCTGTGTCTATCTCTGTTTTCTTTTTCATTTGTTCCTGTATGCATGTCATTGTTGTTGTGTGTGGTCAAGTTGGAAATACTCATAGCTGACCCTCCAGTAGATTTTCAGAAGGAGTTAAGAGCACAAGTGGTTGCTCATCCCTCTCCCACAAAGTATAGGGCTGTGCATAGGACTGTGTATTTATGAGAGACACAGAGTATAAATTATGTAATTACAAACTTAATTTTATATAAAATATAGGAGACAGCAAACATTCATTGGCAAAGATGCAATATTACTACTTCTGAGAAGGGTTGAAGAACATTTTGAGAATTTAATGTTAAAATAGCAGTTTTTGTTCAAAGATATGTATGCACCACCTCGATTTAGTAATAAAATTCTCATCCTCACCCAGACATTTTTTAACTCTAAAATTAAGTAGAGAGCATGTAGAAAATAGTTGTTGCTGTTGTTATGTGCCATCGAGTTGTTTGCGACCCATAGCGACCATATGTACAACAGCCCTAAACCCTGCTCTATCCTGTGCCAATCGCACTGTCTCCAACACTCTCATCCTGATTACCCCAGTCACTAAATCAAACCATCTCATAGAGGGTCTTCCCCTCTTGCGCCGACCCTCCACCCTCCCAAGCATGATATCCCTCTCCAAGGATCTGTCCCTCCTTGCAACATGCCCAAAGTATGTCAGAAGAAGCCCCAGAATCCTTGCCTCCATGGAGTAGCTTGGTTTAACCCTCTCCAGGATGAATCTGTTTCTTTTCTTGGCAGTCTAGGGTACATTCAACACTCTTCTCCCTCACCACAGCTCAAAGGCATCAATTTTCCTTCTGTCCTCCCTAGTCATTGTCCAGCTCTCTGATGCATAGCAAGTGATTGCAAAGACCATTGTAGAAAATAGTAGCTTCCTATAAAAATCAGCCCCACTACAAAAAAAACCAAAACCCAAACAGACCAACAAACAAACCTAAAAAAACTAGTAGTTTTCACTTCTCTGTGAGCTAGAGTGGTTCATAAACTATTTCTGGACTGTCTTCAGGAAGGTTCAGAAATTCAGGTTATTTAGTAATTTTTATGCCAATGTGATGGAATAATTTTGTTATTGAGTGTAATATTTTTTAAAATGGTCTTGATGTATATTGGTTTATCCTTAAATTTATTCTTCTAACTAGTTTACACTATATTTTACAAAATTATGAATCTGCAATTTATTGAAAACTTAAAAAATGAAATGGAATTCTTTTTTCTTTACTATAATTGGTTTAAAATTTCTTTTCTGAAGCATGCACCTATATGTCAGTTTGTTAGGTTGTGGTGACTTGTATCTCTATGGTACTTAAAGCTATGCTGCTAGTATTTTAAATATCAGTTAGGTCACTTATGATGGACAGGTAGGTGTTTAGTGGGGCCCCAGACTGAGACAGGCCCAGGAGAAAGACCTACTGATTTTCTGGAAATTAATCAATTAAAATCTTATGGATTACTAAAGAATGTTGTCTAATACGGTGCTGGAAGATGAGGCCCTTAGTGTGAAAGGCATTACACAATTGGCAACAACAGTGGAGTTGGGCATATCAGTGATCCTAAAGATGACGCAGGACAGAGCAGCATTTTATTTTTGTACGTGGGATTGCCATGAATTGGAGTGAACTTCACAGTGACTAACAACACCAGCACTAAAGATTTAAAGAAACAATGGCAAATATTATTAGAATTTAAGATTCCTGATAGGCTTTCCTCCCTTCAATGATTTCACATTTGTCTAAAATGTATGCCCAGAGTTTTAAGTTAGATGATGTTGTTTGTAAGGTACAGAGAATGATCAAGAGAACTAAATTTTAATCTTACTATAATTTTATAGTTACAGTTTTAATTTCTTTTCTTGCTGTTTTTAGGCTTCAATGTAACTATCTAATAGCTTTTAGCTCAATTTCTGTATTCTCTTTGTCACTGTAGATAAGTCCAGTTGATTTTTGTATGTTGATCTTGGATTCTGGCACTTTGCTGAATTTGTCAACTATGTCCAATAGTTTTTTCACTGAGTCATTAGGGTGTTCTAAGTATACTATCATATCATCCACACATAGATAATTTTACCTTCTCTTTGCCAATTTGGATACCTCTTATTTCCTTCTTTTGTCTTATTATAATTGCTAAGACATCCAACACAATATTAAATAGGAGAGGTGATAGTGGGCATCCAAAGGGAATGCCTTTAATCTCTATCCAATGAGAATAATGTTGGCTCTTGGTTTTGCATATATATCTTTTACTAGGTTGGGAAAATCCTATCTATTCATATTTTGTTGAGCGTTTTAATCAGGAAAGATTGTTAGTTAACCATTAGATTAAATACTTGGGAGTAAATCTAACTAGAAACACAACGAAAATCAAAGAAAATTACAAAACATTACTACAAGATACAAAAAGAGACCCAGACAAATGGAAGAATATACCATGCTCATGGATAGGAAGACTCAGTATTGTGAAAATGACAATTCTACCAAAAGCAATTTACAAGTCCAGTTCAATCCCAATACAACTATCAAGTCCATTCCTCAATGAGATGGGAAAGGTGGTTTCCAATTTCATCTGGAATGTAAAGAGACTTTGAATAAGCAAAGCAAACATCCAGAAACACCTACAACAAAGAGAGAATAAAATAGATTAGCTGGACCCTCTAAGAATTAAATCCCTATGTACATCAAAAAACTCCTCCTACAAGGGAAAAAGGAAAATCACGGACTGGGAAAATATATTTGGCTAATGACATGTCTGATAAGGGACTCACATCTAAAATTTATAGAGTACTCCAGCACCTCAACAAGAAAAACGTAAACAACCCAGTCACAAAATGGGCACAAGATGCAAACAGACACTTCACTAAAGAAGACATTCAGATGGCAAACAAACACATGAAGAAATGTTCAAAATCCCTAGCTTTAAGTGAGATGCAAACCAAAATGATTATGAGATATCATCTCGCCCCAGCAACAGTAGCAAAGTTCAAGAGAGCAACAAACAACAAATGTTAGTATGGTTGTGGATAAATTGGAACCCTTATTCACTGTTGGTTGTGTTGTTGTTAAGTTTCTTAGAGTCATAGGCAACTCATAGCGACCCTATGAACAAAAGACCTGAACACTTCTATAACATTCATCATTTCTCCACGTTCATAGTTTCCAGAGACAAGCTATTTTGGAAGTGGACGCCACTCCTGCTTCCATGCTTGTTTTTAATCGGGAGCTCCACCAAACACTGTCCTCCTGGCTAACCATTATCACATTTGACACATCAGTGTCACAGTGTTTAGCATCACAGCAACCACAAGTTA
>NW_006399834.1:8212799-8213998 GCF_000299155.1 Elephantulus edwardii | reverse complement strand
CACTGAAAAATAGGGAACTCATAAAATATTATACAACATGAGTGACCCGGAGGACAGTAGGCTGAATGAAGTATCTTAGTCACAAAGGGACAAATACTGCATAATACAACCTTATAAATAGACTGACATGGGATTTGGGGGAAACAGAAAAGAGGGGATAAATAATGAACACTGCATTGAAACAGGTGAGGGAAATAATTGTCTAAAAGAAATATATCATTACGTATTATTTGCATGACAACAGTCGCATAGCTAAGTGGACTGGGGAGCTGGGAGAGGGAAGAACTTGTGCAACAATGAAAGAATCTTTTCAAAGAGAAAAGGGAACTGGATGCGGTAGGGAGGAAAATGTGCAATCATGAATGAATGGAAATCCAAGTTCTCTGTAAACTTTTGTTAAAATCACAATAAAAATTATTTTTTTTGAAAATCTAATTATTTCTATGAGAAAGCACCCAAAAGCTCCTCACATGAGAGAAGACCACACATGCCAGGCAAAGTCCTGAACTGAGGTTTTATAGGGCTTGGACATCCTTTTGGAGCCCCATAGCAGTGTAATCTCAGTCATTGAAAGATAAAAAGAAATGATGATTAAAGAGGGAACTGAAAGCAAGTGCATAGCAATACACAGCACTGCTTTGGTTAGTCCTGTCAGTGACAAGCAGTAATTCCTTATTAAGTCTAATCAGTTCAACTAATACTCCTGTTAGATTACCCACATGCTACATAAACACTATCTGCTTAAACTTCACAATCAACTAATTTCTTTGGAAGTTCTTTTCAGTGTTCTGAATCAGATCTTAAAGTAAGATATTGTATAACAATAAATATTTAGTGTCTTAGAGAAAAGAAATGTCAACGGGTAGAGATTGTTGTGATATAGATTTAAAACATTCAAAATAAAAAATTCAAAGTGAAACTGATGGTATATTCAAGGTTTTTAAAAAGTTCTTGTGGAATCAAACATTAATGTTGTTAAAAAATATTGGCAGAATGTAGAAAGTCTCAATTTACCCAAAATATGGAAAACTACAAATGCGTCTCATTTAAAATAGAAAAAATAAGGTATTAGTTATACATTGATTTGTCCATTTATATTGATTTATAAGTTGTTCAAATATAGAATAATTAAGTGCAGATAAGCCAATCAGTTGTGCATATGGTTAGGAATCAGATCGATTTCATCTGTGGAAGGAACC
>NW_006399834.1:8161041-8210721 GCF_000299155.1 Elephantulus edwardii | reverse complement strand
ACTGGGGTAATCAGGATGGGTGTGTCAGAGGCAGTGCGGTTGGCGCAGGATAGAGCAGGGTTTAGGTCTGTTGTGCATAGGGTCGCTATGAGTCACAAATGACTCGACGGCACATAGCAACAACAAAGCCAATCTAATCTATAAAAATTACTTTTCCCTATAAAGTATATTGGAAGCAAGAGTGGCATCCACTTCTTGAACATCACGCCTCTGGAAACTTCATGAACTTTGATAAATGTCGATTGTTGTAGAGGGGCTTCAGATTTTTTGTTCATAGGGTCACTATGAGTCATGCTCGATTCGATGGCCATCAAAAAACTATATTCTATAAAAATTCATTTCCTCTATAAGGTATATTGGAAGCAGGAGTGGCATCCACTTCCTAAACAACATGCCTCTGGAAACTCTGTGAACTTTGATAAATGTCAATAGTTATAGAAAACTTCGGGGCTTTTGTTCATAGTGTCACTATGAGACATGCTCGACTCGATGGCAATCAACAAGGCAACAACTATATAGTATAAAGAGGTAGCTCTGGTGGCCCAGTTGTAAGAAACTGTGCTGCAATATCACAGGTACGCTGTTCAAATCGACCAGCTGCTCCACAGGAGAAGATGAGCAACCTTCTCCTGTGCAATTAACTGCCTCTGAAAACCATTGAAGAGTCAGCTATGGTTTGTTTGGTTCTCACTTGACAGTATACAGCAACAACAACATAAAGTAGGAAACACAGTATTCTCTCAGGATCTCCTGGAATTCTAAAGGTAGGCTGATATGTCTCCTTGTATGACACTTCTTCATGTTTATCTAAAATATCTTATTTTTCCCTTGAGTTATATTCAGTCTGCATTTACTTAAATGTGAAATAAAATTATTAATTTTGCCAAATAGTCATGTGCAGGAGGGAACCAAGTAAACACTGGGCTTATATTTGTTCCTGCTTCAAATGATTATTATGACTTTAAAATGAAATTACCCATACAAAGTGGTGTTGCACCGTAAGCATCTAATAACTATTGGCCATTATCTGTTTAGAAATAATGGCACAGGGTTACATCATGGAAGAGGAAATTTAATATTAGATGTTATTATTCACTTGGAAAGTCCATTAGCCTGTTCAACAGTGAGGATTCCTCATTATCTCCTTCAATCTAGCTATCCACATCTCAATTCCTCTTACTTCTTTTCCTGGACAGAAGAAATCAGAGCTTTTGGGCACCTTTTCCCTCTCTTTCACCTTTCACTTCCCCATCTGCTTTCTCAGGACCTCTGATGTACGATGTGGTGGGACAGAAGTTAATTGAGACAAATGTAAGGCTTTGAGTCTTTCTTTTGATAATCTTTTTCCTCTTCCAGATGCCTGTTAATACAATTATTTGCAGTCATTAAGTGCTTGACCACTAACTGGAAGATGAACAAGTTCCAATAAATTATGTAATTCTACATTACATTTTAAATTTAGGGAGAATTATATTTCACTATTCAAATGCAACCAGCTGCTCCATGGGAAAACCATGTAACAGTCTGCTACTGTGAAAATTATTACAACTTGAAAACGTTAAATTAGTGGACTTAAGGAAGGAATCACAAAAGAATGAGAAAAAGCGTAACACAGCTTTATTAAAAGGGGGGATAGAGGAGCTCCTGGATGAGGTTCCTCATTCTGAAGATGCAGAATGGGAAGTCACAGCTTTGAGGGTCTCAGGGAGAGTTTTTATAACAGAGTCTTTAGGAAGGAACATTGCATTGTGATTTATGGTTCATCCGTTAGTTCTGTCCAGTTTGTGGGGCAGTTCACTCTTCTTGTATTCTTTGTGTATTCTTTGAATTCATTCTCCCCATTCGCCCCTGTGTCTAGATTTAACAGGAAATCCTAGGAGGCCAAGTTCCATTGCTTTTATATATCTATACATGGAGATTGCTCTGGTGGTGAAGTCTGTCAGAGTTGTGCTGACCCAGAACAATGCCTCTCTGGTGTTATAAATCCACCAGCTTCCCCGAGGGAGAAAAATGGGCAGTCTCCTCCTGTGAGATTTACCGTATGTGAAAACTTGCTGCAGGATGAGCTACTGTTGTTGTTAAGTGCCATCGAGTCGCAGGCGACTCACAGCAACCCTATGAAGGAGAGTCCTCAACACTTGTGTGTCTCTCAACCTATCTCCAGGTTCATAGGTTTTCCGAAGGCAAGCTATTATGGAAGCTGATGCCGCTTCTGCTTCCAAGCTTGTTTTAATAGGGGAGTTTCACCCAACACTGTCCACCATGGGTTACGAACCATTAACAGATGAGCTACCAGGTGGTTCTAATTTGACACAAGGAGATTTTGGATATGTATGTTTCAGTCTAAACATATTGATTTCCAGTCTGAACCACTCACAACTGTCTTCTCACTGCATTTCTGAGGCTAAAAATAGCATTGAAGGAAATGGTTCATTTTTCTCCCTTGGAGCAGTTGGTGGATTTGATCTGCTAGACAGTAGCCTTGGGTGAGCAGAGCTAACCTGGTGGTCTAGACCATCAGAGTTCTTTTACTAAGTGTGTATTAGAATATTAGTAAAGTTAAAAATAAAAAAAAATGAAAATTACTATTATCAAAATAGTACTAATAGTTTTGAAAATAACTTTTCTTCAAATGATTTCTATTTAATATTTCATATAAATTTTATATTTACATTGCTTATTTTATATTTTACCAATTATATATTAGTTATTGATTAATTTTCTGTCATTTATGATTGTTGATAAGGTTAACAGGTTGTCAAATACTTTCATTAAAGATAATATGAAGTAAAATGAAATCGAACCCTTTTAAATGGTGGCAATTTAGTTGCATTCAAATTAGTGAAATGTAAGTTTTCCTAACTTTAAAATTTAATATGGAATTCCATAATTGGTTAACTGTGGCTTGTTTGATTTCTCAGAAAATTTCATCTCTCAACAAATACCTACCTATGTTGATGTTAGATGATTGTCTATCATTTCCAACTTACAGCAACCCTATGTTCAACAGAACAAAAATGCTATCTGATCCAGCACCATCTTCTCAATAGGTGCTATGGTTGCACAGCTTCAACCCCTTATTGCAACCACCACATCAATCCATTTCGCTCAATTTTGTCATCTTTTTTCTATGACATAATGCATTGAGAAAATCTTCTGCAGAAGACCCCCTTTAAAAGTGTGAAATAAAAGATATTTCTTTAGGGATTAAAATGCACCTAAACCAAATTGTGGCCGAATTGCATCATATGCATACAAAAGCCAGACAATGAATATGGAAGGGAGAAGAAGTGCTGATACATTTGAATTAAAATATTAGTAAAGATTATTGAATATACTAGAGATTAGCAGGAGAACGAACAAGTCTAGCCTGGACAAAAAGCATGGCTACAATGTCCCTTAAAAGTGAGAATAATGAGACTTTATTTTGCTAACTTTGTGCATGTTTTCAGAAGGGACTAATTCTTTGGCGAAGGACTTGCTTGGTAGAGAGGGTCAATGAAAAATTACTCCTTTAGATTGATGTTATTTCATGTTCTGTAATGAGTTTCTAATTATATGGGCTTAAATGAGAAATAAGAAGAACTCTGGTAGCATAGACTTAACGGAGTTGTTCTACTAACCTAGTGGTGGTGCTTTTTTGCCAGTTCAAATTTCTGCAGAAGAAAGATAGGCAATCTCCTCTGGAGTAATCGACAGCCGAGAAGGTCAGATAGAGTTTGTTCTGACTCTATGGCAATGAGGGTGCTTTTTTTTCTTGTTTGTTTATTTTTATTTGCTTTTTAATGGGAAATAAAAAGATATTAAAATCTGGCTTCCTACTATAACAGGTATAACAGAATGTCAGTAATTTCTGATTGATCAAATTCAAGTTATTAGTTTTAATAGCTGAAAAGAAATAATACTAAAGCATGAGGCTTTCTTTACATACCAACTTCTCTAAGTTAGATTTTGGTCTAAAGAATTCTCAGCCACCCTCAGAGTAAATCAGTAGACTATCATAAAGTGCCCTTAATTACACTCATTAATATTCATTTGGAAAATTTGTATTGTCATTTCTATTTCAAGAACAAAAGCTGGAACATTAAATCTTACTTTTGCCTAGAACATTCAGTTTGAGACTGATCTTTTCAAGACGTTTTTCTGAGGGTATCATTGTGTTTCAATGGTTCAGTTACTGAAATGTAACAAACTTGTTCTATTCAATTATAGATTATTTCTTTAGGGAGTGTTTCATTTATACTGAAGGTGGTTAGCTTTTAACGTGGTTTAACAATTTTTCTTATCATTTTCCTAAGACAACATCAGCATGGAGAATTAATCAAGACATATTGATTAAAGGAACTATCATTCCATCCCAAACACCAAAGCTAAAATCAGCTCATAATCCAGTCAACAAGAGCATTAGTGTACCATCAGAGAAGACGTTGTGCAATTCACTGTTAAAGCAGACAAAGACGACTCTATTTGGCAAAGAGTAATCACAAGAGGTGGAGGAGGACGGACATCTGAAATGAAGGGTTGTGACACTGCAATAGGGAGGAGAGTGTTGCTGCAATGAATGAAACTCACTCAAACATGAATTCAGCTTCACTGAAACAAATAACTTCCAATTTTAAAAGCCTGTGGATTAGTAATGCAATTCCCAGAGACAACAAAACCAAAGTACCCTCTGTGAAGATTTTTGTTGTTGCTGTTGTTAGGTGCCATTGAGTTTACTATGATCAGCACAGGAAACGAAGACCCTGCATGAGATGGATTTTGACACAGTGACTGTGACATGGGGGCAGGTGTGTCAGTCAGATTGGCTCAAGATAGGGCAGGGTTCGTAGCTACTGTTCATAGGGTTGCTAGGAGTCATAATTGACTGTGTGGCATATAACAACAACAACAACATAAGAAAATATGTGAAACCTGTGCATATCCTGCACCATCCTCACAAACACTGATGTGCTCAAACCCATTTTTAGAGTCACTGTGTCGAACCATGGGCTGACGGTCTTCCTCTATTTCCCTAATCCTCTACTTTTCCTACCTCAAAGTATGTGAGATGAATTTTCACCATCCTTGCCTCTAAGGAGCATCTTGGTTGTACTTCCTCTAAAACAGATTTCTTCATTCTTTTTGAAGTCCATGCTCTATTTAATCGTTTTTTGCCAACACAGTTCAATGACATTGATTATTCTTAAGTGATTTCCATTCTTCTCAATGTTAGCCATAAATAAATATCAATTTAGTTGTGAGATGATATCAGGGTCGTCATCATTAAGTAAAGCCATTACCAAGGTGAAAAGAAAGAAAAAACAATAGATCCCAGAAGACAGTCTAGTATATAGAGATGAAAACAAAGGAAAGAAATGTTGAATTAAGAGAGATGAACAGAAGATATCCAAAAGCAGCTTAAGACAAAGTAGAAGAGCTGGAGTCATAAAACCAAAATGGAAGAACACACATGTCATTTTTTTTCAGCTGAAAGAACTGAAGAACAAATTCAAGTCTCAAACTGTAACACTGAAGGATTCTATGGATAAAATACAATAAGAGTAAGAGTAACTTTACATTACTAGTCAATATGCTAGCCACTTTATGTTGCTGTTATTATGTTCTGTTGAGTCACTTGCGACTCTCTGTACAACAGCTCTGAACCCTCCTCTATCCTGAGCCAACTTCATTGTCTCTGACTCACCTTATCCCTATTGCTCCAGCCACTGAGTCAATCCATCTCATCCTGGGATTTCCTCTCTGCTGTCCATCCACTCTCCCAAGCATGATGTCCAAGGACAAGTCCCTCCTTGCAACAAGCTGAAAGTACAACAGAGGAAGCAGCCTGGTTTCACCCTGTCCAGAACAAACCTGTTTATTCTCCTAGCAGTCCATGATATAGTCAATATGCTTCTCCAGTACCACAGCTCAAAGGCATTAATTCTCCTTCTTTCATCCTTTGTCTTTTTCTGGCTTTCTGATGTATAGCAAGTAATTGCAAAGACTGTGGCCTGGATCAGGTGCACCTTAGTCTCGAGACTGACGTTACTGCTATTCAGTACTTTGGAAATATCCCTGACAGCAGATTTTCCCAATGTAATTCATCTTTTGAAGTGATGGCTGCTGGTACCAAGAGTGTTGAGTTTGGAGCCAAGCAAACTAAAGCTGTTAACAATCTCAATCTCTTCACTATCTATTATGATACTGCCAATCATGATAGACTTTGTGTAGGTTAGCTAATTTAATCTTGACATTCTATTAAATTATTATTATTACCATTGTTCGATGTCATCAATTCAGCTCCAACTCATAGTGATTCTGCATATGTAGCTGAATAAAATCTTGCCTGATCTGCTGTCATTCTTATCATCCCTACTGTATTTGAACCTATTGTTGCAACATTGTGTTAATCCATCTCTTTGAGAGTCTTCCTCCTCTTTTTCTGGCACTGTTTTACCAAGCATGACATCTTTCTCCAGAGACTAGCCTCTCATGACCTGGTCAAAGTATATCATATGAAGTCTAAGCCTCCACACTTTTAAGTAATCTGTGAAGTAACCATGATAAATCAACAGATGTTTATTATCATCAAAATTACTAAAGATTATTACCTAATAAAACTATAAAGAGGCACAGCAACATTTAGGACCAAATTTTTATTGTTATTAACTGCCTATAAATTGCTGAATGTATTGCAGCATCCCTGGCCTCTACCCATTAAATGCTGGTACTGTCCTTACTAAAAGTTGTGGAAAACAAATACATTTCCAGACATTGTCAAATAGCCTCCAGGGAACAAATTTGTTCCTGGCTGAAAACCACTGCCCTGTGTCTTCAAAAGTGTTCTTTGCTAGTATACTAAGCACAATGGGATCAAGGATTGGCTTTTACAGTGTAGCAGAAATGCTGCAAAAGATTTCTCTTAAGTACATCTTTCGTTTTGTGATGGAGTCAAAGTTTAAGGATGAGTGAAAAGTGAAAGGAGAGAAATACACCAAGAATAAAAACACAGCTCAGTGTTAAAATTGTTCTCAAATTTTACTCCTATGTGGAGCTGGTTAAAATACATTTTCCTGTGTTTCAACCCCACCATCCCATCCTCAATTCTGATTCTATACATCTGGAATTTGAATTTGCTAACAAACAAAAAAGTAAAACAATCCCTCATACACACAGAGAGCTGATAAAGGAGAACACAGGGCCTATGTCTAGAGACTCTGAAGCTCTCCTTGCTCAGGAGTCAGAACCAACGCAAAACTTCCCTCTCCACTGGGTTCTGAGGTTGTAAATCACACAGGAGAATATCGATCATCTGTCTCCTGAAGGATGGAGTGAGAAGCATTGGTAGACTCAGACCAATATAGCAGTATGATGGAGTTCTGGTAAGTAAAGTGTTATACTGTCAACTCAAAGACAGATGGTTTGAATCCACAAGTTGCTCAGCAAGAATAACGTGGACAATCTCCTCCTATGCAATTTATACCCTCTTAAAATCCACTGGCTGGTCAGCTATGAATAGATTTTAACTGGAAGGCAATGAATTGAGTTCTACTAAGAGAGGTGTGGTCTTTGGGTTACCTTTGCCACTATGCCACCAGGGCTCCCTAGTAACCAAATAAGAAACAGATCAAATAAAAATCAAAGTAATGTGCTAAACTAGGGTTTAAACCAGGCTGCTCCCTAGAGGCAAGGATTCCTGGGTTTCGTCTGACATACTTTGGACATGTTGTAAGGAGAGACAGGTCTTTAGAGAGGGACATCATGCTGGGTAGAGTGGAGGGACAGCGCAGGAGGGGAAGACCCTCTATGAGGTGGATTGATTCAGTGACTGGGGTAATCGGGATGGGTGTGTCAGAGGCAATGAGATTGGCACGGGATAGAGCAGGGTTTAGGGCTGTTGTACATAGGGTCGCTATGAGTCGCAAATGACTCGACGGCACATAACAACAACAATGTGCTAAACACTATGACATTAATGATGTTAAAAGGAGGAGTTTCACTGAGTTGGCGTTAATGATCAAAGTTGAATTGAGCTTTCTTTTTTAGAGCAGTTAAACAGATGATGTTTTAGGTTTTTTTCTGGCTTTAAAATTTTTAACTCAATACTAAGGTATCTTGATTGCATGTCTGGGCAATGTTTTATGAAAGATCTGGTAAAATTTTTCTGTTTCTTCCCTTTGTCTCTAGATGTAAGATCGTATATCTGAAAAATAGCCATATTAGTGGGTCTTCCTTGTATGCATATGGGTAATATCTTATCACTAATAATGTTTTATTTCAAGATAGAACTTGAAATTGATTTCTGACTATGAATGTAACACCATTCTTCTTCTGTTTTTATTCCTAGTATTGCATTCCATAAGATTATCTGTTTCAAAGTGGCCAAAGCTAGTCCATCTAATCTCACTAATGCCTACTGTGTTAATTTTTTACCAAATCTTGCAGTCCGAAATTGACTGTACATGCATCAGGATGCGCTAATGATAATTTGTGACAGGAATACAAATGTTAGAAGGAATAGTAATTGGACAATACTGCCTTGGTGATGGAAATGAGACTGGAAATAGAGTGATTGAATTTTTGTATTTTTCAATGACCTATTCATTGTAAATACCTTTATTTAAAAAATAACATTTTAATTATATATTGCTTTACTTAAAAGCTCACATACATTGTTTTTTGCGCCAGATCTTTCCCATTTCTTCACTTCCTCCTCTATGTATCAAATTGTGCAACCTTATGATTAATGCCTCCCATTCCTCCATCCTCACCTCTTTGCTCCCTCCTTTTACCCCCTTGGATCCTCATACTCATTCTACAATAATTAACTCATGCAATATTTTCCTTATCGGACTGACTTAGCTCACTTAGAATAATGCTCTCTAGTCCCTCCCAATTTAGGTAGTGATTTACAAAATCATTGCTTCTGTGCTTTGTGTCCATCATGTGAATGTACCATAATTTCTCAATCCATTCATCTATGATTGGACATTTGGACTGTTTCCATCTTCTTGCAATGGTGAATAACACTACTAAGAACATTGGTGTACAAGTCTCTGTTTTGCACAATCTGGAGAGGATAACATTGATGAATGGGACCTTCTAAAGATTAAATCCCTGTGAACATCAAAAAATTTTTTCAACAGAGTAAAAAGAAAACCTACTGACTTGGAAAAACATTTGGCAATACCATTTTCAGACAAGGGTCTCACATCAAAAGTTTACAGAATACTCCTGGGCCTCAACAGGACAAAGACTGAAAACACAATTACACAATGGGCAAAAGACAGAGGAAGATATTCAGATGGCCAAGAGACACAGGAAGAAATGCCCCAAATCACTGTCAATAAGTGAGAGGCAAAACAAAATCACAACAAGACACCACTCTAGTAACAGTAGCAAAGTTTACAAGGACAGCAAGTAATAAATGTTGGAGAGGATGTGGTAACATAGGAACTCTAACACATTGTTTGTGGAATTGTAAAATGGCACAGCCACTCTGGAAGGCAGTTTGGTGCTTCCTCAAAAATCTGAACATAGAAATTCCATATAACCCAGCTATTCCACTGCTTGGAATATACCCCAAGAAAACGAGAACTGAGGCAAATACCTTTTTTAAAAAAACAAAAAATTATCCCCTCTTTTCTTAGGTTCCCGCCAATCCTGATGTCAGTTCCATTTTACAACAGTGACACTGTGCAGTATTTGTCCTTTTGGGACTGAGATATTTCACACAGCATAATCTCCTCCAGGGTCATCCATTTTGTAGAATATTTCATGAGTTCCTTGTTTTTCAATGCAGGATAGAATTCCCTTGTGTGAATATACCACAGCTTCTCTATCCATTTATTTGTTGATGGGCACTTGGGTTGTTTCCAACTCTTTGCTATTGTGAACAAAGCAGCAATAAACATGAGTGTGCATGTATCTGCTTGGGTGGCAGTTCTGGTTCTTTAGGGTATATTCCCAGTAGTGGAATTACTAGGTCAAATGGTATTTCTATTTGCAACTTTTAGGCAAAGGATATGAACAGTCACTTCACCAAAGAAAACATTCAGATGGCCAACAAACACATGAAGAAGAGTTCAAAATCCCCAGCTCTAAGAGAGATACAAATCAAAACAACTATGAGATATCGTCTCACCTCAGTAAGAATAGCGAAATTCAACAGAGCAACAAATAGCAAATGCCTTTTCAAATAGCAAATGCCTTTTTAAAAATGACACAAATGGTGACTTTACACACGGACCTTACCCAATGGACTGCATAAGAATCAGATTGACTATATAGGTGGAATGTAGAAGCTCAAATATTGGCAGTCAAAACTAGGCCAGAGCTAACTTTGGGCCAAACCATCAATTACTCATGTGCAAGTTCAATTTGAGGCTGAAGATAATAACCATAAGTTCATGAGAACCAATATATGAACTTAAATCTACTCCATATGAATTTCAAGATCACCTTAAGAATAGATTTGAACCATTGAGCACCAATGATTGAAGACCAGATGAATTATGGGATGATATAAAAGATATTATGCATGAAGAAAGCAAAGGTCATTATGAAGACAGAGAAGAAAGAAAAACCAAAATGAATGTCAGAAGAGAGTCTAAAAATTGCACTAGAGCAGTGACAAGCCAAAACAAAGGGAAAACATGCCGAAGTAAAAGAGCTGAACAGATTTCAAAGGACAGCTCAAGAAGACAAAGCAAAATATTATAATGGAATGTACAGAGCTGGAATTGGAGAATAAAAAAGGGAAAACTATGCATCTGAGAGCTGGACAATGAATAGGGATGACAGAAGACTTGATGATTTTGAGCAGTGTGTTGGAGAAGAGTTCTGAACATTCCATAGACTGTAAAATGAACAAGCAACTATGTCTTGGAAAAAGTGCAGCCAGAGTGCTGCTGAAGGGAAAGTTGATGAGACTTCACCTCAAATACTTAGGGTATGTTACTAGGAGGAGCTGTTCCTTAGACAGGGACAAGATGTTCAAAAAGGTTGGCAAGGAGAGGAAGTCCCTTGACTAGGTGGATTGACATTGTGCCTGCTGCAATGGGCTGTAAAGTGTTAGGAAGTGTGACAATGGCACAGACTAGGACAGGGTTTAGATCTGTTGTACATAAGGTCACTATGAGCTATACTCAACTCAATGATACCTAACAAAAACAACAATAATAATATTGTATCACAAACATTTTTCTTAGTCATAAAATTATTTGAAAACATCATTTAAATTGTTGTTGTTGTCATGTGCCATCAAGTCACCTACAACTCGTAGCGACCCAACGTACAATCGCTCTGAAACCTACACTATCCTGAGCCAGTCTCACTGATTCTGACACACCTAGTACCATTGCCCCAGTTACTGTGTCAATCCATCTCATCTGGAGTCTTTCTCTCCTCTGCTGTCCCCATACCCTTCTGAGTATGGCCTCCTTCTCCAAGGACTGGTCTCCTGAACACAAGCCCAAAATATGTGATACAGACCTTCAAAATTCTTGCCTCTGAGAAGAAATTTGGTTTCACCCTCTCCAAGACAGACTTATTTGTTCTCTTGGCAGTCCATGGTGTGTTCAATAATCTTCTCCACCACAAATCTTCTCCTGTTATCCTTATTCATTGTCCAGCTTTCTGAAGCATAGCAAGTAATTGCAAAGACCATGGCCTTTATCAAGTCTGTCTTAATCCCTATTCTGTCATCATTGTTCTTTAGAACTTTGGAGAGGTCCCTGACCACAGATTTTTCCCAGTGCAATTCATCTTTTGAGTTCGTGACTGCTGATGCCAAGAGTGTTGATTATGGAGCCAAGCAAGCTGTAATTGTTAACAACCACAATCTCTTCTCCATCCTTCATGGTGCTGCCAGTTGGCCCAGTGGTGAGAATCTTTGTTTTCTTGACATTATGTTGTAATCCATATTAAAGCTGCAGTCCTTGATCTTCCACCACAAATGCTTCAGGTCTTCCTCAGTCTTGGCAATCAGAGTTTTATCATCTGTATAAGGCAGGTTGTTGAGTCTTACTCTAATCCTGATGTCACACAACTCCTCATAAAATTCAACCTTCTGAATGACCTATTACATATAAAAATTGAAAATTTATGGAGACAGAACTCATCCCTGATTCACTCCCTTCTTTATTTTTAACCATGCAATGTTTCCTTGCTCAATTCTGATGACTGCCTCCTGGTTCAAGTATAGGATTCACCTGAGCACAGTCAAATGTTCTGGGATTCCCATTCTTCTCAAGGTTAGCCACAATTTATTGTGATCTACACAGTCAAATGCCTTTGCATAGTCAATGAAGCACAGATACATTCATCTGATACTCTTTGCTTTCAGCCAAGATCTATCTCATATTGATGATAATGTCTCTAGTGCCACATCCTCTTATAAACCCAGCTTATATTTCTGGTAGTTCTCTGTTAATGTACTCTTCCAGTCTGCATAATATTTTTAGAGTTATATCATAATTTATACTACTATTTCTCGATTGTAATTTAATTACTAGGTTTGGGAGAGGGTTTTTTGCTATCAAATTTAGACAACTTTGATATTTCCTTTTTTAGAAATGGAATTGACAATATAAAAATGTGAATTCTCTGAATTCTTACCATACTTTGCCAAAATAGTTTCTAGGAAGCTTATGTGAATTTATAAAACCAGGAATACCAGCTAGATGATGATGATGATGATGATAATAATAATAAGAAAAAAAATATCATGGGCAAAGGCACAGAGGAGTGGAAGAACATAGAATGTTTGGGCAAAGTCTGAGACCACAGAAGTGGTCAGAATTTAGATCACGAAACATACAAAGAAAGAAATTTATAGGTTCTAAGTAACTCTAGGTTTCTAACTTGGAGGTTAATTATGGTCCATTCACTAAGGTAAACATCCTTTGGTAGCACATAAAGTGCTTGACCACCAGTCAAAAGATTGACGATTGCAGTGCAAACAGAGGCACCACAGAAGACAGAACAGGTAATCTGCTTCCAAAAGACCACAACATGGAAAACTTTCTAGGGCTGTTCTGCTCTGCACCCATGGGGTTGCCCTGGGTTTGAATACAAAACACAGCAACTGAGAACAACCACAATGTGTGTAAGAACCCATAAGAAAAATATGAGAGTTTGGAAGGAAGGCAATAAAGTTCAATTTTAAGTATATTAAACATAAATTGTGTATGGCCCACTCAGATGGCTATTTTGGGTTTCCTTGTCTAGGTCAGGGCTTCAAGTTTGAATCTGAAAGTCTTTCATATATTAAACAAGAGCCTTGGTGTTGCAGTGGTTAAATGTTCAGCTGCTAACAGAAAAGTCATTGATTTGATCCCACTAGCTTCTCCACGAGAAAAAGACGAGGCCGTCTCCGTCTGCTTCAGTAAAGCTTTACAGCCTTTGAATCCCTATAGAGCAGTCCTACTTTGTCTTAAAGGGTCACTATGAGTAGTAAGTCAACCCTACAGCAAAGGATTTGGAAAATATATATATATAGTTACTAAAAACCGGTTAATTTTTCAAAGTATATTAAAGGGTAAAGAAAATCCAGAGCACAGAACTTTGGGGAGCACAATATTAACAAATCATAATCTAGCTTCTCTAAACCAAATATTTTTGAAATATAAATAGCTATAATTTTGTGATAACTAGCACTAATCATATAATCACATCATGGTTCTGAATTTATGTAGTAATAACACCCACTTTCCTCCTGACTCATGTATACACATCAGACGGATTTAAAATGTTGTAGTAGAGGGACCCACTAATTTTACCTTTAAAATATACATTTAGGATTTAAGATATTAAATTTTGCTTTAAACTGGAAAAATTTATAATAAATTAGAATAGTAACATGATACAAATACTCAAGAACTAAGAATTTGGAGTAATTACTAAATTTTGATAAATTAGTCCTATTATTCTATAACCTGCAGACAATTACTCATAAAAGCCCCCATCCTATCCCATCCCCCATGCTGATAGGCAAACCCCCTTTTTCTTCTGGAAACTGCCATTTAAATGATGTAGATATGTATATTTTGCCACCTTGTGGTCACTGTAGCTATTTGCATGACTCCAACTGTGGTGTGGCCTAAAGATTTTCCTCTTAAAAACGATGAGTGCTCTTATCTATTTCATGAACAATACCAGCAGAAATATTGAATTCAGTGGAATTATCTTGGTAAAAAGATGACCATGCTTAACTAAATACCTGCCTGCTGACATCTGCTTTTACAATATTTCTAGACCCTTTTAAAGTATTTCTTTCACATTGCTACAATTTTTAGGCTTACAACAAACACATGCCAATAAAAAGGACATTATTATTACCATTTAAATTGTGGATGAACTCATGAGTACATATAAATATACATGCTCACGCACACGCAAAACTCAAACTCCTGGCCAACTAGTCCTCAAGGCAGTGCACTGTGTATCAGAGTAGATATGTGCTTTGCAAGGTTTTAAGGATGTTTCCTTTTGGAAACAGATAACCAGGCCTTTCTTCCAAAGTGCCTCTGAGTGGGTTTGAACTACCAACCTTTTACTTAGTAGCTAAGTGTATAACTGCTTGTACCACCCAGACATTTCTTGGGTTACACACAGGATAATTACTACATGCTTTATTAAAATCTTATCTGATTTCTTCTCACATTATATCTTATTTTTCTATTTATAAATCTACAAACTATTCTAGTATTTGTTGTAGAAGATACTCAGAGAACATCATCCTTGTCACTTTTATTTCTATTTGTTGGTATAATTCTTTATCATTCTGAATTACTAATTCCTTGTATGTTAAGACAACAAACTGGACTTTACAATATAGCCATAAACACTATTACCCTTAAGTCATGTTTTGTTCCTCATAATACAAGAGATGCTATTAAAATTTAGTTAGCTAATAAATGGGCCAAATTTTCTTAACATTAATTTTACTTAAAATAATATGCTTTTGAATATGCAATATATCAGACTGATCTGGTGGTTCAACATCAGTGGTTCATATGTACCATCCAATCCAAAGGAGACAGACAGAATCCTCTATAAAGTTTATTGCTTTGGAAATCCAATATTTGGGAACTGTAAGTTGGAAATTACTTGATGGCAGTAGGGTTTTTAGAGTTTTTTGGGGGTAGGGATAATAGAATTGAAGCAGGGAGCTCTGGTTGGCTTAATGGTAAGGAGCTGAGCTGCCAGCCTAAAGGCACATGGTTAAATCTACCAAAAGCTACGTGGGAGAAGGAGGGTAATCTCTTTCCATGCCAGTTAGAGCCTACAAAAACCCACTGGACGGCCAGTTAGTTATGAGTCAGTTCTGACTTGAGTGCACATAACAACAACATCATCACTATAATAGAATGAAAAGATATTTACTATTATTTCATTAAAGCTTGCCTAAGGTTAAACTATAGTAAAGGGCTGTGTGAAGTTCCTGAGTAGAGAACATGGCTAACATGCTTGCTGCTCACTAAAGGTGTTGAAGACTCAAGTCCCCGCAGAGGCAGACTGGAAAAACGTTCTGGCAATCTGCTTTCTGAAAACCGTACAGAGTACAGTTCTATTCTATCACAAATAAAGTCACCACGAGTCAAAATTGCTTTGAGGTTACTGGTAATGAGCAATGTACAGAATGGCTGAGAATGCAAAGAGTTGCTTGTAAGAGGAAGACATGACATGGTAACAACAAATAACAGTTGTAAATCAATGCTTATTGATCTGTCTCCTCCCCGAACCATAAAATAAATGTAGGCTTTACATCTATGTCCTTCCAGAATATCTTTGTTGTACTTCTGAGGACATTATTCTTCATTTCAGTTTTATCTTTCTTTGTCAGTTTGTTAATAAAATAATTATATTTCAGTGATAATTTCCCCTGAGGTCATTTACTTAGAGGAATCATTTCTTGCACAATATAATCTAAAAAGTAAAATAAAATAAATTATGAATGTGATGATTCTTATCACTGTTTATATTTTCCTGGGAACTGAGCAAAGCTTCAATGCAAAATCATTTGGATTGTTTGCTCCAATGACTTACTGTTGAAAATCTTCATAGATTGGACCAAGTTTTTGCTTTGCCTTACCCTGCTTTGCCCGCTTTGCAGGCTGGTAGCTATTACAGAATCTGTCTTTGATGATAGATCATTATTCTGCTGTCACAACATCACTGTTCAGAGCATCAGTTCTTCTTATCCAAGACTGTTGTGGTGGTGTGCTGTCTAGTCACCTAAGGTTTATAGGGACCCCATCCCAAACCAGTCTCACTGACTCCCACATAGCTAATCTCATTGCCCCAGTTATCATGTCAATCCATCTCATCCAGGGTCTTCCTCTCTTGTGCTGTCCCTCCACCCTTCCAAGCATAATGTCCTTCTCCAAGGACTGGCCCCTCCTGGCCACGTGCCCAAAGTATGTGAGACAGAGCTTCAAAATCCCTGCTTCTAAAGAGAAATCTGGTTTCACCCTCTCCAAGACAGACCTCTTTCTTATCCTGAAGGTCAATGATATGTTCATTACTCTACTCCAGCACCACAACTCAAAGACATAAATTATTCTTCCATCATAGTTAGTCATTGTCCAACTCTCTGATGCATAATATGTAATTGCAAAGACGATGGCATAGATCAGGCACATCTTAGTCTCTAGACTAGTATCATTGCTCCTCAGTACTCTGGAGAAGTTCCTGACAGCACACTTCCCCAAGGCAATTAATTTTTTTACTTTTGACTGCTGGTGCCAAAGTATTGATTGTGTGGCTGAGCAAGCTGAAATTGTTGACAACCTCAATATCTTCTCTGCCTATCATGGTGCTGCCAATTGGCCCATCGGTGAGAATCTTTGTCTTCTTGGTGCTAAGCTTTCATATTGAAGAATGCAGTCCTTGGCTTTATGCTGCAAATGCTTCAGGTACTTCTCAGTTTCTGAAAACAAGGTTGTGTCATATGCATAATGCAGGTCGTTGACAATTAGATGTATATAATCAAAATGCTAAGCATAAAACTTCAGTAAACATATTCCATTTTGAATCATCATCAAAAGGAAAAAAAAGAAAAATACATGGGAAGAATTGCTGTTCTAGCTTAAGTATTAGACAGACTTCTCAAAGTATAAGTGCTACTGATATTGGATTCATAGTGCCAAGTCTGAACAGTGGTCTTTCAAGGACAGTCAGTAACCAGGGCTTATAGTCTTCGACCAAGTAATTTGTTTCCAGTAGGCACAGATATTTGGAATAGTCTTGAGAAGAGACATTTCATAGAAGATAGAAGATAATGTGTTCACTGATATATTTTGGAAACAAATTACAGTATTATAGTTTCATGTTGAAACTCTAGTGGATTATGAGAAAGTGGAATTTTCCTCAAAATGAAGAAGACTTACCTAAGTCAATGAAAATGGTCGTAGGAGGGATGACTTGTAGAATATAAGAGTAAAAAGGTATAAAGGAACAATTTTTGTTTATATTTTGTAGAGATTTGTTGCAAAAATAGTGACTCCTTTCATTTGCAAGCCATGTTAGTAATGATAAAATAAAAGAATATTTTAATCCAAAAAATATTTGTTCAAATGAAACTTTTGTTTGAATTCCAGCTTAGTCACTCTTATCTAGAAAAGTTATTCAATATTTTTAAAGACTTAGTCTTCTCCAGCACCACAATTCAAAGGCATTGATTCTTTTTCTGTCATCCTTAGTCACTGTTCAGCACTCTCATGCAAAGCAAGTAATTGTAAAGACCATGCCCTGAATCAGGCACACCTTAGTCTCTATACTGACGTCATTGCTCTTCAGAACTCTGGAGAGGTCCCTCACAGCAGATTTTTCCCAATGAAATTTATCTATTTTTTAAAAGAAAATGATATTTATTTCATGTGTTAATAGCCTATACAGACACTCTGTGCTCAAATGGATTTTCAGTTTTTGATCTACATTCAATTTTTTTTTAAATTTCAGAATGTATTTTTAAGTAGATATATATGGAGTTCATATTGCCAGAAATATTTATTATTTTTCATAAACAAAATGTTTTCAAGTATACTTATTTTTTCATAGTTTTTTTTCCCAATTCATCTTTTTATTTCCTTGTTGATGGTATCAAGACTGTTGATTGTGGAGCCAAGCAGACCGAAATTGTTAACAATCTCAAGCTCTTCACCATGTACCATGATGTTGCCAAATCTGCCTACTGGTGAGAATCTTTGTTTTCTTGATGTTGAGTTTCATTTACATATTTAAGGCTGCAGTCCTTCACCTTCTGCAGCAAATGCCTCAGGCCCTCCTCAGTTTTGGCAAACTAGGTTGTATCATCTGCATAACGCCATTTGTTCATGAGTCTCCCTCAAATCCTGATGTCACATTCCTCCTCATAGAGCCAAGCTGGCTGAATGACCTTTTCCACATATTGATTGAAAAGGTGTGGAGATAAAATGCATCCCTGGCATTTGCCTTTCCTGACTTTGAACCATGCAGTGTTTCCTTGCTCTGTTCTCTTGACTGCGTCTTGGTTCAAGTATAGGTTTTGCAGGAGCACAATAAAGTATTCTGGGATTCCCATTCTTCTCAGAGTCAGCCACAGTTTGTTGTGATCCACAATCGAATGCCTTTGCATAGTCAATGAAACACAGATCAACATTCCTCTTGTACTCTCTGCTTTCAGCTAAGATCCATTTAACATTGATTATGTCTCTCTAGTGCCACGATCTTTTCTAAACCTAGCCTGCACATCTGTTCACTGTTGATGTGCTGTTCCACTAGTTTTTAGATAAATTCATCAGGATCTTGCTTGTATGTGATAGTAATGATATTATTTTATTATTTCCACACTCTGTCAGGTCACCTTTTTTTAGAATAGGAACAAATACAGATCTCTTCCAGTCAGTTGGCCAGATGGTTGTCCTCCAGATTTCTTGCCACAACCTGGTGAGTGTGTCAGCACAGCACCTATGTATTGCAATATGAAAATTGATATGCTGTCAATTCCTGGGGCCTTGTTTTATGCCAATTCCTTCCAAGCATCTTGAACTTCCTCCATCACCACAGGCTCTTGATCATGTTATTTCATTAAATTCTTCTGTGTTAGTCAATTCATTTAGACATAGTGATTCTGTGTATTCCTGTCGTCTTTTTTTGATGCTTCCTGGGTCATTCAACAGTCTGCTCATAGCATCCTTAAGTATTTCAACTCAAGGCTCAAATTTGTTCTTCAGCTCCTTAAGCTTGAGAAATTATGAATGAGATCATCCCTTTTGCTTTTCCAACTCCAGCTCTTTGACATTTTGTTATAATGCTTCACTTTGTCTTCCTGAGTTGTCTTTTAAAATTTTCTGTTTAGCTCCTTAATATCTTTATTTCTTCCCTTTGCTTTGACTTCTCTGTGCTCTAGTGTAATAGTTGTCATTTGTGTTTCTTATAGAAGTTATGGTCTTATATTCAGGTTTTTTAAATTACTATTTTAAATAAATTATTATAAAATTTGTGATTTGAGTGAAAGTTAACAAAGCACATTGGCTTTTTGATCACTCACACATTTTACATTAAGGAAATACTTACAAGGGAGCTTTGGTGACCTAGTGGTAAGAAGCTGTGCATCCATAGCAAAGACAAAGAGTTCAAATCCACCAGTTGCTCCACAGGAGAAAGGCAGACAATCTCCTTTTGTATGATTAAGATTCTGATTTGATGGTATAGAACAACAACAATAATCTCACTTTTTCCGTGTCTTACTTGTAATTCTCATTTCCGTTAATTCTTCTATTTTATCTTCTTCCTGCCTTCCGATCTTACCCTTACTGAAATGCTGCTCTCTTGCTCTTTTTTTTTAAATTTTAGTTTGTTTATTTTTCATTTCAATGAACATCTACAGAGATTTTGGAATTCCATTCATTCATTGTTGCACCCTTCTCCCCGCACAAACCCCTCCCCTCCCTTTGCTCCTCTCCTTGAAAAGCAAAAGAAAAACTCCCTCATTGGTACACAATCCCCCCTGCACCTCCCCAAACCCCACGCCCTACCCCCAAATATAATCCACTCTGCAACCCTCATTGCATACTTCTACGATAAAAATAATGCCCTAAAATATAATACTTTTATTAGACTATTCTCTCCCCCATAGACTACAATGCCGTAAACATATTTCATCCAGTTTTTCTCAGTCTTACCCCCACCCCACCTCATTCTACAACAGTGGCACCATATAGCATTTGTCCCTTTGTGACTGAGATACCTCACTCAGCATAATGTCCTCCAGCTTCACCCATTTTGAATAATATTGCATGAGTTCCTTGTTTTTCAATGCAGCATAGTATTCCATTGTGCGAATATACCACAGCTTCTCTACCTATTCGTTTGTTGATGGGCATTTAGGTTGTTTCCAACACCTTGCTATTGTAAACAAAGCCGCGATAAACATAGGTATACATATATCTACTTGGATGTCATTTATGGTCTCTTTAGGGTATATTCCCAGTAGTGGAATTGCTGGGTCAAATGGTGTCTTTGTTTGCAACTTTTTGAGAAAGCGCCACAATGCTTTCCACAGTGGTTGCACCATTTTACACTCCCACCAACAGTGAATCAGGGTTCCAGTCTCTCCACAACCTCGCCAGCATTTGTTGCTTGCTGTTCTGTTAAATTTTGCTAGTCTTACTGGAGTGAGATGATATCTCATGGTTGTCTTGATTTGCATCTCTCTCAGGGCTAGGAAAAGAAAAGCTTGAAAAACTTTAGTAGTCCTAATCCACAACATAAAGAGTCTTCCCAGTATTCTGAAAAATTTACAACCAGGAGAAGATAAAATAGATGAATGGGACCTTCTAAGAATCAAATCCCTATGCGCATCCAGAAACTTCTCTAACAGGGTAAAAAGGGAAGCCACAGACTGTGAAAAAGTTTTTGGTAATGACATGTCAGACAAGGGACTTATATCTAGAATTTATAAAATACTCGAGCACCACAACAAGATAAAGGAGAATAATCAAATTGAAAAATGGGCACAGGATATGAACAGACACTTCACCAAGGAAGACATTCAGATGGCCAACAAGCACATGAAGAAATGTTCTCTTGCTCTTTTATGAGTTCTAAAAAACTCCTTGGTGCTATTGGTCACCTTATAGTCTTGTCTATTATTGTGCTGAAAATAAAACCACATTTCAATAATTATGGACAATATACTATTTGTGAAACATATTTTATCTGTGTATAAGTCACTATGTTCTGACACATAAGGTAAGAACCCTTGTTCTAAAGTAAAAGTTAGATGATGACAAAAGTCATTTGACAGCTGCATTTCCCCCTCATCCCACTCTCCAATATAAACACACAGTTATCCAGTCAAAATTGACTCATATCTAATCCTTTAATGGATTTTTGAAACTCCAACGTTAATAGGATTGCTATTAATTGCACTCTACTGGACAACACCTAACAACTACAAAGTACACTGGAGGTGATAATTTGTAGTTTCATAATTTTTCAAAGAAACAGCTAGCAAATTCAAACTGTTGGTAAAGAGTATCTTTTGAGTTCGTGTCACTGTTCGTTTGCCGGCGGGGAGCAGTGACATCCTGATGGGGGTAAGCTTGATGGAGACACACCACTCTGGGAGCACTTCAGAGAGCTGACTCAACTTTCTTGGGGGTGACAGTGAGCTTACATACAGGCAAGTAAACAGGAAGACAGGATGGGGTGGATTTGTAGATGTGGAGTATGCGATTGGACAGGAGAACTTCAGCCCAATGCAGAACCCTCCCAGCTCAACAGATGCAGCAGCCCTCTGCCCAAGTGGCAAGTTTTCTCAAGCCAGCACAGCCAAACACAGGAGAGCTTTCTCTAACCTGTATTAAGGGCTGATGGGTCAGATAAGCTTGCACTTACTGGAGATGGGCAGTCTGCCTGATCAGAGCCCTCCATCTCTTCTCCAACATTCTCCAACAGGTTAGCATTACAATTCCCTAAGGACAATGCTATCAGAGTTGTTGTTGTTCTGTACCACTGAGTCAAAACTGACTCATATCTGACCCTTCAATAGGTTTTCAGAGGCAGTAAATCATACTAGATTGGTAGTTCAATTCCTTACAATTAAGTCACCAGAGCTCCATAAACCACCAACGTGTGCCACCTCAATGCTACTTGTAGAAGCAGTGTGTAGGATTTTTCATTACTTTCTAATGATATTTGTATATGCAGTAAGTAGAATTGCAGTATTCAAGAAATCCAGTGTTTCTCTTTAAAACTAATTATACTGCCTGTGAGTTTATTTTTTCCCCTTTGGTCTTGATTCAAATCAGATGGTTATTATAAATAAAACAAAACAAACACTTTAGAAAATTATAGAAAATATCATCTCTTATAATGCTACAGAAATATGTGGAAAAAAGCAAAATTAATATTCAAAAGGCCTTAGGAGAAACAAAATTGATTTTTATCACCTTTTCTAAGTTTTTAAGATTAGTATAAACATGGGTTTAGCAAGACTGGAAATATAAATTTTAGACACATAAGGCTATATATTATTGCCATCAAGACCGTAAAGAGAATTCTTAAGAGATCATAGCAGTTATCTTTTATACAAAATAGTAAGATTGGAGAACTTTGAATTAACAAAACACACAGTGGTAGTATAAAGAATATACATCAGAACTTATGAAAATATTCTTTATTTAATTGAAGATAATAATAACACAATAAACACTATTAGTTATATATTAGCCAAATCCATTTACTATGCTAGGAGGTATTACGTGCTGTAATTTACTCCTCACAAATAAAATGTAAAGGTCTATATTGGCTTCATTTTACTAGTGGATAAACAGAAACTCATATAACTTTTGGCTTGAAAATTTACCTTTACCACAGTTTCTCAACAAATATCTTCAGGTCTCAATTCTAGAAGCATAATGATTTATAGTCAGCATTTTAAATACTATTATGGCTGCAATGATCATATATTCCAAGCTTCTTGTTTCACTGAGATCAAGTGAAGATTCTTCAATATGACACAGCTACATGTTAATGAGGGAGCTCTGATGAAGTAGTCTGTAGATAGATGAGCTGCTAATAAAAATGTGACAGGTTCAAATCCACCTCCATATGAATCTCCTGCTGTGCTGTTTATAGCCTCTAAAAACTCACTAGAAAGTCACCTCTGTGTAAGCTCCAACTCAACTACAATGAGTTTGAGGTTTTTGTTTTGACATGTTGACAGAACTTTATCTAAGTCCTAAATTCCAGACTCCCATAGAAGCTGTGGCATTAGGGATATCATTGCTGATGCCAGATGGATCTTGGTTGAAAGCAGAGAGTGCCAGAAGAATGTCTATTTGTGTTTCATCAACTATGAAAAGGCATTTGTGTGGATCTAAACAAATTATGGCTAACATTAAGAAGAATGAAAATTCCAGAATACCTGCCTTTGCTCTTTTGAAACCTATACCTAGACCAAGAAACTGTTGTCTAAACAGAGCAAGAGAACACTGTTAAATGCTGTTGTGTCAAGTACTACTTAGTGACCAATGAACAAAAGATCTGAACCCTGTTCTATCCTGCACCATCCTCACACTTACTGATACACAAAATTTGACTGTGACAGTTACCATGTCAATCCACTTGGTTGAGGATATTCTTCTCCTTTGTCGACCCTCCACCCTTCCCAGCATCATGTTCCTCTCCAAGGAATAGCAGTGCTTAGTAACATGCCTGAACTATGTGAAGTGAAGCCTCATCATTCTTGCCTCCAAAGAGCACTCCAGCTGCACCTGTCCAAGACACATCTGTTCTTCTGGCTGACCATGTTCAGTGCTCTTCTCCAACACCACAGCTCAAAGGCATCAATTTTTTTCCTGTCATCCTTATTAATTGTCCAGCTCTCAGATGCAAAGCAAGTAATAGGCAAGATTATGACCTGGATCAGAAACACCTTAGTCCTCAAACTGGCATAATTTCTCCTCAATAATTTGGAGAGGTCCCTAACTGCAGATTTCCCCAGTGCAATGCATTGCCTTATTTCTTGACTACTGGTAGCAATGGTGTTAATTGTGGATCCAAGGAAGATGAAGCTGTTGACAGTTTCAATCTCCTCTCCATCCATCATGATGCTGCCTATTGGTCCAGTGGTAAGAATCTTTGTTTTCTTGACATTGAGATCCAATCCATACTGAAAGCTGCATTCCTTTATCTTCTACAACAAGTGCTTCAAGTCCTCCTCACTTCCAGCAATCAAGATTGTGTCATCTGTATAACACAGGTTATTAATGAGTCTCCCTCAAATCCTGATGCCACACTTCTCCTCATAGAGTCCAGCTTCTTGGATAATTTCCTCAGCAATTAGACAGAATAGATATGGAGAGAGAATACAACCCTGACACACTCCCTTCTCAATTATAAAACATTCAGTGTTCACATACTTTGTTTGCACAACAGCCTGCTGGTCCAGGTATAGGTTTTACATTTAGGTGCTCTAGGACTTCTATTCTTCTCAATGTTTCAATGTCAGCTTCAACTTGTTATGATCCACACCATCAAATGCCTTTGCATAGTCAATAAAACACAAATAGATATACTTCTGGTATTAAAGTAAGTCCACAGGAACCAAAATATAAACTTATATAAATTCCATCTGAGTTTCCAGATCATCTTAGGAATGAATTGGAGGCCTTGAACACCAATGATCAAAGATCAAAGACCAGGAGAGTTGTGGAATGATATCAAGGATATCATCCATGAAGAAAGCAAAAGGTCATTACAACAGAGGAGAAAGAAAAAAAAATATGGACATCAGAAAAGACTCTAAAATTTGTACTGGAACATCAAGAAGCCAAAACAAAAGGAAAACATGCAGAAGTAAAAGACCTAAATAGAAGATTTCAAAGGGCAGCTTGCGAGGACAAAACAAAATAGTATAAAGGGATATGCAGAACGCTGGAATTGGAGAATAAGAAGGGAAGAACTCACTCAGATTTTTTCAAGCTGAGAGAAATGAAAACCAAATTTATGCCTCATGTCACAATATTGAAAGAAACTATGGGCAATATATTGAATTGAAAGCAAACACTACATGGTTACATGGTTCTAAATCAAGAAAGAGGTGTTTCAAGGATTCATCCTTTCTTCATACCTTTTCAATCTATATGCTTAACAGATCATTAGAGAGGCTGGATTTAGTGGCTTCAGGATCTGAGGAAGACTAATTAACAACCTGTGTTATGCAAATAACACAACTTTGCTAACCGAAACTGAGGAGGACTTGAAACATTTACTGCAGAAATAAAGGACTTCAACCTTCAATATGGATTGCATCTCAACAGCAAGAAAACAAAGATTCTCACCACTGAACAAAGATTTTCACCACTAAGCCAATAGGCAGCATGATAATAGAGAAAAGATTGAAGCTGGTAAGGATTTCATCTTGCTCAGATCCACAGTCAACACCCTTTACACTGGCTATCAAGAAATCAAAACACAAGTTGCTGTCAACGATGTCTCCAGAGTGCTAAAAAGCAACACTATTGGTCTAAAAACTAAGGTATGCTTATCTAAACCATGGTCTTCTCAATTGCTTGCTGTGCAACTGAGGGCTGGACAATGACTAAGGATGACAGAAGACTTGATGCCTTGGAGATATGGTGCTGGAGCAGAGTATTGAATGTATCCGGACTGCCAAGACAGATTTATCTTGGAGAGGGTAAAACTAGGTTGTACCTTGGAGCCAAGGATTTTGAAACTCTGTCTCACATAGTTTGGGCTTATTTTCAGAAGAGACCAGTTCTTGGAGAAGAACAAGTTTAGAAAGTTAAAAGTTCAGCACAAAAGACTAACACTCTGTAAGAGATAGATTGACACAGTGACAGGCAATGGGGTCAAGAATTTTAGAGGCAGTGGGTTTGGCTCAGGATAGCACAAGGTTCTGAGCTGTTGTTCATAGGGTTGCTATGAGTCATAGTCTACTCGATGGCACACAACAGCATAAAGTGTACCTCCATAGTCACCCCAAGCTTTGGACTTTGGCAACTGAATATTGGAAAATTAGGGGCTAGACTTCAAGGCATTCATGGAGTGGTCAGAGGAAGACAGAGGTTGTTGTTGTTATGTGCTGTCGAGTCATCCATGACTCATAGTGACCCTGTCCTGTCCTGAGCCAGTCTCAGTAATTCCGAAACACCTACCCCCACTGCTCAGTTACTGTATCAATCCATCTCCTCCAGGGTCTTCTTTTCCTGCTCTGTCCCTCACCATTCTGAGCATGATGTCCTTCTCCAAGGACCAATCCCTCCTGTCAGTGTGCCCAAAGTATGTGAGACAGAATTTCAAAAATTCTTCAAAATTCTAGCCTCCAAGGAGAAACTTGGTTTCACCCTCTCGACAGGCCTATTTGTTTTCATGGCAAAGGTAGAATGAAAATATTCCAAGAGAAGTATAAATACAAAAATAGACTGGAGATGTGGTATGGACACACATTGATTGCACTTTTTTCATTCTGAAATAATGATACAGAAGGTAGAGCAGATGCTTACAATTGGGAGTTGGAAAGCCAAGAACCTTAATCCTTGCTAGACATGAGGACCCAGGAGATGATCAGGAATGGAGCAGATCGACATGCTAAGTATATCTCAGATTTTGTGGTCTCGTGATCAGTTTCCAAGGGTTGTAATCTTGACCTATTTCCCGAATTTCTATTAATATCAATTTTAATTTTTCCTGCCACTTACTGCATCTCATCTCTCCCTGTCTCTCATGGGAATATTGCTATTCATACCCAAGGGGTTCTTAGCTTGTATTCTAGCCTAATTTCTATTCATTTCCTACCCTGTTACTGAAATTGCATTTCTAAAATGGGAATTTCATCTGGGTTCCCCCTCATTTCTCCTAGGATTTAATACAGTGGTATCCACTATGCAGATTTTTGCCTACAATTGTAATTTCCCTTGTACCCTATCTAGTTCTTTCTAAGACTTGACACAAATATATTTTTCTCTTTGAAAGCAGGACAAACTGGTGGCCATTGACGGTATTGAACATTCCTGTATTTTAGTGTTCATTTCCTCCTGTACTTCTGCAACCTCTATAAGGCTGGTGCTCTACTGTCTTTGTATGTTTACCTGCCTACTTTCCTTTGTTGTTGTATCTATCCATGGCAGGGCCTTCAGAGAGGTTTTTCCGAGGCAGTTAATTGCATAGGAGGAGATTGTCCATCCTTCACCCATGGAACATTTTGTGTGCTTTTGGGTTTACAGTGTAGTTTCTTACCACTAGGCCACTAGACCTTTTTTTGGTTCTCTCTAAGCTCACAGTGTAGGGATAATGTCCTATTATTTTTGTTTAGTCATTCTTTATGCAAAGTTCAACAAATAGGTTCAGAGCGATGCATAAGAGTCGGAATAAAATGTAAAGAAAAATATATAGAGATGCAAGAGATTATGTGCTTTGAAAGGGAAGAACTCAATATCCTTCCTTCTTCACATTTTTCTGCATGTACAAGGTTCAATGGTCATTAATCTTAAAAAACATAATGCATGGAACAGTTGTATGAAACATAATATGAATGAATAAAAGTGTGAAAACACAATGTATATGAGCTTTGTGAGCAAAGCAATAAATTAAAACAAAAATTCCTATCTTAAACAAAAATTTTTAAATTTGTTTTGAGGTATGTTGATTGTGTTTCTGTTACTTCAGACTAAAGAGCCTTGACTAGAATGGGGATCCATCCGTTGGAAATTATTTACTCTGATAAGACATTAGAGATAAGCCCAGTGTTCTAATCCTTTAAAAAATGCTAGCCAAAATAGAAAATGTGAATATGTACTTTTTCCCAAATAGAAACAAATGGAAAATTTCCAGAAATTTAATCTAATGAAGAGTATTAATTATTGTCAAGTCTTTTGAACATTAAAAATATCCATTAACCTGCATCTTTTTATATCATTAACAGCTGAAAACATAACAACACAATATATTAAAGTTAGAATTTAAAAATCTTTTGCATTTGCTGAAGAACGTGTGTCAAGAATTATTTATTTTCACCAAAGCAGATTGAATAAAGTCAGAAAAAAAAATGTTTTGCAATAGTTTAGAAGAAAGCATACATACAAGCTAGTGTCCCATAAAGTCATACACAAGTTTAGTGTTAACAATGAACTGTTAAACTGATTAATACTTGGGCATTGAATATAAAGTTAGGGGTTTCAGGAAGAGGTAAGCAAGTAAGTTGATTTGAAAAGAAGATTATTGCATAATAAATGGATCTATATCTATATGAGCTTTAAATGATCAAAACTAATACTTTTTATGAAAGGCTAAATATTACATATATTAAATAGACTTGCCAAGCAAAATTTAAAGATTTCCAAGGAAAATTATATAATGAATTATAGAAAAATTAGTGTTATAATGCAAAGATAAATATAATGTCTTTGATTTTTGTGCCTATTGATTTAAGGCTATCTTAGCTTAAGCCTCCCTGGCTAAAAAGGAATCTCGGTTTCCATGAAGACACTACTAATCTCAGTAAACCTTTTATATTTGTGTCTAACTTTCCCTGTTATCTACCTCTCAGGGCACAGCTTAGGTACAAAATCAGGACTGCTTCTGCCACATTTTCAAGAAAAGTACAGAAATTATAAAATATGTGGCATCATCCATACTTCTTCTGTAGTCATGGAATTTCAAAGCTGCTTTTTTTTTTTTTTTACTTTTCACAGTTCTGAAATGAGCCATGGAGGAACAAGTGTAACCATTCATTCTCTATCTCCTAGCTCTCTCTTTTTAATAATTATAATTTTTAAAAAAATCTTACAAAAAAAAAAAGGAGCTCTGGTGGCCTAGTGGCAAGGAACTGTGCTGCAATCCTGAAGGCACATGATTCGAATTCACCAGATGCTCTGCTGAAGAAGGATGGGCAATCTCCTCCTGTGCCAGCTGGATCTGACTTGACAGTACGCGCGCGCACACACACACACACACACACACACACACACACACACACGAATCTTACAAATATATCAGACAAAATAGTTAAAGCAATTGCTGTTAACTTGATTCCAGCTTATGAAAAACTCATGTGTGTCAGGGTGGAATTGTGCTTCTTAGAGTCTTCAGTTAGGCATCATTTTGTCTGTTATGATCCTGACGGTTTTGGCTTTACCTGTCTCTGATCCACCTTGAGCTTACTTTTTTGTATAGAATGAGACGTGAATCCTGTTTCAGCTTTCTGCAGGTGGATGTTCAATTTTGAGTCATTGCCTCTAAGTAAGGTTGTGACTCAGGTACACCCCATGATACACCTGTCTCATTAACACGTAGACTTTAGTGTTAACAACATTAAAATCAAAGACATTGGTATAATATCACAAAATTGAGAATAATTATATCCAATCACAAAATAGAGGACAGCCACATGATACTAGGAATCACAGTCTAGCCATACTGGCATATAACATTGACTATCACAAATAACTAAAGAAGCTGTTTATAATCTGCGATATAGAAATTGGAACTATAGTGTCCTAGCGAGTAAGGAGTTCTACTGCCAACCTGTAGACAAGGAATTTCTTCTCTACCACCTGCTCTGAGGAAGAAAGTTGGGAACTCTCCCACATGATTTATAGTCTCTTAAAACCCACTGCAGAGTCAACTCTAAGCTGGTTCTGACTCAATAGCAAATAACAACAATAGGATATAGAAAATGGAAAAAATATTCTATATGCCTAGGAACCTCTCAGCTAAGCTCATTAATATTTATATTACTTGATTATTATTGAAAATATTTTCATAGATCAAAATAACCTCAGCCATGCCTTTGTTGAAATAACAGGAAAAAAACATTTTGACTTTTTGAGAACTTCAACTCTGTAGACAAGAGTCAAAGAGCTCTGCTAGTTCAGTATTTGAGTTCTTAGTTCCTAGTCAAAAGGTTGGGGCCTGGAACATATCAGCTACTTCATGAGAGAAAGATGTGACAGTTTGTTTTCATAAACATTTACAACCTTGGAAACTCTATGGGGCAGACATTGATATAAGTTGATATAAGTTGAACTTGAGTTGGTGGCCAAGTGGTGAGAAGGTTTGCTGCAATTCAAAAGACACACAGTTGGAATCCACCAGCTAAGAGAAGGATAGGCAATCTCCTACTGTGTAATTTATCACCTCTGAAAACTCACTGGAGGGTCAGCATTTAGTCAGTTCTGACTTGAGAGCATACAACAACAACAACATTTAGGCCATAGATAGATTAGATTTTCTATTTTGACTTGTACATTTGTATAGTTTTTTTTATTTTATAAATAGATTATCAGAGAGGCTGGGCTCTATGAGGAGAAGCGTAGCGTTAGGATTGGTGGACGATCTATCAACCATCTGTGTTATGCAGATGACACAACCCTGCTCGCTGAAACTGAGGAGGACCTCATGCACTTACTGCAGAGGGTCAAGGACTGCAGCCTTCAGTATGGACTGAGGCTCAATGTCAAGAAGACAAAGATTCTCACCACTGGACCAATCGGTAGTATCAGGATGGATGGTGAAGAGATTGAGATTGTTCACAGCTTCAGTTTGCTCGGCTCCACGGTCAACACTCTTGGCACCAGTAGCCAAGAAATAAAAAAACGTATTGCGATGGGAAAGTCTGCTGTTAGGGACCTCTCTAAAGTACTCAGGAACAATGGCGTCTCTCTGGAGACTAAGGTGCGACTGATACAGGCCATGGTTTTCGCAATCATTTGTTATGCATCAGAGAGTTGGACAATGACTAGGGAGGATAGAAGGAGAATTGACGCCTTTGAGCTGTGGTGCTGGATGTACCATGGACTGCCAAGAAAACAAATAGATTCATCCTAGAGAGGGTTAAACCAGGCTGCTCCTTGGAGGCAAGGATTCTGGGGCTTCGTCTGACATACTTTGGACATGTTGTAAGGAAAGACAGGTCTTTGGAGAGGGACATCATGCTTGGGAGGGTGGAGGGACAGCGCAGGAGGGGAAGACCCTCTATGAGGTGGATTGATTCAGTGACTGGGGTAATCAGGATGGGTGTGTCAGAGGCAATGCGATTGTCACAGGATAGAGCAGGGTTTAGGGCTGTTGTACATAGGGTCGCTATGAGTCGCAAACGACTTGACGGCACAGAACAACAACAACAACAATTAGGTATCTGGCATGGCTCTAGAAGGTAGGCTATAATGATGAATAAACTAGGAGGTCTCTCCCTCCACCTAGAAAAATATAATGATGTAAAGGTAGGGTAGAGTAAGTAATGAGTGCTATGTAAAAGCTTATTAGATACCTACCTTAAGCTGTCCTAATATAAGAGCTGAGAGATAAGGTGTGAGCCAAGGAGGAAGACAGGGAGGTCAAGGAGGAACGAGAGGGTATTGCAGGCAGAGGGGACAATTACACGCATAAAGATCTCAAGAGTGAAACCATTGAAAACTCACACAAGGTCATTATGATTAGAATGCAAAGTCTGAGGAAAAGAATACCACGAATTTAAAATTAAAGAATCAATTTCATCTCATTGCTGTTGAGTAACAACCAATTTATAACTGTCTGTTTCTGGAGACTGTAAATTGCAAAAGAAGAGATTGCCCGTCTTTCTTCTGTGGAGCCATGGTTGATTTGAACTGCCAAAGAGAAATACCCTTTTGGCTAATAGTGCAACTCCCTACTGACTATGCCACCAGAGCTTCCTTAAATTAAGGAATATTAAAGAACAAATTCATTGTCATTGAGTTGATTCTGACTCATACCAAACCTATAGGTTAGCTTAACAATACTCTACAGGGTTTATTTAAATCTTTATGCAAATCTTTATGTAAATCTTTAAATACTCCCCAAGGTTTAAATCTTTATGAAAATCTTCAAATCTTTGTGTAAAGATGCAAGTCTTTATGGGATACTAAAGAGGAGAATCTTTTTCCCTTGGATTGAATCATAGATCTTTTGATTAGAACTGAATGTTTTAACCACGGCATCAAGTTAAAGAATACTTTTCTGTAAAATTTAGATAATGAAAGAATTTTGACATCATTTTAGTGAATTAAGATTTCTAGTTAATTACTTCTTTAAAAAAAACACAAAGTAAAAAGGATTCCTTTTCTCTTCTCTGAAATAAAAACATTGAAGGGGTTTAGGAAAGGGTTTCAGTCCCACACACAATACGTGCTTTATATTTCCCAAATAGGAAGAAGTGAAAAATCCTAACAGTTACCCTAAAGGAATGATTCGATAAACCCACCGCTGTGCAGTGAGTTCTTACTTGCTGTTGTTTTCATGTGCTATTGAATCGAGTTATGACTCATGGTGGCTCTATGAACAACAGATCTGAACCTATCCTATCGTGTGCCATCTTCATCACCTTTGACACACTTGAGCAAATTGCTGCAGTCACTGTGCTGTGTCACTCCATCATGATGTCCCTTTAAGGAATAGTCTCTTTTTTCTCAACATGCCCCAAAATGAGAGACAAAGCTTTGTCATCCTGGCCTCCAAGAAGGATTCTGACTGTACCCTATCTAAGATGTATCTGTTTGTTCTCCTGGCACTCCCTGGGATACTCAGTAGGCTTTTCTGTCTCAATTTATAGCTCAAAAGTACCAGTTCCTCTGTTGGCGTTATTCGTTGTCCTGCTTTCACATGCATTGCAAGTAACTGAAAAGACCATGGCCCAAATCAGCTCATCCTAATCCTCAAACAGACATAATTGCTCTTCATTAATTTGAAGAGGTCCCTGACAGCAGAGTTGTCCAATGCATTAGGTCTCCTGATCTCCTGATTGTTGATACTGAGAGTGCTGATTGTGTAGCCAAGTAAGATGAAATTGTTGGCAAATTCAGTCTTTTCACCACCTATCATAATGTTCCTATCAGGCCTGTAGTGAAGATTTTTGTGTTCTTGATATTGAGATGAATTTCCTCCTAGACATGTTGCTGTTGTTATTAGGTGCTATCGAGTTGAGTATGACTCATAGTAACCCTATGAACACAAGATTTGAACCCAGTCCTGTCCTGCGCCATCCTCACACTTTCTGACACACAAGAGCCCATTGCAGCAGTCACTGTGTCAATCCACCTAGTTGAGGGTCTTTGTCTCCTTTGTCGACTCTCCACTCTTCCCAAACCATGTCCCTTTCCAAGGAATAGCACCTCCTAGACTATGTCCAAAGTATGTGAGGTTAAGCCTCACGATTCTTGCCTCCAAAGATCTGTCCGGCTTCACCTTTTCCAAGACATATCTGTTCATTCTCTTGGCCATCCATGGGATGTTTAGTGCTCTTCTCCAACACCACAGTTCAAAGGTGTCAATTCTTTTTCTGACATTCGTATTCATTGTTGAGCTCTCAGATGCATAGTTAGTAATCAGAAAGACTATGGCCTCAACCAGATGCACCTTAGTCCTCAAACTGACATCACCACTCTTCAATAATCTGAGTTATTTTCCTAGTCATAGCTACTCAATATTCTGTTTTTGTTTCTAGATGCTGTTGCATTGGCTTTGGCTCATTGTTGAGAAGAGATTACCCATCTTTTCCCCACTTGGCTCATAGTCACCCTCTGATGGAGCTTTGCTCTGTATTCTGTCATCCTCACAATCTCTGCTAAGCCCAGGTCCATCATTGCACTTATTATGTCAATCCATTTAATTGAGTATCTTCCTATTTTTGCTGACTCTTTACTTTTCTAAGCATGTCTTTTTTTTTTTTTTTTTTTTTTTAGAGACTGGAGTCTTCTGGTAATATGACCCATATATGTGAGATGATGTTTCACATTCCCAGCCTCAAAGGAACATCCTGGTTATGCTTCCTCTGAGACAGATGTATTTGTTCTTTTAGCAATCTGTTACTCTCTCAAGAGTTGGCATTCAAAGATTTTGTAAATTATTACCTAACTAGGGAGGGACTGGAGAGCATTATGCTGAGTGAATGAACACAGTCCCACAAGGATAAATATTGTATAGAGCCATTATTGTAGAATGAGTATAAAGGTGCAAGAGGGGTGGGAGAGGGTGGAATAAGAGTGATGAAGACATGCAGGGGAGGGGGGATTAATCATGGGGTTGTACAATTTGATGGGTGGGGGCTGAGGGAAATGGAAAAAATTTGTTCTTGAAAACAATGTATTCAAATTCTGTAAATAACTAGTAGGGAAAAAAGGGTTGGCATTCAATATTCTCTACCAAAGCCATAATTCTAAGATTCTTCTTCAGTCTTCTTTATTCATTGTCCATTTTCCACACACATATGAAGAAATTGAAAAGACCATGGTTTAAACCAGGCTCTCTTAATCTTTGAGTTGACATCCTTGCTCTTTAACACTTTAAGGATTTTCTTGACAGATTTGCCCAATGCAACATATCTTTTAATTTCTTAACTGCTACTACCAAAATATATTTATTGTGGATCCAAGTAAAAGTTGATCTTGAAAACTTCACGTAGCCTTGGTCAAGATGTAAGAATTCTTCTATTCTTGATGTCATTTTCTCTAGTTGATATCAGTATTCTTTTACAACTCAAATAAGTGCTATGACAAAACTGATAAGATTCTTCATGCACTTAGTAACTTACATGGATTGCTCTAAGAAATCAGTATATACAAATTTGCTATGTTGTTGTTATGTGCCAGATAGCTTGTTACACACCTACTCCCATTACCACAGTCACTGAATCAATCCATCTCATTGAGGATCTGCCTCTCTTGCGATGTCCCTCCACCCTACCAAGCATGATGTATCTCTCCAAGGACTGGTCCCTCCTTGTAATATGCCAAAGTATGTCAGATGGAGTTTCAGAATCCTTGCCTCCAAGGAGCAGCCTCGTTTCACCCTTCCCAGCACGAACCTATTTGTTCTCCTAGCAGTCCATGGTATATTCAATATTCTCCTCCTGCACCACAGCTCAAAAAAATAAATTCTTCTATCAACCCAAGTCATTGTCCAGCACTCTGATGCATAGGAAGTAATTGTGAAAACCATGACCAGGATCAGGTACACCTTAGTCTCCAGACTGAAATAATTGTTCTTCAGTGCTCTGGAGACATCCCTGACAGCAGACTTTCCCAGTGCCATTCGTCTTTTGATTTCCTGACTGTTGGTACCAAGAGTATTGATTATGGGGCCAAGCAAACTAAAGCTGATAGCAATATTATTCTCTTCACCATCTATCATGACGCTGCCAATTGGACCAGTGTTGAGAATCTTTGTCTTCTTGAAATTGAGCTTCAATTCATATCCAAGATTTATATTCATATTCAATTCAAATCAAGCCTGCAGTTTTTGACCTTCTGTAGCAAATGCCTCAGGTATTCTTCAGTTTTGGCAAGCAAAGTTATATCATCTGCATAACCCAAGTTGTTAATGAGTCTTCCTCTAATCCTTATACCACATTCCTCCTCAGAGAACTATGCCTCATGGATAATCTGTTCTCCATAACAGTGTTAAATATACCATGGACTGCTAGGAGAACAAACAGGTTTGTCCTGGAGAGGGTGAAGCCAGAGTGTTCCCTGGAGTCAAGGATTCTGAAGCTGTGTCTGACATATTTTGGGCATGTTGTAAGGAGGGACTGGTCCTTGGAGAGGGACATCATGTTTGGCAGAGTGGAGGGGTGGCACAGGAGAGGAAGACCTTTGGTGAGATGGATCGATTCTGTGACTGGAGCGGTGGGAATAAGTGCGTTTGAGATGGCTAGGTTGGCACAGGATAGAGCAGCATTTAGAGCTCTTGTACATAGGGTGGCTATGAGTCGCAAGTGACTTGATGGCACATAACAACAACAACAACGTATAGATTGAAAAGGTATGGTGATAGGATGCATTCCTGGAGAACCACCTTCCCGATTTTTAACCATGCAGTGTTTCCTTGCTTTGTTTTAACAACTGCCTCCTACTCCAAGTATAGTTTTTGCATGAACACAATCAACTGTTCTGGGGTTTCCATTCTTCTCAAGGTTAGCCACAGTTTGCTGTGATCCACCTGGTCAAATGTTGTTGCAAGTCAATGAAGCACAGGTAGACATTCCTCTTGTACTCTCTGCTTTCAGCCAAGATAAAATAACTCTGAGAGGAAGTTATTATCTATTGATAGTTTACAGACAAGGAAGAAGAGGCAAATTAAATTAAGTGACTTGTTCCAGGTCACTTAGCTAGTGACTGGTAAAGATTTAAGTGAAAGTAAGTGGAGGTGTCTCTTTCTTATACAAGGTAAGGTTGTGAGAAGACCTAAGGCAGCATTAGTATTAAATATGAATGATAAAGATTGTGTCATTAAACGTGGTTTATATAGAGAGAACCAGTTGCACGTGAACTGTATATTATTGACTTGGAGCATGGGGGCTTAGGAAATGGATAAATTCAGCCTTATATGATGTCCTTAGGGAGCTCTGATGGCCTAGTGGCAAAAGGCTGCACTGCAATCCCAAAGCCATGCAATTTGAGGCCATCAGCTGCTGCACAGAAGTATGGGCAATCTCCTCTCGTGCAGCTAACTGCCTCTGAAAATCTGCCAGAGGGTCAACTATGGGTTGGTTCTGACTCTAAGGTACATAGAAACAATGATGTTATTACAAAGACAGATGAGGAAGAAAGGACCATGATGGATGTCAGAAGAGACTCTAAATATTGAACTAGAGTGCTGAGAAGACAAAGCAAACAGAAGAAATTAAGAAGTTAAGGAGCTGAACAGAGGAATTCAAAGCGCAGTGCCGAAAGACAAAGTATTATAATGAAATGTGCAAGTTGGAGTTGGAAACTCAAAAGGACTGAACTCCCTCAGCATTTCTTAGTCTGAAACAACTAAAGAACAAATTCAAGCCTTGTGTTGCAATACGTAAGTATATGAGCAGAATATTAAATTATCCAAGAAGAAGCATTTTAAAAAACTATGTAAGGAGTATGCAGAATCACTGTACCAAAAAGAATTGACTAGTACATAAGAATTTAAGGAGATCTCTGATAGCCTAATGAGTCAAAAGTTGTGTTGCCAACCCAAAGGCAAGAGGTTTGAATCCACCTGTGGCTTTGAGGGAGAAAGATGGGCAATCTTTTTTTTTGAGGTCTATCCCAATGGGGCTTTGCCTGTAGGCTCACATCGTAGGAAACACCTCATAGAGCAACTGTGTGGTTTTGCTTTACTCACAGAAATATTTATTGTATCTGTGAGAAGAAACTACAATACAGATAATTTTTGGAAGTATCCGTGATCTATCTAATAATTAAATTTTGTTTTTTAAAAAATTTTAAAAATTCTTCTAATGCTGATTAGTAGTATATCAAGCTATAAAAGACACCTCTAAATGGCAAATAATAAAATACAAATAGACCCAAAAAAAAGAATTTAATGAAATATCATATAATCAAGGGGTAATAGTAATGAAGGAGGAAGTTCAAGCTGTACTGAAATAATTGGCAAAAAACAAGTCCCCAGGAATTGATAGATACCAATTGACATATTTTAGCAAACAGATATTGCCTCAGACACATAAACCAAGTTATGCCAAGAAATCTGGAAGAGAACTATCTGACCAACTGACCAGAAGTGATCCATATTTTTCCTACCACCTCCCCCACAAAAAATGGTGATTCAAGATTTGACCTTAAGTCTGTCCCACTCGAATTTCAAAACCACCTCAGGAACAGGTTTGAGACCTTGAGCGCCAATGAGCATAGACCAAATGAGCTCTGGGAGGATATCAAGAAAATCATCCATTAAGATCATTACAAAGGCTGAAGAAGAAGAAGAAGAAGAAGAAAAGACCAAGATGGATGTCAGATGAGACCCTGAGTATTGCATTAGAGTGCCGAGAAGCCAAAGCTAAAGGAAAAAAATAAAGAAATCAAAAAGCTGAACAGAAAATTTCAAAAGGCAGTTCCGAATGACAAAGCAAGATATTATAATGAAATGTGCAGAGAGTTGGAGTCAGAAAATCAAAAGGGCCAAACTCACTCAGCATTTCTTAAGCTGAAGGAGTCAAAAAACAAATTCAAGCCGTGAATGGCAATACTTAAAGATAGTTTGGGTAGAATGTTAAATGATCCAGGAAGTATCAAAAGAAGATGGAAGGAGTACACAGAGTAACTATATCAGAAGGAATTGGCTGACACAGAGGAATTTCGTAAAATAACACATGAACAAGAACCTATGGTGATGAAGGAGGAAATTCGAGTTGACAGCATACCAATTGATTTCTCTCAACAAACAGATGCTGCCCTGGATGTGCTCACTTAGTTGTGCCAGGAAATCTGGAGGACAGCCAGCTGGCCAACTGACTGGAAGAAATCAGTATTTGTTCCTATTCCAAAGAAAGGTGATCCAACAGACTGTGTAAATTATCAAACAATATCGTTGACATCACATGCAAGCAAGATGCAATAGTGTGTGGGAATTATTGAACAACATCACTAATATCACATGCAAGCAAAATCCTGCTTGATTGATTATTCAAAAATGACTGGAACAGTACCTTGATAGAGAACTCAGAAATACAAGCTGGATTTAGAAGAGGCTGAGGCACTAGAGATGGTATTGCCAATGTCAAATGGATGCTGGAAGAAAGCTAAGAGTACTAGAGGAATGTCTGTCTGAGCTTCATTGACTAAGACATTTTTGTTCAAAGACATTTGACTGTGTAGATAAGAACAAATTGTGGCTAACCTTGAGAAGAACGGGAATCTCAAAACACTTGATTGTGCTCATACAAAACCTATACTTGGACCAGGAGGCAGTGTTTAGAACAGAGCAAGGAAACACTACATGGTTTATAATTAGGAAAGGAGTGGGTCGCAGGGTGTGTCCTGTCTCCCTACCTTGTCATTCTATATGTGGAACAGGTCATTTGGAAACCCAGATTTTACAAGGAAAAGTGTGGCATCAGGATTAGAGGAAGACTCATCAATAATCTACATCACTCAGATGATACAGCTTTGCTTGCCAAAACTGAGGACCTCAAGCATTTGCTGCAGAAGGTCAAGGACTGTGGTCTTCAATATGGATTGAAACTCAACATCAAGAAGACAAAGATTCTCACCATGGGGCCAGATGGCAGTATCATGATGGATGGAGAAGAGACTGAGGTTGTCAATAATTACAGCTTTCTCGGCCCCACAATCACTCTTGGCATCAGTAGTCAAGAAATTAAAAAAAAAAAAAATTGTATTGGGGAAGTCCACTATAGGGGACCTCTCCATAGTGCTAAGGAGCAACGACAGTCTAGAAACTCAGGTGTGCCTGAACCAGGCCATGGTCTTTGCAATTACCTGTTATGCATCAGAGAGATGGTCAATGACTAAGAATGACAGAAGAATTGATGCCTTTGAGTCGTGGTCCTGGAAAAGTGTATTGGACATACCATGGGCTGCAAGAAGAACAAACAGGTCTATCTGGAAGAGAGTGACCTCAGACTGTTCCTTAGAGTCAAAGAGTTTGTAGCTTTGCCTCACATATTTTGGGCACATGGCCGGGTGGACCAGTTCTTGGAGAAGGACATTGTACTTGAAAGGCTGGAGGGACAGCGCAGGAGAGGAAGATTCTGGATACGTATACAGTAACTGGGGTAATGGGGTTAATTGTGTTCAAGTCAGTGAGACTGCCTCATGATAGGGCATGGTTCAGAGCTGTTGGTCACTCTGAGTCTCAGCTGACTAAAAGGCACCCAACAGCAACAAAAATGATGAAATTGTAATGACGTGCTGCAATAAAAAAATGATGTACTGTAAACAAAAATTAAATATCAGATTAAATTAAATTAGATATATTAATAAAACTTTTTAAAGAGGCATGGGATCATGTAGACTTAAACCTAAAACTTGGATCTTACCAGAGTGAAAATAAAATCTGGTGTCTACTCTGAATGAAAGAATAAAAGTACATGTATTACTACCTCATTGGAGTGTTTTAAGAATTACGCTTTATACAAGCTTTGGAAATAGTCTTACGATACCTTCCAAGGAGAAAATAAAGTTATTTGTGTCAAAGAACTTTCAAGTCTTTGTTTTAGTTTTAATGGAAGTATGCCATGCTTAACCTTTCTGAAAAAATTTAAGTTCTTAGTTGTTTGCCACCAGCAGATGGCACTCTAACAAAATAATTTGTGTGCCGTAAGTGACCATTTTTACAGCCCTCTCCATTCCAATGCAGGGTAAATGCACTGCATCTAGACATTGAGGGTAGTGAAGAGACCACCAAGGACAAACAAATCAGTGTGGTGTTTTGTTTTTTTTTTAAATTTTGGCAGAAAAGTCTTTGTTCTATGAATACCTAGCTATTTTGCAAATCATAATTGTAAGAACGTTTCCTGAAACTCTACACAAAATTTAATTGTAAAAAGTTATGTGTCTTTTATTGAGAGAAATAAAATATATGAATCACCATGTTCTACAGCATAAAAAAGTAGGTATTTAGAGAAAACAGATATTCAGTCTGATTACTTCAGCTGCCAGAAATACCACTAAGGATTTTTATTTTTTTTTAATGCTCTAATTTGAGAAGAACTTAAACATTAAGAAGTAAATCTGCACTGTAACTGCTTTTTTTACAATATCCATTTCAATTTTAGACCTATTCAGTGGTGAATTGTTACAATTAGGTAATTGGTGTTTGAATGTCCCAATTGCTTTACACGTATTAACTATTTTTAAAGCAAATACAGACTATTGTGTCAAGATACTCTACAAGGAACGAGTATGTTTCTATTTTCAGAGAGTCAAGTTCATCACTCTTACTTCTTTCCGCCATTTTTTTGCTTAATTTTTAGTCCACACGGTCCCCTGGGTTGAAGAGAATATCCAAGATTTAAAGACAACCCCTACTTGTCTTTTAGTGTAAATTAACCCTCCCTTTGAAAAGATTGAGCCAGCTCTTACCTGTAACAAATTCTTCATCACAATCACCTTCAATTGATGCACTTGTAGCTTTTAAATAATTGAAAAGGCTTGGAGTCTTATTTGGAACTCAAGTAACATTAAATAGGAATCATCTGCATTTGTTCTGTTATCACAAATTTGACATAAAGATTAAGTAAAGCCACACTTAGGAATGAACTTCATTTGTAACTGAAGGATAACTTATTTAAGAAATGAACTAGATTTACAATTGGCTCTCATTTGCTAGTCTTTGAAAAGAGATGAAAACTTTTTCACTTGTCTCCCAACATATACTTCTTATCTTCTAGAAATAATAAAAAAAATAAAATAAAATTACAAAGTATAATAATCAAACTTCGATTTAAAAGTTATCCAGGACACAATGCCAGGGTTCCCATGAGAGGAAACACCATGAGTAACTAAAGAATATCTCCAGGACCAATACTTGTACACATGCTGAAAAGAAAGAAGTCATGGAAGGAAGGCTGCTTAGGAATGGTGTCCAGAAACAACCCAAGAATTGTGGCCAAGTCCTGAAGACCAGTTGGGACTGGAAAGAACTGCAGCTTCCTTCTGGTTATCTCTTTTTTTTTTTTTTTTTTAGGTCTTTGCTTAAGAAAAATCACTGACAAAGAATTTAATCCCATCCTCTAATACATTGAATAAAAGGAGAAAAATTAGGATGCCAAATTAATTACTTGGAGGATAGAAGTGTGTGGGAAGAAATCACAGTGATTCCAAGGCTGAGAAAACAGAAGGGGTTTTGGAGACAAACTCTTACATATCAAGAAAAACATTCAATTCTACCAGTCTTGGAAAACAAGTGAAGGGAGTGCTTGAAGAAATAAATGATGAAAGAATAGAAACTATGTAAATTAGTCACCTGCCCTGAGGAAACGATCCAATTTGCAAATAATGATGGTTAACAGAGCTCTGAAGGCTTAGGCCTTAGAGAGCTACCCTGCAAATCCAAATGCTGTGCCTCTCTCTGGGGTTGGACTCCACCACCAAGATGGTCAATATCCTGTCATGTGATCTACAACTTGGGAAATCCAGCAGAGGGTCAGCTATAAGTCATTTCTGGATCGAAGGTAATGAGTTGTTGAAAATTTATTGAGCACAAACCCATGATATAAGTACCCTCTAGATGTTCAAAGCTCATTAATGAAATGTGTATAATGGTCCTATGGTACAATTTATTTTAAAGCTGAACTATCTATAGCACAAAGAGATTAAGCATTTTCCCCTAAGAACACTTGATTCATTCCACTTCTCTAATAATTTTCTGAAAATTTTGTGGAGTCGTTCATTCCTGGTACAAGGGCATGTCACCACTATCTAAATAAAGAGAAGAAAACATTTTTTCTTTTTTTATAAAGCAAGAAGAAATAGTGCTTTTTCTTTATTTAATCTGGAAACAGTAGAACTCTCTTGTTTGGTGGCAAACTGGCATATTCTTTACCTCCTTGGAATGTGGTTCAGGTTTCCTCGCCCAAGAGTGCCTGGTTGATAAAGCAGACCTATCAATGTCTGTGAAGGGAAGGGTCTCCTCTAAGCGAGTCCCCATTAAGCAAGTGATGCTAAGAAAAGAGAGTCTTAGGAGTAGGTTAGAAGCACAGAGAGAAATACAATGACAGGTAGAAATAGAGAAAAGAAAATGAATGCTTTAAACACTTACAGAGAGGTGCTTTGGAAATCATTGCAAAGATGTAGTCAGCAAAGTAACACTGCCAGTGGAGTCTCCAGGGCACCTCAAGCCTTCACTTTCTGCAAAGAAGCTGTTTTCTGGGTGTTGTCATTTCAAGCTCTCCTCCCCTTTTGCCTCTGGTCTAGCATTCTACAGTTACACTTGTGTCTTGGGATTCCTTGGCTGTATGTCAAGTCATCTATGCTACCTATGAATCTACTCATAGTCTAATCCATTCATAGTATAAACTGCCTCTTCTAAATAACTCCTTGCTCTACCAGGACTAGCCTTGAGTACAATTCTTTTCACCTTTCTTTCCCCCTTGGGATTCCAAGATTCAGATGGTTCCTGAGACTTCACCTTAGAAAACTATCTTTTCACACTCAATTCCTATCAACTAAATTTGTTTTCCCACTTTATCCTAAAGAACTCCAAGGAGGGAAAGCTAATAAAACACACTAAAGGCAGAAGTTGGATAACTACAGTCATTAGTGTCTCTGAAGGGTTTTCCCCCTTCTGTGTATTATCACCATCAAGGCTAGGCTGATGTTTAGCAAAGAGCACCTGTCAAAACAAAAGAAGAGCTTCACACCTCACAATTTTAAGCCCCAGGTAAGAAACTCAGCCTGGTGGATCAGCAAAGAAAGAGGAAGACAAGAAACCTGAAACTTCAAGACTTGGAGTTGAGTTAAATGAGTTTCCTCTGGGTACCAACAGGCTTTTGTTTAACACGATTAAATCCTCTTTGTTTCATTACAGACATCAATGCGAAAACAAACAGTGTGATCAAGATAAAGACCCTAAGCAGCATTCTGTTTCTCTTTCTTCTTTTCTCAGAGAGCTATCGCCACCTCTCTGTGGACAGGCTTAAAGGAACTTAACTGGCTCACAGAAAATTGATGAGTTTAGCCGAGCAGGTGGACAGGAAAGCTTTGGGCTGCAGGGCTGGGGAGTGGTAAAAGTGTGAAGCACTTATGTCTTTGGCTAGATCCAGTGATAAGGAGACAGGCTTCTTTTGCTATCTAATTAATAGCCTTTCTTTTCAAAACACAGTCTTTGATTTCAAGAGGCACCTGAAGTAGATAAGACCTAGTCCTAGTGAAGTACAACAGCAGCAACAGCAGCAACAACAACAACAACAACAACAACAACAATACTCATATTATGGTTAGCCATGGGAGTGAAGTATGGGGACAGGGTGGTGTAAAAGGAAAGGAGGAAGAAGTTACCTAGTGGATAACCAAGTCAAGAAAACATTGGTCAAGGAACAGCAGTCAACTGAATTTTATACAGTGTGTATGTCTAAGGCATTTCTTTCTGTATTTCTAAACTGCGTATTTTATTGTTAGACAACACTAACTCCTTTTCCTAAACAAAACACGGACATTGTCAGCTTAACAGCTAAACGGAGCTGACAGAAGCTAGGGTCATCCGTATACACATTTTAATTACCTCTTTTCAGTCAGGAACATCATTAGACGTTTATTATTACCAGCCACTATCTTGTGATCTTAATTGGCTTCCTTCACAGATATCATGAGGCCAATGCAGAAGCTCTGGCAGCCTCCCAGAGATAGTGACCAGATCGGTGACATTTTACACTGATACTGTCTTCAGCTGAATAACAACCATCAGTTTAAGTTTTAATGCTAGACATGAGGTGGAAGCTTCTTTTAACACCTGCATGCAGGGATGTTTCTGATTCGATGGTGTTGAAAAACATACTGAGAGACAGTGACTTGTCACACACCTTTGTTAGGGTTGTATAGACTTTAGCTATACTAGGAAAAGAATATGCAATGCAAAAAATTTCCACGTGGAGCCAGTTATTCCATATGGCTCCCTCGAATTCTGGTAAGATGTTTTACTTTCCAAATGAAAGTGTCTGGATCCATTGAACTGCAAATTTAAGCTGTAACTAGGGTTGATTATCTGGCTGCTGTTTAGACTATATGGGGGGGGGGGAGAATCCTTAAATTAATATTTTCCATATCTTAGTTTCCAAACGGTTTTTAACTATGTTGGTGACAATGGCAAATTTTGAGGTTGGGAAGAAGAGAGTGGTTATGAAATAAATGTATTACCACTTATTTCGGTGTACAGGAAAGAGATGTTGTCTGTATTTAGTAGGGTATCTTTAGATCTGTGAATCAGATTCTTCACTAGAGAAAAATAAATAAGTTCCAAAACTTTGAATACTATAAGATCAAATTGATGAGACTTCTCAAACAACCCTACTGGGATACATTTTTATTCAGATAATTGTATTACCAATGATGTTAAAATAGTGATATATTCCTGATATCCCTTTGAAAGATGTTCTTGTCATTCATCATAATCTGCAGATCTAAGGGATATCTCTATTTACAGGGCAGAAAGAATCTGGTAAATTAATATACTCTTGGGAATAAAAGTTTTTATTCAATGAGTTGAATTAATGTAATCTTCCTGAAATTCGAGTGTTTGGAAAGAGTCATCAAATTTCTGTACATGTTTTAACTTATCCAAGAATTAATGCATCTACTTTCTGATAATTATTCTGTAGTAACCCTAAATACATAGCCTGTTCTCTTTGGATTTTGTATTTCAACATTTTCAGCACTCAACTAAATAAGTATAAATGACTGTTTATAACTGAAAACTTAAAAAATTCTAAAACCTATTTTGGTTTGTTAAATTACTGGAATGTGACAGTATACAACTTGATGTTGTTATGTGCTGTCATGTTTGCCTGCGACTCATAGTGACCTTACACACAATAGCTGTGAACCTTGTCCTATTCTGAGACAATTTATTGTCTTCAGCACACTTAACCACATCACCCTAGTTACTGTGTCAATCCATCTCCTCCAGGGTCTTCCTTTCCTGCGCTGTCCCTCCACTTTTCCAAGCATGATGTCCCTTTCCAAGGACTGGTCCCTTCTGGCAACATGCTCAAAGTGTGTGAGACAGAGCTTCAAAAATCCTTGCCTTCAAGGAGCAACTTGACTTCACCTTGGCCAGTACTAACATAGCATGGTGTATATCTATAAATATATCTTATGCTATATGGATGAGTTTAAATTTTAAAATATATCTCTTAACACATACTATTGTTACTGTTAAGTACCATTAAGCCCATTCTAATAGTGACCCTATGTACAACAAAATGAACTACTACTTGGACTTTCATCACAATCCCTTCTGTGTTTGTGCCCGTTTTTGCAGCTATTGTGTCATTCAATTATGTTTAGAATCTTTTCAGTCACTTTCTTCTTTCTTAAACATGATATTTTCTTCAGGAACAAGTCATTCCTGATAATATGTCTAAAATACATAAAATGTAGTTCCAGTATGTTCTTTCTAAGGAACATTCTAGTTGTATTTCTTTAGTAGGTTTATTCATTCTTCAGACAGAAGAATATGGAATGTATTCCATATTTTTAACCAATAGCAACGTTAAAGACATCAATTTCTTGATCTTCCTTTTTATTTGTTCAGCTTTAAATGAGGCAACTGAAAATGTATTGGCTTGGATCAGTCATACCTAACTCTTTAAAGTGATGCCTTTGCTTTTTAGTACTTTAGAAGAGGTCTTTTGCCAAAGATTTGCTCAATGAAGTTGTCGGTGAGTCTTCCTCCAATTCTGATGCTCTGCTTATCTTCACATAACCCACCTTCTCAAATTATTTACTCAGTACACACATTGAATAAACATAGTGAAAAGATACAAGCCTGATGCACTTACTTCCTGATTTTAAATTACCACTTGTCTGTCATTTTATTATACTATGGTGATTTGTGCAGTCCTGTGATGTTGTAAGATATTCTAAATACCAGCAAGGTCACTCTTGTAGAAAGATTTCAGAGGAGTTTGCAGACTAGGACCTAGCAATCTATTGCTCAAAAAATGAAAACCTTAAGACATGATATTATTATATTCCTTTTATACATACAGCCAAATTGTCAAAGAGAAGAAACTAAAGGGGGGGAAGGGATAAAGCATTCAAGGCACCATATTATGAGAAAGATAATTATGGTTCAAATTACATTCAATAAAATGGGAATCAAAGAAAATAATTTCTATTTCCCTTCCTATTAAGCGTAACCATTTGCTGAGTCTACTCCTGTGATATAATGGTTAACCTTAAACCAAACACACTGTCGTCAGGTTGTTTCCAACTCATAGTGACCCTATCAGACAGAGTAGAGCTAGTTTTAGGATTTCCAAGGCTGTAAATTACTTGTAAAATGAAGCGGATTGCCACGTCTTTCTTCCAGAGAGCAGAGGAGTGGATTTGAACTGCTGACCTTTCTTTGTTATCAGCTGGGCACTTTTAACCCCTGTGTCACGAGGACTCTTTTAGTCATCCTAATGGTTTTTGCAGTAAAGTTGAGTCAGCACTCATAAAATCAATTATTTCCTTCTCATCCTTATTTTTCACTTACCTGACAGATTTCCTCTTCAAGGAAGATATGAGAAATTAGCTTTATGTTTCAACTGCTTTACTGTATTGAAATAGTATGGTGAAAATACAGCTGTTTGCAACATACTGTGAGCAAAGAGGCACCAGAATATTATTTTTAAGAAGAGTTATCAAAATCATGGTGCCAATCATTCTTAGAAGCAGGGTAGAAATTACTTGCACTTCAATATTTATATTTATATTTATTATAAGAAAAAAAGTTTTTTTTTGTGGAAAGGAGGTGCAGAAAAGGGCACAGTATTAGCTAAATATTGTACCTTAGAACATCAGTCATTTCCTTCTCAATAGTACTGAAAGGGTCTAATTTATAAGTTTTTCCATCTCCCTGTTATGCTGGTTTGTAAGTTCTGACACTGCTACTGGTATGTTAATGAGAAGCTAGCGTTCCATTAAGAGAAAACCATATGCTCTGCTGCCTACTGTGAAAGAGAAAGCATGTAATGTGGCTGTTGCCTTAGTAACACATTAATTCATTTTGTCAGTGTTGGCACAGATCATTTCATTTATAAGAAAACAAGTATAATAGTTTACCACATCTATAATATTTACAGTGTTTCTGTTACAAAACAGTGACAAAATGAGTTTAAAAAATAGAGTTGGTATAATATCATTAAAATACGGAATTTGTGGTAAAAATTTTCCTGTAAAAAAAAATGAAAAAAAAATTAAGATTGGTGTAAAATTTCTTTTCACAATCCTACTTAAAACACTTTAACACCAAACTGTTTGCTTTTTAGCATATTTGTATTATACTAATAACGTGCGTCTGCTGCAAAAAAAATTTAGTCCATGAAAAACACAAGTGCATTAACAGTTTTTAATGAATGCTAAACAAAATATTTCATACAACAGTTTTGTTAAATTACAACCATTATAAACCTAATCGTATGCTAGTGTGTTACTCATAACAAGGCTAAACATTTATCTAGTTTTATCTGTTCTTCCAGATGTTTATTAGTATTCTAGCACTCCTAAAATATTTAAATTAAGCCACTCCATTTTCTCATGTGAATGCATTTTGAGTTTTATTCACAGAAGATCTAGTCACATGTATATCTAAATAAATATAGTACACTGTATATGCTTTATGCACAAGTGATACTTAATGTGAATTGAGATAATCCAAAAGCATGATAAAGGAGAGAAGTGATTAGAGGAAAGACAAGTTCCTGTTTATTAAAGTCTGCACCTGCAGCAGGATATCAGTTTTACCCATCCTCAGGGTATTCCACACCTGTAAACATACACTCTTAACAACAAACATTTTGCATCTGTGATGTTCACCTACCTTCTTTAACCAATAAAAAGGAGTTTGTGTACAACATAGCAAGCAACTCTCATATATCAGTTTCTGTAGTGTGTAGCTTTATGCAATTTCAAAGGAAGCTCTTACACATTTGCATAAGTAATTTAAAATGGGTGCAAACCGCTGCTGAGCTGGTCATCAGTGTAATGAATGACCAATTAGACATTCCTAGTTAAGATTCACCTTTCTAAAATCTCTCTCTTAAATGGTAAATGGGTTCATCTGAAACTTCATGAACCAAACATGGGTGGTTGTAGCTTTTCTCTTCTGACTGTCATTGCAGCTATGTTCCAAAGTTTGATGAGTTTCTTACTAATTAGAATCCAAGACCGGAGAGTACTTTTAAGAGTCTCCTTTACAGACCTGCAATGTGATTACTCTGGGAAACACTTGTGAAAATAAATTTATGATTAGCTTTGATGAAATGACTTTAGTTTTAACTTCATAATATCTCTGCTTTGATACGAGTAAAATGCTTTCAATGGCTACATCACCAGAAGAGAAAATATAACCAAACATCAATGAGATTTTATATGATGGGAAATTAAATGTCTCTGAAATGTAATCATATCACATTGAGTCACCCAATAAAAGTAACTTAATGAAGTATTTTATCTAATTCATATGTTTTTGCTTATTAGTTTGTGGTGCTTTAAAAAATAGGACTATAAACTTTTCAAGATCTTTCTTTCAATCCAAGCTATTTCTATCAATAAAACTGGTTTGTCAGCAGTTAAATGGCACCATATTTCTGTTTTAAGTACACTAAATTACGGGTACCTTTATAATGAAATTCACTGATTAGGCTTACTATAAATAATATGATACATAACACTGTGACTTTGGCTAAATTAAAAAAAAACCCACCTCTTGTGGTTTATAATAGCTTAAAATAGAAATCTTTAAAAACTTTAGTGGCTTTGCTATTACCGTCTTTCCCCAAACACACAAAAAATAAATCCAAGGAGCTTAGGATCAATATTTTTCAAAAATAACTATATCAAATAAGATTATAAACTAGGAAAAACACACATTGCACGCTTATACACATGTATACACCTGGTGCCACAGTGGTAAAGCATTTAGGTGCTGACCAAAAGATTGTCAGTTTGAGTCCACCTGTCTTTTGGGGAAGAAAATAGGTGGCTGGCATCAGTATGCTTCCATGAAGATTACAGCCTTGGAAATCTTATGGGGCAGTTGGAATTTGTCCAATAAGGTCACTATGAATCTGAATCTGTGTGTGGCAGAAGAGATTATATCAACCAGAGACTGTGACACAGGATGGCACAGGACAGGATTCAGATCCATTGTTTATAGAGTCTCTATGAGTCATACTTGACTGGATGGAACCTAACACAACTGTGTGTATATATATATATATATATATAT
>NW_006399834.1:8143757-8145797 GCF_000299155.1 Elephantulus edwardii | reverse complement strand
ATTTTATTTTATTCATCTTATTTGTTGACTCTTTTACTTTATAAGTATAATGGTCTTTTCCAAAGAATAGCCTCCCCTAGCCTCATGTCCAAAGTATGAAAGACGAAATATCATCAGCAAAGGAGAGAAAGACCCCCAAGGAGATGGATTGACACAGTGACTTCAACAATGGTTTCAAGTGTGTTGGAGATGTTGAGGATGGCACAGGATAGGGCAAGGGTTAGGTTGGCTGTTTATTTGGTTTCTATGAGTTGGACTGGATTTGATGGCACCTAATAGCAATAGCCCTTAGTCTTGTGGGCTAATCTTTTAGGTAAAAATATATTTATATAATCTAATTCAATATGAGTTTGTGAAATTGAGGGTTAATTGGCAGAATGAAATTATTTTTCAAGTCCTTCAGATTTGAACTAAAATACTATAGAAATTTAATATTTGAACAGGTAAAAGTGATAATATTGAGAGGACTAAGTCATGTTGACTTTATATTTTATGCTTCTTCCATATTTAACTTCACTGTTGCTTATTGAAATATATGTAATTTAACAAAAATTGTTGATTGATAGTTTCAATAGAATTCAGATCTTTGGTCTTCTAAAATAAATGTTTCAAGTCCTCTTCAGTTTCTGCAACCAAGTTTGTATCATCTGTTAACATAAGTTGTTGATGAGTCTCTGATGCAGATACCACCTTCTTCTTCATATAATCTAACTTCTAGAATGATTTGCTCAGTATAAAAATTGAATGGTATAGAGAAAGGACATAATTCTTATACACACCTTTCCAGATTTTAAACTTTGCAGGGTTCCCTTGTTCTTTTTGGACAACAGTTTTTCATCTAGGTACAAGATTTGCATGTTGTGTTAATTTCTGTTCAGTTGAGTACAACTCAAATAACCCTATAACAACAGGTATGAGCCTTGTCCTATCCTCTGTCATCCTTGTCATCTCTGATATCCTTGGTCCCATTGCTGCAGCCACTGTGTCAATCTATGTTGTTGAGGATCTTCCTTTCTTTCACTGAACTTCTACATTTCTAACTCCTTTTCCAAGGAATAGCCTCTCCTAACAACATGCCCAAAGTATGCGAGACAAAGCTTCATTATCTTTTTCTCCATAGAACACTCTGGCTTCACTTTCACTAAGACATATGTGTTTGTTCTTTTTGGCAGTCCAAAAGAAACTCAACATTCTTCTCCAACACCACAACTGAAAGGCATTAATCTTTCTTCTGTTGTCTTAATTCACTATCTAGCTTTCACATGCATAGCAGGTGCTTGAAAAGAACATGGCTTTAATTAGATGCATCTTAGCCTTTAAGGTGACATAATTACTCTGTAATAGTTTGGAAAGGCCCTTGCAAGTAGACCTTCCCAATGCATTATGTCTTTTGATTTCTTGATTGCTGGTAACAAATGGTGTCAGTTTTGGATCCAAGCAAGAAGAAATCATTGATAATTTCTGTCTTTTCTCCATTTATCATTATGATGTCTGTTAGCCAAGTGGTGAAAATCTTGTTTTCTTGCTGTTGAGATGTAATTTATATTGCAGGATGTAGTCTTTCATTAATGTTCTTCAACAAGTGCTTTAATACTTCCTCTCTTTGAGCAAGCTAGGCTGTGCCATCTGTATAACACTGGTTGTTGATGAAACTTCTTCCAATATCACATCCTTCTTCATAAAGTCCAGCTTCTAGAATGATTTTTTTTTAGCATACAGCTTGAGCAGGTATAGAGACCAACTCTGAGGCATGTTTCTTTTGAAGCTAAACCATGCAGGGTTTTCTTGCTCTTTTCAAACAATGGTTTCTTGGTATAGGTTTTTAAAGAGATAAATTAAGTGTTCTGGAATTCCCATTGTGATCAACACAGTCAAAAGCTTTTGTGTAGTTCATTAAAAACAAGTAGATATTCTTCTGGTATTCTCTGGTTTCAGCTAAAATCTATCTGATATCAGCAATGATATCCCAGAAACTGAAGCTGGATTCAAAAGAGGCTGTAGCATGAGGGATATTATAGTTGATGTCAGGTTGTTTATGTG
>NW_006399834.1:8139818-8142996 GCF_000299155.1 Elephantulus edwardii | reverse complement strand
CTTTTTTTTTTAACTTTTCAAAGAGATTAGTGACCTCGGGGGGAGGGGTGGGCACGGAGAAAAGTGTAAAAATGAATGAATGGAAATCCAAAGTCTCTAAATTTTCATTAATAATAATAAATCAGAAAAAGAATGAGAATCTCACATATTTAATTGTGCTTATGCAAACCTGCTATCATTATGATACACACATTCAAATGCTTTTACATTCAATAAACCCCAAAGCCACAGCTATAATATCCCTGGGATATAAGGGATGCCAGGGCCTCTTCTAAATCTAGCTTGAATTTCTGGAAGTTCTCAATCAATATACTTACTATTTAGCCATTGTTATTATTGCGCTATTGGGGTTTGTGGGTTTTGTTTTTTTTTTTTGCTAAAGTCTACTAGCATGTGGTTTTAGTGATATTACTGGATAATTCCCACTTTCTGGATTACCTTTTAGGAAAATTGGACCATATGTAGTCCTTTTTTAGTCAATTGGCCCAAGTAGTGTTTTACAAATTTCTTGGCATAGAATAGTAAGCACATCTAAGGTTGCATATGATTGTTGAAACATGTGAATTGGTAATCGTGGGTTGCAGGGAGAGACAAATAAAATGTTAATATATTTTATTTTATAAATGACTTATTTTGGAAGCAGGAATGGCATCCACTTCCTAATAACATGCCTCCGAAAAGTCTATGAACTTTGATAAATGTTGATAGTTGTAGAAGGGCTTCAGGCCTTTTGTTAATAGGGTCTTTATGAGTTGTGCTTGACTCAAGGCAATCAACAACAACAACAACAAATGGCTTTTATCTTCAGAACATAAATTAGTCTAAGGTGTAATTTGCTACTGTTATTTGTTTAACATATGATGGTCCTTATCACACAAATACTAACCATAAGATAGCCATTGTTGTTGTTATGTACCATCAAGTTGGAACTGATCCATAGCTTACCCTCTGTCAGGTTTTCATTGGCAGTTAATTGCAAAGGAGGAGATTGCCTATCTTTCTTTCACAGAGCAGCTGGTGGATTTGGACCAAATGCCTTCGGAATTGTGGCACAACTTCTTACTATCAGACCACCAGAGCTCCCTTAAACAAAGCAGCTTTTATTTTAAAAATTAAATAGGAGCAAACTGTCTCTGTAAATACAGGTCATTATAAAAAGATGGATAGCCAGATGGATCATATTATGAGGCTGTTGTTGTTATGCGCTGTCAAGTCGCTTCTGACTCATAGCTACCCTATGTACAACAGCCCTAAACCCTGCTCTATCCCTTGTCAACCTTATTGACTTCAACACGCCTATCTCCATTACCTCAGTGATGGAATCAATCTATCTCATCAAGATCTACCTCTCCTGTGCTGTCCCTCCACACTCTCAAGAATGATGTCCCTCTCCAAGGAATGATCCTGCCTTGCAACATGTCCAAAGTATGTCAGACAAAGTTTCAGATTCCTTACCTCCAAGGAGCAGCCTGGCTTCACCCTCTCCAGGATGAACTTGTTTGTTCTCCTAGCAGTCAATGGTATATTCAAGACTGTTCTCCAACATGATTCAAAGGCAATTCTTCTTCTATCAACCTTAGCTGTTGTCCTGCTCTCTGATGCACAGAAAGTAATGGCAAAGATCAAGGCCTGTATCAGGTGCACCATAGTCTCCAGACTGACATAATTGCTCTTCAGTACTTTGGAATAGTTTCTGGCAGCCAACTTTCCCAGTGCAATTTGTCTTTTAACTTTCTCGTTGCAGACAAAAATATGTTAGTTAAAGATAGAAATAGTTTTGCTTTCTTGTTTTCTGGAAATATCCAGATTGCTGGTTTAAGTTTTCCCCATTTATTATTCATCATATAAATACGATTTTCTAATATGTAAGGATGAAAAAAATAATATACATTATTTTGAAAGATATAGCATAATTTAATAGTTTTGTGTATTAATAAATATAGCAGCTATGAGTAATTTATAATATTCTAATGATTATTATTCCAATTTTGCCAAGCTAAAGGCTCACTCACAGGTAGAATTGGATCAACTTTTAAATACAAAGACCTGCCCAGCAGATCTTGTTTGCCTACACAAGAGGCTTCCCACACCAAGCTGATTGTAAATGAGATCAGATGCAGTTAATCAGCTTACACTTCATTGCTAACACAATTAGAAACACCCAGTTTACCCCCAGCTTTCAAGTGAATGCCTATTTGTGCTTTATTCGCTATGCAAAGATGTTAGACTGTGTGGATCATGACAAGCTGTGGCTGACATTGAGTAGAATGGGAATCTCATAGTACTTGATTGTGCTCATGAGGAACTTATACCTGGATCAGGAGACTGTTGTGCTAACAGAGCAGGTGAGCACCAAATGGTTTGGAATTGGAAAGGGAGTGCATCAGGGTTGTATTCTATCTCCATACCTGTTCAGTCTATATGCTGAACATATTATCCAAGAAGATGGGCCCTATGAAGAGGAAAATGGCATCAGGATTGGAGGGAGACTCATCAACAACCTGCGTTATGCTGATGACACAAGCTTACTTGCTGAAAGTGAGGAGGTCTTGACGACTTGTTGCAGAAGATCAAGGAATTCAGCCTTCAGTATGGATTGTGTCTCAATACCAAGAAAACAAAGATTCTTACCACTGGAACAATAGGCAGTGTCATGATGGATGGAGAGGAGATTGAAGCTGTCAACAGCTTCATCTTGCTTGGATCCATGACTAACACTCTTAGTATGAGCAGTAGGAAAATAAGGAGACACATTACATTGGGAAAATCTGCAGTTAGGAATTTCTCCAAATTATTGAGGAGTAATAATGTCAGTTTGAGGACTAAGGTGTATCTTATTCAGGCTTTTATTAGTCTTTCCAATTACTAGTGATGCATCTGAGATTTGGACAATGAATAAGGATGCCAGAAAAAGAATTGATGCCTTTGAGATGTGGTGTTGGAGAAGAGCAATGAACATCCCATGGATGGCCAAGAGAACAAATAGATAGGTCTTGGGGAGGGTGCAGCCAGATTGCTCTTTGGAGGCAAGAGTGATGAGGCTTCACCTCACATACTTTGGACACATTCTTTGGAGAGGGATATGATATTACAAAAGGTAGATGGTGGGCAAAGGAGGAGAAGACCCTCAACCAGGTGGATTGACAAGGGGACTGTTGCAATAAACTCTTGTGAGTCA
>NW_006399834.1:8135454-8138958 GCF_000299155.1 Elephantulus edwardii | reverse complement strand
GACGCTGCCAATCCGCCCAGTGGTGAGAATCTTTTTTTTTTTTTTATATTCAACTTCAATCCATATTGAAGGCTACAGTCCTTGATCTTCTGCAGCAAGCTGGATTGTGTCATCTATATAACACAGATTGTTGATGAGTCTTCCTCCAATCCTGATGCCACATTTCTCATAGAGCCCAGCTTCCCAGATAATCTGTTCTGCATATAGATTCAAAAAGTGTAGAGACAGGACACATCCCTGGCATACATACTTCCCAAATTTGAACCATGAAGTGTTTCCTTGCTCTGTTCTGACAACTGCCTCCTGGTCCAAATATAGATTTATAATACTTTATTTACAAGTAATGGAGCACTAGAAAACCTTTCTTCAAACTAACTTAAAATATGATTGCTGTTATAAGCCATAAAGTTGACCAAAACTGACAGCGATGTTATGAACAATAGATGGAAATCTTAACCTATCCTGCATCATTCTGACAATCTCTGCCAAGCTCAAGCCCATTGTTGCAGTCACTGACAATTTCTCTCTTTGAGGTTCCTAATCTTTTTCATTGATCCTCTGTCTCCCCCCCAAATCTCTCTCTTACTGCCTCTCTTTCCCAACATGATATCTTTTTCAAAGTACTGCTCCCCTCAGCATGCCAAAAACATGAAAGGAAGTTTTACAATCCTTGCGTCTAAGGAGGAACCTAATTGGAGGAACCTGATTGTACCTCTTCCAAGATGGAGTTTTTCTTTTTGCAGTTCACAATAGATTCAATACTCTTCACTAATGTCTCAATTCTTCTTAAGTCTTACTTTCTCCAATTTTCAGAGGCACAGGAAGCAATTGAAAAGGCCAGTGCTTGGCTTGCTGTTGTTCGATCCATCGAGTCAAGTACTACTTATGTCAGCCATATGAACAATAGATCTGAACCTTGTCCTATCTTTTGCCATCTTCACAGTTCCTGACACACTAGAGCCCATTGTGGCAGTTACCATGTCAATCCACCTGGCTGAATGTTTTCCTCTCCTTTCCTGACCCACTACCCTACCAAGCATCATATCCCTCTCCAAGGAATAGGCCCTCCTAGCAACATGTCAAAAGTGTGAGGTGTCATCGTTCGTGCCTCCAAAGAGCATTCCAGCTGCACCCTTTTCAAAACATATTTGGGTTTTTGTTTTGTTTTGTGTTTTTGGCTGTCAATGGGATGTTTAGTGCTCTTCAACACCACAGCTCAAAGGCATCAATTCTTCTTCTGTTATTCCTATTCATTGTGTAATTCTCAGATGCATAGTAAGTAACTGGAAGGACCATGGCTTGAATCAGATGCACCTTAGTCCTCAAACTGACCTCATTACTCCTCAATAATTTGGAGAGGTTCCTAAATGCAGATTTTTTCCCCGGTGTAATGCATCTTCTTATTTTCTGACTGCTACCACAAAGGGTGATAATTATTGATGCGAGTAAGATGAAATTGTTGACAGTTTCAATCTCTTCTCCATTGATCATAATGTTACCTATAGGTTCAGTGGCAAGAATCTTTAATTTTCATGGTACTGAGGTGCAATCTATACCGAAGGCTTTATTCCTTGATGTTCTGCAATAAGTGCTTCATGTCCTCATCACTTTCAGCAAGCAAGCTTGTGCAATATGCTTAATGCAGGTTTTGGCAAATCTCTCTCCAATGCTAATGCCACATCACAGCAAACTGAAAAAAAAACTGTGGCTGACTCTAAGAAGAATGGGAATCCAGAACACTTGATTGTGCTTATGCAAAACCTATACTTGGCCCAGGAGGCAGTCATCAGAACAGAGAAAGGAAACACTGCATGGTTCAAAATTGGGAAGGGTGTGCATCAAAGATGTCTCCTATCTATATATTTTTTTAATCTATATGCAGAACAGATAATCCGGGAGGCTGGGCTCTATGAGGAGGAGTATGACATCAAAACTGGAGGTAGACTCATCAACAATCTGCGATATGCAGATGACACAACCCTCCTTGCTGAAACTGAGGAGGACCTGAAGGGCTTGGTGCAGAAGGTCAAGAACTACAGCCTTCAATATGGATGAAGCTCAACATCAAGAAAACAAAGATTCTCACCACTGGGCCAATTGGCATCAATTGATGGATGGTGATGGATGGTGAAGAGATTGATATTGTTGACAGCTTCAATTTGCTTGGCTCTGCAGTCAACACTCTTGGTACCAGTAGCCAGAAAATGAAAAGATGAATTGCATTGGGAAAGTCTGTGGTCAGAGACCTCTCCAAAGTACTGAAGAGTAACGATGTCAGTCTGGAGACTAAGCTATGCCTAATACAGGCCATGGTCTTTGTCATTACTTGCTATGCATCAGAGAGCTTGACAATGACTAGGAATGATAGAAGGAGAGTTGATGCCTTTGAACTGTGGTGCTGCAAAAAAGTACTGAATATACCATGGACTGCTAGGAGAACAAACAAATTTTCCTGGAGAGGGTGAAGCAAGGCTGCTCCTTGGAGGGAAGGATTCTGAAGCTCCATCTTTGGACTATGTCCCATACTTTAGACATGTTGCAAGATGTGATCAGTCCTTGGGGAGGGACATCATGCTTGGGAGGGTTGAGGGACAGCATAGGAGAGGAAGACTCTCAATAATACGGATTGATTCAGTCACTGGGGTAATAGGTTTAAACGTGTCAGAGACAATAAGATTGGCAAGAGATAGAGAAAGGTTTAGGGCAGTTGTACAGAGGGTCACTATGAGTCACAGGTGACTCGACAGCACATAGCATCAACAACAACAACAATCACAGCATACAGATTGAATAGGTATGGAGATAGAATACAGCCTTGACACACTCCTTTCTTAATTTTAATCTCAATGCTTAGATTGTGCACATCTTATTAAATTAATGTCCTAGCTCTTCAACATTTTAAAGATGTCTTTACAGTAAATTTTCCCAATGCAAAACATCTTTCTTTTTTATTTCTTCCATTTACTTTTTCTCTTCCAATTTCTGGATGGTTGCTACCACAAATATCAATAACATATTCAAGTAAAAATTAATGAAAACTTTAGTCTTTTATCTACTTTTATTATTAAATTGAATATACCATAGATTACCAAAAGAACAAATATGTCTTGGGAAAAATGCAACTATGCTGCTCTCCTTAGGGGAAAGGATGGTGAAACTTCCTCTTACTTACTTTGGACATGTTGTCAGGCAGGCCTAGCCCTTGGGAAAAACCCTGATGTTGGGAAAGGTGAAGGATCCGAGAAAGAGAGAAAAACTCAACAAAATAAATTGATGTAGGGATTGTCACTGTAAGTTTGAGAATGTTGGAGAGGAGGAGGATGCCACAAGGTAGCTAAGGTTCAAAGCTGTTGGTCAAAAGGGTCCCTAAAAAATCACAATGGCCTACCTCTGGTGGCCTAATGGCAAGATGCTGCACTACAATACTAAAGTGTGTGGTTCAAATCCACGAGATGCTCTGCTGGAGAAGAAGGAACAATCTCCTCCTCGGCCAGTTGGATCTGA
>NW_006399834.1:8121275-8135165 GCF_000299155.1 Elephantulus edwardii | reverse complement strand
GAACTAACTCCTGACTGATTCTCCAGAGGGTTTTCAGAGGCTATAAATCAGAGGTGAGGAGATTCTCCCATCTTGCTCCTGTGAAGCAGTTGGAGCTTCACAGGTACCATCTTGGGTTAGTAGCTCAAGTCCTCATGGACTATAACACCACCATACTGTTGTTCAAAATGAACCGCAATTTTTGAGTCTTACTTTCTTCTTAATTTTTTATTAAAACTAGTAAGCAGTTCAGCTTTATAACAGCGCAGTGTGGAGAAATCAATCATAGCTGAAGGCTAAAATTTTGTTTATAGATTTCATGTTCTATCTATCCAGTTGAACAAGATTTTCTTTACCTTTTTTTTCTCAGATGCTGAGAAAGAATCTTAGGCTTCTAAGAGACAAGGTTCCATGGAGGAATGAAAAAGAAAAGGAATAAAGAAAAATAGGCAATCTCAAATTTGGATTTTTCTATAGAAAAAAAATACTCAAGCATGTAAAAATATATTTATATCAAAAGCAATATCTCTATAGCTACACTATTTGTTGTTGACTTAGAATACCATAAACTTGATAAAGGTGTTAATAAAATTTTATTCCTGAAACAGATGCAGATAAAGGCAAAGAATATTTTCATATGAAAGAGTACTTGGTAAGAAGATATCTGTATCAGAACTTGACTTTTACATCTATAATACACAAAATATTATTTGCAGAACTTTTAACGTAACATTTTCTCTTTTGCTAGTCAATAAATAGTACAATAAATTTTCACTCATGCTTGAGTGTGTTCAAGTACTCACAAGACTATATTACTGAAAATGTTTACAATATTTTCTTACTCACATTGGAAATATTTTTGTAAAAGCAGTAAGTCATATGGGGGCAGAAACACGTGATCTTTACTAATGTCCCAGGGGTAACTGCTCCATCATCATCATCCGCAGCACAAAACCAATTCCCATGAGATCAGACAGCTCCTCCATACTCCCCCATACTTCTTTCTACTAATTATGACACCAACTTTATTGCTCAATTCAGTTAAAAAATATGTTGTAATAGCTCACAGACCACACAGAACCATGTTCACAATTATACAGTATATTAGGGAAATCAAAAGACTGGCAACAGGACATAATTTGTTAGGACAGCTTCAGCAATGTACTCTTGAGGGCCTCACCCTTCAGCCTCGTGGCTGTTGGTCAGTATCACAAAGCACTTGTTTGTTGTGGTTATGTGCCATCGAGCCATCTGCGACTCATAGCGACCCTATGTACAAGAGCTCTAAACGTTGTTCTATCCTGTGCTAACCTAGCCATCTCAAAAGCACTTATTCCCACCGCTCCAGTCACAGAATCAATCCATCTCATCAAAGGTCTTCCTCTCTTTCACCGCCCCTCCACTCTGCCAAACATGATGTCCCTTTCCAAGGACCAGTCCCTCCTTGCAACATGCCCAAAGTATGTCAGACAAAGCTTCAGAATCCGTGTCTCCAAGGAGCATTCCGGCTTCACCTTCTCCAGGACAAACCTGTTTGTTCTCCTAGCAGTCCATGGTATATTCAACACTCTTCTCCAGCACCAAAGCTCAAAGGCATCAATTCTGTTTCTATCAACCCTATTCACTGTCCAACTCTCTGATGCATAGCATGTAATTGCGAAGACTAGAGCCCGGATCAGGCACACTTTAGTCTCCAGCCTGATGTCATTGCACTTCAGTACTCTTGAGAGGTCCCTCACAGCCGATTTTCCCAATGCAATTCATCTCTGGATTTCCTGGCTGCTGTTACCAAGAGTGTTGATTGTGGAGCAAGCAAACTAAAACTGTTAACTATCTCAGTCTCTTCACCATCCATACTGATGCTGCCAGTTGGCCCAGTGGTGAGAATCTTTGTTTTCTTGATGTTGAGCTTCAATCCATATAGGAGGCTGCAGTCCTTGACCTTGTGCAGCAAGCGCTTCAGGTCCTCCTCAGTTTCAGCAAGCAGGGTTGTGTCATCTGCATAACGCAGGTTGTTGATGACTCTTCCACCAAACCTGATGCCACATTCCTCTTCACAGTCCTGTCAATTATAGCTTTTACCTCATTTCTCCAGTAAACGTCGGCAAAGACTCCTAGCTCTAGTTCCATGGGGTAGGAGTCTCAAGGTCAGTTTGGTCTCATGTTGAATCTCTTGTTCTCTGTTGCAGCTAAAGCTGTTGCTCCTATAGTTCTTGTCTAAATGACAGCAGGACTCTTTGGCCTCAAAAGACACATACTCTGTATTTTCTGCTTCTTCTTTGTTACTAGTGAGATTTCCAGTTTTAGCTACTGAATCTGTTCACTTTAATGCCAAACATAGACAATTCCCTTGTGATTAAACCAATACACCCCATTTACATTTCCTCTCCATCTATGTGGTAGAGTCAAGTCCAATGGCTAGGAAAGTAATTCTGAACAAGCCTCCTCCCCTGTATACTACAGATCACCTCTGTTTTCTTTAGCCATTAACCTTCCATATTTTCCCTTACAATTATCTTACTAATAACTGCATTCATGACTGCATGTAAACCAATTACTTCAAGTCTCTTACCTAAATCTCCCCCTTTTTAGATAGCCAATTTCTGATTTGCCCATACCTAAATCAAACTCACACTCTGAGGGACAAACATGTCTGTTTTTCTAAAGAATTTCTGTTCCAGTTAAAGCATCTGAATCCATAAGCAAAGTCCAATCAAAACAAACCATGAAGTTGCAGCAATCAACAATAGCTCACAGCACAAAAAATCTTTTTTTTTTTCAGTTGGTTGGGTTCTGGTCAACTAATACCCTGCCCTCTGGCCATACTCAGCCAGATCAAATTGGGCATTAATTGCAAAATCAGGAGTCCACATTCCTTCCTGCTGGTCCCTTGACTCTTCCTTAGCTCCCTCATGAGGCCAATTCAACAAGCCAAGGGTTCTCATGACTCCCTGATCCTTAAGCCAGCAATTTTTTATTCATGTTTCTGTGTGTATGAGGTGGACAGTGTCAATTGAACATGTCTGAGTTCATCCTGTGGCTTCATTGCTGCATGTCTTCTACTTCCACTCCAGTGGATCCAGGTGGTCACCACGAGTGAGCATACATTCCAGATCCCTTTAACTTCAAGTCCTGGAAGGGAGCTCTGATAAACACCCACTTTACCCTGCCTCAGAAGGCAAACATTTTCCAGTTTAAAAAAAAAATTGAAGTATCTTTCCTCCCTTCTCTTTGTTCTTGCTTGTCTTTCTTTCAAATATAAATTTCTTCAATCAAAAGTCTCAGGAAGTCTACAAATCCATTAAAATCCAAATTTCCTTAGAGTACTGGGTGGGAGACAATCTTTCCTATGCCCTCTAACAAACTCTACTACTTTCAAAAAGCATATTTCAGGGAAAAATTTTCCTACCCCCACCCCTATTCAATTTGATAATTGACCAAAGATACAATTAAACATTTTCTAAATCTATAATTCCAGTATTAATCAGTATTAATTTATATATCTTAACATTACCACCTCCAGCAATCATTTATTCCCTCCTTGGGTAATTTGCTCATTTTTAAAAAATTTGCTATATTGTAATTTTAATGACATTTTTGATGAAAAGCTGGATTTTCATTCATTCATTGTTGCATAATTTTCTCCCTCCCCCAACTAGTCCATTTTGCTTTGCACTGCTTATTCTGGGCTGTTGTCATACAGATAATGCCTAATCACACAGTGTTCATTATTTATTCCCCCTTTTCTTATTTTCCCCCAAATCCCATGTCAGTCCTGTTTTATAACAGTGGTGTTATGCAGTATTTGTCCTTTTTTGGCTGAGATATTTTATTCAAAATAATATCTGCCAGGGTTACCCATGTTGTGTAATGTTTTAAGTGTTTGTGTTTTTCAGTGCTGGGTAGTATTCCTTGTTTTTCTATCCTTTAATTTGTTGATGGATGTTTGGACTGCTTCTATCTTTTTGCTATTGTGAATAACACAACCATAAACATGGATGTGCATATATCTGTTTGAGCTGTAGCTTTGGTTTCTTTAGGGTATATTCCTAGTGGTGGACTTGATGAATCAAGTGGTATTTCTATTTCCACCTTTCTGAGAAAATGTCATACCACCTTCCATAGTGATTGTACCATTTTACATTCCCACCAGCAGCGAATAAGGGTTTCAGTCTCTCCACGATCTCAACAGCATTTGTTTTTTGCTGCCCTGTTGAACTTTGCTATTGTTACTGAGGCAGCATTCACTTTTATATCTTAACATTACTATATGGAAGAATCAGACACAGTAATGTGGAGATAGTTAAATCAAGAAAAACCTTAACACATAACAATGTAAAGAATTCCCAGTTTCATCTTTATTCTTTACCCTTAAATTATCTTATCATAAGCATGTAACCTCAGGCCTGTACCCTTTATCTTATGTCAAAAGCAGCTTCTCAACTTTTCTTTCCAGTGTAGTAGCAGCAAAACTAGCATTTTTAACTGTAATTCCCAAGACCTTAATTTCTTACTCTTACAGAATCCCACACTTCCATGACATTGAGCCATTGCAACAAATCCTGCTTCTGACATCAATTGTAACAGCAGGAAAGACTGTGTAAAAAGACCTCTACTTGCTCTCCAGGGAGAACTATCCCCATCATCATCATCCACAGGGCAAATCCAATTCCATTAGGTTAGACGTGACCTCTCACACTCCCACACATTTTTCTACTAATTCCAACACCAATTTTATTGCTTTATTTGGGTACAAAATACATTATAATAGTCACAGACCACATATAATCATACTCACGATTTTGAGGTTTTTTGATTGATAATAGGATACAATTTCTAAGCTTCTGAAACGCTATAGCAGGAACCTGAGCTTTCAGTCTTGTGGCGTTAAGTCAGTATTATAAATCTCTTAGTCCTACCAAATTTGTCTCTTCTCCTTCCCTAAGTCTTCCAACAAACTTGAGTGAAGGCCAACTTCTGGTTCCATGGGGTGGCAAACCCAAGGTCAGCTCTGTCTCATGTTGGGTCTTTGGTTCTCTGCTACAACAGCTGGTGCTATTACTCCTGTAGGCCTTTATCTGAGTGATGTAGGAATCTTTGGTCCCAAAGGAAATACACTGTACATTCTCTACTCTTTCTTTGCTGATGATAAGATTCCTTATTTATGCTGTTGAATATGTTCAATTTAATGGCAAGACTAACCAATCTCTGCGTAACAGACTAATATACCCCTTTCAAATGTCCCTGTTCATCTATGTGGCAAAGTAAACCCCAATGACTAGGAAAGTAATTTTGAACAATAAGCCTTTGTCATCATAATTTTTGAAAATTATTGTCTTGATACCATTCAAACCAATAAAAAATTTCATATGTGGCATATGAATAATGGTTTGACTGTGAGCACCTAGCTAAAAATTAATTATATGATTTAGAAAATAGGGTTCTCTGACTTGTGCAAGAATAATATTTAGAAAACAACCAACTTTTCTTTTTTTTCATTCATGCTACAAAAGGGTAAGGATTTTGTCTTCTAAATAAGGTGTATTGTTATTGTTGCTAGATGCTGTTGATTACAACCCATAGCGGCCCTGTGAACAATAGATCTGATACTTGTCCTACCATATGCCTTTCTCACATTTCCTGAAACACTAGAAACCATTGTGGCAGTTACTGTGTCAATCCACTTGATTGAAAGGCCTTTCTCTCCTTTGCTGACCTTTTGCCTTTCTAGACATGATGTCCCTCTCCAAGGAACAGCTTCTCCTAGCCACATTCCCAAGTATATGGGGTGAAGCTACATCATCTTTTCCTCCAAGGACCGCTTTGGCTGCACTTTCTCCAAGACTTTTTTCCCCCCCTGCAGTCAATGGATGTTTGGTATACTCCTCTCTAACACCGCAGCTCAAAGGCATCTCATTCTCTCATCCTTATTCACTGTCCAGCTCTCAGATACATAACAAGTGATTTGAAAGATTATTCCCTGAAGCAGACACAGCTTGGTCCTAAAACTGACATCATTGCTCCTCAATAATTTAGAGGGGTTCCTGACTACAGCCTTTCCCAGTGCAGTGTGCTTCCTAATTTCCTGACTACTGGTACTGAAGATGTTGATTGTGGATCCAGGTAAAATGAAATTGGTGACAATTTCAGTCTTTTCTCCATCTATCATGATGTTGCCTTGTGATTCAGTGTTAAGACTTTTTGTTTCTTGACATTGAGATGCAATCTATATTGAAGGCTTTATTCTTTGATCTTATACAACAAGCCTTTCAGGTGATGCTGCCTTTCAGCAAGCAAGGTTGTGTCATCTGCATAACGCAGGTTATTAATGAGTCTCCCTCAAATCATGATGGTACATTCCTCTTCATAGAGTCCAGCTTCTTAAATAATTTGCTCAGTATACAGATTGAACAAGCATGGAGAGAGAATACAACCCTGTCCCACTCCCTTTTTAATTTTAAACCATGTAGTGTTCCCTTGCTCTGTTCACACAGCAGCCTCTTCGTGCATGCATAGGTTTTATCTGAGCACAATTACGTGCTCTGGGATTCCCATTATTCTCAGTGTTAGCCATAAATTACTATGATTTACAAAATCAAATGCCTTTGCATAGTCAATAATGCATAAATAGACATTCCCCTGGTATTTTTTACTTTCAGCCAGAACACGTCTGACATCAGAAATGATATCTCTGGTGTCATAGCCTCTTCTAAATCCTGCTTGTACTTGTGGAAGTTCTCTATGTATTGTTCTAGCCATTTTGAATGATCTTCAATAGTATTTTGCTTTCACCTAATACTATAGATACTGCTCAATAGTTTCCACATTCTGTAAAACATCAAGTATACTAGAGACGAACTCAATATTCACGCTAAAGAATCTCAGATTACCAAGTCAGCACTCCCTTAAACTTTGATAGCTTGAATTGAAACTTCAGTAGGTGGCCATAACAACTGAGAGCTGAACAATGAATAAAGAGGATAGGAAAATAATTGATGCCTTTGAGCTGTGATGTTGGAGAACGCAACATTCCATGGATGGCCAAGAGAACAAACAGATACATCTGGGGATGGTGTAGTTGGACTGCTCTTTGGATGCAGGAATGATGAGTCTTTGCCTCATGTATTTTGGGCATGTTGTTAGGAGCGGCTATTCTTTTGGAGAAGAACATGATGCTGGGAAGGGTGGAGGGTAGGAAACGGAGTGAAAGACTCTCAGCCAGGTGGATTGACATGGTGACTGCTGCAATGGGCTCTTGTGTATCAGGAAGTATGAGTATGGCACAGGATAGAACAGGGTTCAGGTCTTTTGTTCATAGTATCACTATGAGTTGTACTCGACTCGATGGCATCTAACAACAACAAGAAGTTACTTTATCCTTACTCTTAAGAGCTGATATTTCATTTTATGGTGAATGATTTATTAAGCATCTGAAATAGATAATTAATGTCATAGGGTTGTCATGTACTAAATTTACAAGTAATTTTTAACCATAATTGCTTTATTAGACTTTTGGCCTTATCTATTAAATTTAAAGTATTTTTTATATAATTTGGTATTAAAGATTTTACAAATCTGAAATGACATATATCATGCTAGAATAGTCATATAATCAATATTCATACTAAATTATTGAGTAAAATTAGTTTTCATATTTATAAATCCTTTGTATAACTTTTTTATATCAATGTTTGTTAATGTGTTCATAAAATACCCAGATTATTCAGAAAAGTTTCTATACAATTCACCATCTATGTAAATGAGTTCTATAATTCAAGTCATGAAATACTTTATTCAAAAATAGAATTAAAAAATAACCACAAATTAAAAGAGTTCTATTGGTTTCTATATTTCTAGATACAGTTTTAGAAAATAATATAATTATACAGTGACAAGAAGCTGTGCTGCAATCCTAAAGGCACGCTGTTTGAGGCAACCAGCTGGTTCCCTGGAGAAGAGTTGGCAATCTCCTCCCGTGCAAAACCCTCTGAAAACCCATCAGAGGTTCAGCTATGGGTTGGTTCTCACTCGACAGTATATAACAACAACAACAACATTAAGTACTGTATTTCTTAAATGAGGAAGTAAATAAATATTCACTGAAAGTGTAGAATAATTTTTTCTCCAATTTTCTATTCTTATTTGATTTTACTATGAAGTCTACAAAAAGTTATTTTATAGACTGTGATTCTACACAGTCAATGATTTATTCATAGCAAATACCTTTTATAAGAAACATAAATGCAGGCTATACACACTATTTCACCTGATAGGATGCACAGAAATCAGACTGATTACAGCTGAGGAAGGAACCATTGGAGAAGTTCGATATCAGCAATGAAAACTAGGCCAGGTGCTGTTTGTGGAACAGACCATTAATTGCTCATATGCAAGTTCAAATTAAAACCAAAGAATGTTAAACCATATCCACTGGAATAAAAATTTCACCTTCAGTCCATCTCCCATGAATTTAAAAACCAACACAGGAATAGGTTTGAGGCCTTGAACACTAATGAACGAAGAACAGATAAGCTGCGGGAAGAGATCAAGAATATCGCTCATTAGGAATGCAAAAAGTCATTACAAAGAAGGAAGAGAAGAAAAGATTAAAATGGATGTCAGAAGAGACTCTGAATATTGCACTAGAGTGCCTAGAAACCAAAGCAAAGGGAAGAAATCAAAAGGTTAAGGAGCTGAATAGAAGATTTCAAAGAGCTCCTCTGGAAGACAAGGCAAAATACTATAATAAAATGTACAAGGAGCCAGAGTCAGAAAATCAAAAGGGCTGAACTCATTCAGCATTTCTTAAGTGGAAAGAACTAAAGAATAAATTCAAGCCACAAGTTGCAATGCTTAAAGATGCTTTGTGCAGAATATTGAATGATTCAAAAAGCATTAAGAGCACATGGAAGGAGTATACAGAGTCATTGTACCAAAAAGAATTGGCTGACACAGAAGAATTTCAAGAAACAAAATATGAGCAAAAGGCAATGGTGATGAAAGAGGAAGTGCAGGCTGCTCTTAAGGACTTGGAAAAAAATAAAGCCCAGGAATTGATGGAATATCAATTGGTGTATTTTAGCAAACAGATCCTGCCATGCATGTGCTCTCCAAGTTGTGTCAAGAAATCTAGAGGACAACTGCTTGGCCAACTGACTGGAAGAGATCCATATTTATTCCCATTCCAAAAAAAGGTGACCCAGCAGAGTGTGGAAATTATAGAACAATATCACAAATATCACACACTAGCAAAATCCTACTGAAGATTATCCAGAAAAGACTTGAACAGTACATTGACAGAGAACAATCAGAAATATGGGCTGGGTTTAGAAGAGGTCATGGCACTAGACACATTATTGCAAATGTCAGATGGATCTTGGCAGAAAGCAGAAAGTACCAGAAGAATGTTTATCTGTGTTTCGTTGACTATGCAAAGGCATTTGACTGTGTGGATCACAATAATTGTGGCTAACCTTGAAGAAAATAGGAATTCCAGAACACTTGGTTGTGCTTATATGAAATGTTTACTTGGACCAAGAAGCAGTCCTTAGAACAAGGAAACACTGCATGGTTCAAAATCAGAAAAGGAGTCCATCAGGGATGCATCCTGTTGCATACAATTTCAATCTGTATGCAGAACAGATCATTCAGGAAGCAAGGCTTTATGAGTAGGATTGTGGCATCAAGATTGGAGGAAGACTCATGAACAACCTACTATATATTGATGATACAACCTTGCTTACTGAAACTGAAGAAGACCTGTGGCACTTGCTGCAAAATGTCAAGAACTTTAGTCTTTAATATAGATTGAAGCTCAACATCAAGAAGGCATAGATCCTCACCACTGGGCCAACTGCCAGCACCATGATAGATAAAGAAGACACTGAAATTGTTAGAAATTATAGCTTGCTTGGATCCACAATCAACTCTCATAACACTAGCAGTCAGGAAATCAAAAGATGAATTGCACGGGGAAAATCTGCTGTCATGGACCTCTCCAGAGTGCTGAAAAGTAACAATGTCAGTTCATATACAAATGTGCGCCTATTTTAGGTCATGGTCTTCTCAATTACTTGTTATGCTTCAGAGAGTTGGACCATGATTAAGGATGACAGAAGAACAGATACCTTCAAATTGTGGTGCTGGAGAAGAGTCTTGAACATACTATGGACTGCCAAAAGTCTTGGAGAGGATGAAACCAAGTCTCTCTTTGGAGGCTAGGATTTTGAAACTCTGCCTCACATACTTTAGGCATGTGGCCAAGAGAGATCGGTCCTTAAAGAAGTACATCATGCTTGGAATGGTGGACAGACTGCACAGGGTAGGAAGACCCCAGATAAGATAGATTGATACCGTATCTAGGGTTTGGTGTGTTGGAATTAATGAGACTGGCTCAGGACAGGGAAGTTGTCAGAGCTGCTGTATATCACAGGCACTTAAAGGCACAAAGCAACAACAACAACATACTATACTGGTTGTTTATTTTTATTTAAGCCTCTTGTTTAGAGTCAACAAGACCTCAGGGAGGGTCTTTGTATTTAAAAGTCAGTTGTTATTTTCTTTTGGAGGAACATTCTTATTAGTTTACAGCACTCCTCTGTCAATATGCTGTAGCCATTGGGGTGTCAAATGCCATCATGGTTACCCATAGTGGACAGTGTTTAGTGAAGCTCCAAGTTTAAGACAGCTTTGGAAGCAGGAGTGGCATCCACTTTCTAAACATCAGGCCTCCAGAAACTATGAACATTGATAAATGTCAATAGTTATAGAAAGTCTTCGGGCCTTTTGTTCATAGGGTCCCTATGAGTTATGCTCAATCTGAAGGTAGACAACAACAATAAAACAACAACCACAACAATTGTAATACCATGCATGTGTCAGAATCAAGGATCATTTCATTTTTTTGGTGCCCAAGTCAACTTCCATAGTAAATGAAATTTATATACGTTGTTGCTGTTGTTGTTATGTGTTGTTGAGTCACTTGCAACTCATAGAGACCCTATCTATGTACAAGACCTCAAACCTGTTTCAACCTCACTGTCTCTAACACACCTACTCCCATTACCCCAATCACTGAATCGATCCATCTCATCAAGGTTCTTCTTCCTCTCTTGCTCTGTCCCTCCACCCTCCCAAACATGATGTCCCTCTCCAAGGACTGGTCCCTTCTTGCAACATGTCCCAAGTATGTCAGATGAAACTTCAGAATTCTTGCCTCCAAGGAGCAGCCCAATTTCACTCTCTCTCCAGGACAAACATGTTTCTTCTTGCTCTGTTCTGATGATTGTCTCTTGTTTCACGTATAGGTTTCGCATAGCGCAATAAAAAGTTCTGGGGTTCCCATTCTTCTCAGAGTCAGCCACAGTTTGTTATGATCCACACAGTTAAAAGTCTTTGCATAGTCAATAAAACACAGATAGACATTCCTCTGGTACTTTCTACTTTCTGCCAGGAACCATCTAACATTAGCTATATTATCTCTAGTACCATGGCCTCTTCTTCTAAAACCAGCCTGCACATCTGGCAGGTTTCTGTTGACATGTTGCTCCAGATGTTTTTGGATAATGTTCATTAGAATCTATTTTGCATGTGATATTGATAATTGTTCGATAATTTCTGCACGCTGACGGGTCACCATTCTTGAAATGGGAAAAAAATATTGATCTCTTCCATTCACCATAACTTTTATAAATTAATCCTGATGGATGAAAATGGAATAAATCTATAATATCTTTTTTTTATATTGTGATTTTAGCAAAAGTTTACAGAAAAGTTGGATATTTTTATTCATTCATTGTACATTTTCCTCCCTAACACCCCGGTTTAAAAAATAATTCATTTTTGCATAATTTCCTCCCCCTAGTCCACTTTGCTGTTGTTGTTAGTTGTTATGTGCTGTCGAGTCACCTGTGACTCATAGCGACCCTATGTACAACAGTCTTAAACCCTGCTCTGACACCCACCCCGATTATCCCAGACCCTGAATCAATCCACCTTATAGAGGGTTTTCCCCTCCTACACTGTCCCTCCACCCTCCCAAGCATGATGTGCTTCTCCAAGGACTGGTCTCTCCTTGCAACATCCAAAGTATGTCAGACGAAGCCTCAGAATCCTTGCCTTCAAGGAGCATCCTGGTTTAACCCTCTCTGTGTTGAACCTGTTTGTTTCCTTAGCAGTTCATGGTACTTTCAAAACTCTTCTCCAACACCACAGTTCAAAGGCATCAATTCTCCTTATATCCTCCCATGTCATTGTCCATCTGTCTGACGCATAGCAAGTGATTGAAAAGACCATGGCCTGTATCCGGAGTATCTTAATCTCCAGAGTAACACCATTGCTCTTTAGTACTTTGGAGATGTCCCTAACAAGACATTCTCATAATAATATATCTTCTGATTGCCTGGCTGCTGGTGCCAAGAGTGTTGACTGTGGAGGCAAGCAAACTAAAGCTGTGAACAATCTCAATCTCTTCACCATCTATTATGATGCTGCCATTCAGCCCTGTGGTGAGAATCTTTGTTTTCTTGATAATGAGCCTCAATCCATATTGAAGATTGAAGTCCCTGACCCTTTGCAGCAAGTGCTTCAGGTCCTCTTCAGTTTCAGCAAGCAGGGTTGTGTCATCTGCTTAACGAAGATTGTTGATGAATCTTTCTCCAATCCTAATGCCACACTTCTCTTTATACAGCCCAGCCTCCTGGATAATCTGTTCTGCATATAGGTTGAAAAGGTATAGAAATAGGATACCCTGGCATACTCCCTTCCCAGTTTTGAACCATGCGGTGTTTACTTGCTCTGTTCCGATGACTGCCTCCTGGCCCAAGTATAGGTTTCACATTAGCATGATCAACTGTTCTGGGATTCCCATTCTTCTCAGTCAGCCATAGTTGTGGTCCAATTTGCCATGTACCTTTTATTCTGGATTTTTGTCATTAAAATAATGCATAATCATATATTCCTTTTAAACAACTCTTTCATCTGTCCCAATCAAGTGTTCATTATTTATCCCTTCTTTTCTTAGTTTCCCACCAACCCCCATGTTCTTCTTGTATAACAGTGGTGTTATGCAGTATTTGTCCTTCTGTGACTGAGATAGTTTTTTAATTTAAAGGTCTTTTCATAAAATTTCCGGTTACAAATAATTACAATGTAATGTTGGTTAGGAGATTTCTGGAAATTAGAGTATGTTTTATGTTGGGTTTTCCTGTTTTTGTTAGTTGTCACTTATTTGAATATTAACATCACCCTATGAATGACAGACATGAATGGCCTTGAGTCTATTCTTGCAGCCACTGTGTCAGTTCACCTTGTTAGGTGTCTTCCTCTCTTTCCTAATCCTCCACCTTTCCAAGAATGATATCCCTTTCCAAGAACTAGTCTCTCCTAGCAATATGTCCAAAGTATGAGAGACAAAGCTTCACCATCCTTGCTTCAAAGGAGCATTTTGGCTGCACATTTTCAAGACGTAACTGTTTGTTCTTTTGGTAGTCCATAGGATGTTTAATACTCTTCCCCCAAACCTCTACTCAGAGGCCTCAATTTTTCCGTCTTCCTTATTTATTGTTCAGCTTTCAGAAGTATAGCAAGCAATTGAAAAGACTATCATCTGAGTCAGGCTCATCTTAGTCTTCAAATCAAGATCATTGCTTTCCAGGATTTTGGATAGGTCCCTGATGTCCAAAGCAATATGTATTCTGGTCATCTGATTGCTGGTATGAAGGCTGTTGATAGTTGTTGTTGTTGTCGTTATGTGCTGTCGAGTCGTTTGCGACTCATAGCGACCCTATGCACAATAGCCCTAAACCCTGCTCTATCCTGCGCCAACCGGACTGCCTCTGACACACCCATCCTGATTACCCCAGTCACCAAATCAATCCATCTCATAGAGGGTCTATCCCTCCTGCGCTGTCC
>NW_006399834.1:8111146-8111940 GCF_000299155.1 Elephantulus edwardii | reverse complement strand
CTCGAGTATTTTATAAATTCTAGATATAAGTTCTTTGTCTGACATGTCATTACCAAAAACAGACTGGGAAAAAGTTTTTGGTAATGACATGTTTCATTTTTAATAGACATGGGGGTTACCGTCTCTGTCCTCCCCGCCTTCTCATGCACCACAACTCCTTTCCAGGTTGTGGTCATGGGAATTGATGAAAAGCATACTTACCCACATAAGACTCCTCCCTTGCCGTGTGTGTTAGATAAATTTCCTTTCCCACACTCTTTTTAAATTATGTCCTCCTGCTCTGTCCTCCTATTGGGTAAAGATATTCTCCAAAATCTCCTCGTCACTATTTCTCTCTCCCCAGGTCCTTCCCTTCCCCTTCTTCTCCCACTAATTTCTCACCTATCAACATCCTCAGCCTCTGACTCTGCCCCCCTTTACCTCCTGATAATTGTTAATCCTGTAGTCTGAGAGACCTCAAATTTGGCCAGTAGTAGCTTCCCACCATGCACCTGTTCTTATCTCTCTTAAAGATCCTACTAAGTTTCTGTCATGTCCCTAGTTTCCTATCTCAGGTCTCATCGTCATGGAATCCACCTTATTATTACCAGGTTTCTCAGCCAAGAGCTTCTGATACCTACCATCTCCCCATGTAACACTCCCATCTTGCTGGTATGCAAATCTTCAGGTGCTAGAGGATTGTTCAGGATTTACTCCTCATTAATGAGGCTATTCTCCCATCCACCCTGTAGTCCTTAACTCCTACACCTTAACTACACATTTCACCGTCCTTGATCTTAAGGAGGCCTTCTTTA
>NW_006399834.1:8106489-8110404 GCF_000299155.1 Elephantulus edwardii | reverse complement strand
GGAGGGGAAGGCCCTGTGGGAGGTGGATTGATTCAGTGACTGGGGCAATCGGGATGAGTGTGTTGGTGACAATGAGATTGGCACAGGACAGAGCAGAATTTAGAGCTGTTGTACATAGGGTCGTTATGAGTCAAAAGTGACTCAACGGCACATAACAACAACAACAACAACAACAACAACAACAACAACAACAATAATATAACCAAAAAGTCTGGGATGATAAGCCTGCAGGGCTGCACTGAATCCTGTGGAACAACTTAACTTGCTGACAACAGCTGTAGCCAGTCAGTGAGCTTCATGACCACTTCCTCTCCCAAGAGATGACCCCTTCCCACCGAGTGGTTAAAAGCTTTTTCACTCCCACACATGTGCGACTTCTCTGCCCTTTGCTGCCCCTATCTGGCCTGGTACAGTGAATCTTGCTCGAGAGCTCCAACAAAAAGCTTCTTTAGGTTTCTGTGCCTGTTTTACATTACATATAGGACTAAGTCACACCATTCTTTCTACCAAAGAACATTATAGCTACACTTCATTCAAGACAGAGTTGTTACTTATTCTGCTAGTTAATTGCAAATTCAATGTTTTTCACTAACATCATTATTACAAAATGTCAATTCTTCTTTGAGCTTCACTGTTTAGTTTTCACATACATATGCTGTCCTTGTGTACCATCAAGTTGGAACTGAATCATAGCTTACCCTCCAGTGGGTTTTCAGAGGCAGTAAATTGCTCGGTAGGAGATTGTCCATTCCCCCTCCCCCCCAACCCGCCGCCAGATTGCGTGGTGGATCCAAACTTCTACTTTTTCATTGATAGTGTAGTTCCTTACCACTAACCCACCAGATTTATAGTTATCCCCCAAACAGGTGATGCAATATAGTGTGGAAATAATATCACTATTATCACACACAAGCAAAATCCTGCTGAAGATTATCCAAAAAAGACAGGAATTGTACATCAACAGAGAACTGCCAGAAGTGCAAGCTGGATTTAGGAGAGGCAATGGCAGTAGCGATATCGTAGCCAATGTCAGATAGATCTTGGATGAAAGCACAGAGTGCCAGAAGAATGTGTTTCATTGACTATGCAAAGGCATTTATTTGACTGTGTGGATCACAACATATTGCAGCTAACATTGGGAAGCATGGAAATCCCAGAACACCTGATCATTCTGGTGTCCTTTACTTTCATTCAACACTCAACTAAAGCCAGCAATTATAGTCCCCATTGCATGTCCTCTTCTGAATATGGCTTGAATTTCTTGCTTTTTTCTATCAATATACTGCTGCACTTTCTTTGAATTCTTTTCGCCAAGATTTTATTTATGTGTAATTCTATTAATGTTGTTCTACAAGTTCCACATTCTGTTGGTCATCTTTCTGAAATAGGCATAAATTGAATGATGATATGGATATTTTCCAGTTGGTTGGCAGGTAGTGATCCTCCAAAATTCTTGGCATAAACAGTGAGCATTTAAAGCCTTGCAACTAATTTTGATGTATCTAATTGGTAGTCCTTCAGTTCCTAGAGGCTTGTTCTTTGCCAATATCTTTAGTAGAGCTTGTATTTCTTTCTTTAATGTAATTGTTTCTTGATCATCACTTGCATCCTATTAATAGTTAAACTTTAAGCAATCATTTTCAGTACAATGAGTTGGTACATTCCTTCCAATTTTTTTAGATGTTTTCTGTGTAATTCAATATTTTATCAATAGAGTTCTTCAAAATTCTAACTCTAGGCTTGAATTTTTTTCTTCAATTCTTTTAGTTTAAGGAATACCAATTTTTTCTACATTTTTGGTCTTTTCTTTAACTCTAAACCTTCGCTCGTTCCAAATCAAATATATTTTTGGTATGATTTTAAATTCAGGTGGGATAAAGTTAAGGTCATATTAGGGCCTTTGCAGATTTGTTTGAATTGTCTTCAGCTTCAGTTTGAACTTGTATGTGAGTAATTTATGTTCTGTTCCACATACAGCCTTGTTCTGACTAATACTGAGTTTTTTTCATCCTCTTTACCCACAAATGTAGTCCATTGATTCAAGTGAAATCCATGGGTATTCATGCCATTAGTATTTTTTTAAATAAAAAATATTTGCAATTAATAAATCACTGATTGTACTAAATTCTATGTCGAGGACTCTCCTTTATAGGGTCACTATAGGTCACCTGCGACTCGACGGCACTTAACGACAACAACAACAACAGCAACAACAACTAAATTCTAGTATGGGATCTCTAGCTTCATTTCTACATGAAGATCATATTTTCCAACTAAGAATCTGTTTTCTTTGTTTCCTAATTCTGCATTTCAATCATCAATTAGTAGTAGTAGTATTTCCCTGTTTTGTCTTTCTGCTGAAATCTTTCCTCAGAGCTTTCCTCTGAAATCTTCTTTCAACTCTCTATTCCATCATGTCTTCCTCTTCTTTTAGCTTTTTGATGTTTCAGAGTTTCTGAGCTTTCATTTATCTCTGTTCCAGAAAATTCCAGAGCCTCTTTTGACATCCATGTTAGTATCCTATTTGTATTAAATAGCCTTTCCCCCCCTTCATCTACAATGTCCTTGTTATTATCTGACATCTTGTCATTAGTGTTTAGAATGTCAACTCTACAGATAGTCTTTAAAATCAGTAAGATACTCAAAGTAGTTCTCTAGGTTTTTAGGCTTTTTTTAAATTTTATTTTAATGAAAGTTTATAAAGAACTTGGATTTCCATTCATTCATTGTTGCCCATTTTCCTCCCTGACCCTCATCCCCCCCAGTTTGTTTTTTTTTCCTTAGAGAAAAAAGTTCTTTCTTTGTTATACAGTACCCCCTCCCCAGGAGCCACTTTACTATGCAACTCCTATCTGACTCTCATCATGTCAATAATACCTAATCACATATGCCTTTCATACAGTTCTCCTCTTTGTCTGTTTCAAAGCCATGTACATTATATAATGTATCCCATCTTTTCTTAGTTTCCTCCCAATCTACATATCAGTCCTTTTCTATAACAGTGGCATTATGCAGTACTTTTCTTTCTTCAGCCTAAACTTGAATTTGCATATAAGCAAATGATGGTTTGTTCTGCAGTCAGCCCTGGACTTGTTTTGACTAGTGATATGAGTTTCTTCATTGGGTGTTTACAAAGACATAGTTTAATTTCTATATATTCTATCTAGAGAAGTTCACATGTGACAACCTTATTGTCTCTGACACACCTACCCTCTTTATCCCAGTCACTGAATCAATACAGTTTTTTAATTCTAGAAAAAGATGATTGTAAAAGAAAGATTTGCTGGTCCTACAAAATTCCATTATTTGATCATTAACATGTTTTTTATCTCTGAGGACATATTTTACAGCTATTTTTCTTCTTTTTTCTAACATTAGCATTCCAATTACTAGTTATCTTGAATATGTTTGATAAATTCAGACTGAAGAAGTTGGTAAAAATAATCCAGAATAGTAACATTGTGCTGTAGCTTATTGCATTTGGAACCAACTTTTAACTTACCCTCCAGCAAGTTGTCCAAGATTTTAAGTCATAAAGAAGGAGATTGCCTATCTTTCTCCTGCAGAGCCACTGGTTGATTTAACTGCCATATAGGTTACAATTTGGGGTTAGCAGTGCAACCCCCTATGGACTAAGCCAACAGAGTTCTCTGTTTTAAGCATGGATATGATAAAAAAATATAATACCAAAGGTGACTTGAGCCTAATAACTTCCTCAAATATAATAACTGACCATTGTTTTCTCACATAAAATTCTGTGTTCTCATTTGAAATCTCGCAAGCTTAAGAAATTTAAAAAAAATGTTATTTAAAAGAGATTCAAAAAAAGAAAATCACATTTCAGCAGTTGGCGGTGTTCTGTGCTGTCAAGTCACTTGTGACTCAGCCATCCTCTGTTCAATAGCCCTGAAACCT
>NW_006399834.1:8092903-8105874 GCF_000299155.1 Elephantulus edwardii | reverse complement strand
AGTGGAGAGTCTGTTTGTTAAAATATGTCAATTGGTATGCTGTCCATTTGTGGGGTCTTGTTTTTACCAGTTCTTTCAGAGCAGCTTGAACTTCTTCCTTCATCATTACAGGCTCTTGCTCATGTGTTGTTTCAGGAAATTCTTCTGTCAGCCAATTCATTTAATATTCTGCCCAAAGCATCCTTATGTACAGTAACTTAAGACTTGAATTAGTTCTTCAATTCCTTCAGCTTAAAAAATGCTGAGCAAGCTCTGCCCTTTTTGATTTTCTGACTCTGGCTCTTTGCATATTTCATTATAATACTTTGCTTTGTTTTCTGGCACTTTCCTTTGAAATATTCTGTTTAGCTTCTTAATTTCTTGATTTCTTCACTTTGGTTTCTTGGCACTCTAGTGCAATATTGAGTCTCTTCTGATATCTATCTTGGTCTTTTCTTTCTCTTCTGCCTTTGTAATGACCTTTTGCAGTCTTCATGGATGATATTCTTTATATCCTCCCACAGTTCATTGGGTCTTCGCTCATTGGTGTTCAAGGCCTCAAACCTGTTTCTGAGATTTCAGCAGTAGCTTTCCAAAATATTTTCTGTTTCTTTCTAAAATGGTAGTAGACTCAGTGTTTTACAACTCTTAGTGTTGTTTTTGTTTTAGTGGTGAAAATTCAAATATCCCTGTTTCTAATTTCTACCATCACAGTTCACTGCTTTGCATCTAGTACAACATGCTGTGCACTAAACCCGAGAGCTTTTTTGCTATTTATTAAACTCACTACCTTTGATCCAATTCTGACTCATAATGAGCCTCCATTGGGGTACTCTCAATCAGAGGTGACTTCTCATCTTTCTCTCAAGGAGTTGCCAATGTATTTGAACCATTGGAGACTCAGCTACATGCTACATACTTGCCCAACAGACCAGGTTTAATTTTCAAGAGAATGTTGTTAAAATAAATTATTTAAATAAAAAATGGAAATGCAAATATGATTCATATTATTGGAATTTATTCTTCTTCTCCAATGTGAACATAAAGATAACATTTATTAACTTTATTAAGTTTGGAGAAAGACTAATCTACAAGATTTAAAATTTTTTATTTAAGATTTTTTTATTTAAATATTGCAAGGTAACAATAAATAGCTGTTTATACATAATGGAGTATTGGTGACATAGTGTGTATTATGTGTGTTGCTAACTGAAAGTTCAGAAATTCAAATCCACCAGGCTAGTCTGCTTGGCTCCATAGTCAACAGTCTTGGCACCAGCAGCCAGGAAATTAAAAGATGTATTGCAATGGGAAAGTTTGCTGTTAGGGACCTCTCCAAAGTACTGAAGAGCAATGGTGTCTCTCTGGAGACTAAAGTGCATCTGATACAGTTCATGGTCTTTGTAATCACTTGTTATGCATCACAGTTGGACAATGATTAGGGAGGATAGAATGAGGATTGATGCCTTTGAGCTTTGGTGTTGGAGCAGAGTATTGAAGGTACCATGGATTGATAAGAAAACAAACAGATTCATCATGGAGAGGATTAAACCAGGCTGCTCCTTGGAGGCAAGGATTCTGAGGCTTCATCTGACATACTTTGGTCATGTTGTAAGGAGAGACCAGTCCTTGGAGAGGGACATCATGATTGGGAGGGTGGAGGGACGGTGCCAGAGGGGAAGGCCCTCTATGAGGTAGATTGATTCAGTGGCTGGGGTAACTGGGATGGGTGTGTCAGAGACAGTGAGATTGGCACAGGAGAGAACAGAGTTTAGGGCTGTTGTACATAGGGTCACTGTAAGTCACAAGCGACTCCATGGCACATAACAACAAACAACAACACACTCAAAAAGAGAAAAATGGGCAATCTCTTCCTGGAAAGATAGACAACCACATAAAACTGATAAAGGGTCACTATTGTGGCAGTGCACTATTGATATTTATCCACTATAGCCATAAAATTAATTTACATTGTGTTTTCATTTGTGTCTACATTGCATATTTTAAGCATTCTGCTCTGTGGAAGAAAAGTCTGCAGTCTTCTTTAGCAAGATTTAAAGCCATGGAAAGATGATGGAGGGCCACTACAAAAAGGAATCCTCTGTCCAATAGAGAATTTGATTTGGAATGACTATCACATTATCTCTTCAAGAAGAAAGTATATGATTTTTCTCCCTGAAGCTGTTCTACACTAAATCTTGAAAAAGGAAATGACTTTTGATTATCTATTCAAGTTTTAATACTAAAATCAGGTGTTCTTGGCTTATGTTTTGAAAAGAAAATTTACCATAGCAAGAACATGGAGACAAACCAAATGTCCAACCACAATCAAATGGATTGAGAAATTATGATGCAGTCACATGATGGAATACTGTGCACATGCAGGAGCAATGATTTTGTAAATTACCACTTAACTTGATAGGGACTGAAGACATTAGGCTAAGTGAACTGACTCAGTCCCATAAGGACAAATATTGTAAAAGACCATTATTGTAGAAAGATTATGAGGATCCAAGGTACGGGAGGGTGGGAACAAATGGGCGTGGATGGAGGGTTGTGGTTATTCATAGGGTAATGAAATCTGATGGTGAAGGGGGTGGGTGAAGGGAATGGAAAAGATTTGGTGTGAAAACCAATGTATATGGACTTTGTAAACAGACCAGTATAAAATAATAATAATAAAAAAGACATTTTAGAATACTTATTACTGGCCATGTGAAAAGCTTTTGCTATCATTTTATTTTTGAGTAGAGATTAAATTTAAAGTCCACAGAGGCAGCAGTGTTATGAGCAGAGTGGGAGTAAAAACTTCGGATACAATGATATACTGATTTGTATCTATAGTCAACTCATTGAAATGCTTTAGTATTTTTTTTATTTTAAAGTATAAACAGTAACATCTTCTAGTATCTCCAAAGACAGCTATAGAATGTAAATGAAATAACAACTGGTTAAAAATGACCAATTTAAAAAAAAAAATGACCAATTTTATGAAGACATGATACAAGCTAATGAAATGTATCTATTTACCTTTTAACTTTCACCTTGGCAAATGTGCTGTGACTCCTGGAATTCTACAGAAAACGTTGAAAAATGGATGCTTTCACAACGTCTAGAACTTTATTGCCCTGCACACCAAAAAGGTGTGAGGTGATGGCAGAAGAGAATCTTTCTTAGCGTTTTTCAATAATTTTCCTGCACAGAGAATAGCATTGTCACAAGTTATTTTCTTTCTAAATTTCAAAACATGACATAGCTTTCTAAAAAGGAGATAAGTTAATTGGATCAGGTAAAATAGAAAACTGATATTTTTCCTTGTCAAAATTGTTACAGTGTAGATAAATTATTTTAGGGGGAAAAATGAGGCAGAATAAATAGGGGGGAAAGGCAGCTGCATTTTTGGAGATAGTCACCAGAGGGCATTTATGGATTAACTCAGTACATGTTTTTTTCTGCTTTTAAAACCAAGAAGAGCAGTTTTTACTCCTATAAGCAAACCATGACTATGTAATAGAATTTGAAAAAGAGAAAAGGAAAATATATAAATTTTTTTATTTTATGCTAATATTGTTGTCAGACATTGGCTGCTTTTTCATTGCTAATGTTTCTCATACATTTTTTCTCAAATTAAAAGTGGCATATACATGTGTGTGTGTATAGTTGTTGCTGTGTTGTGCCATCAAGTTGCCTGCAACTCATAATGACCCTATATTGAGATCCTCAAATACTGTATCAGCTAAAAAAAATCACTCATATTTTGTTTCCAGTATTTGTATAATATTGCAAAACAAATATGTAAAATAAATCATAGTATGACAATGGATAAATGGTAATTGCATTTTTTAAGACTTAATTTTATCTTTTGTGCTGAAAACCAAGCTAATTAATATTGTTAAGTATTTTGAAAACAGGTGCCACTTCGACAATACATCACTAATGCCTTAATAAAATAATAGAGCTTAGTTTCAATAGGGAATAGGTAAATTGCAAGAAAGAGAGATTTGGGGTCCAGTTAAAGGAAAAAATAAACTAAAATAAATATTAAAATAGGCCTACTCATGGAATTTTAAGCTTTTTAAGTATAAGACTTCTGCACTATCTTTGGAACCCCAGTTCAGTTCCAGAGTGGTACAGGGCACACAGTAGTTACTTAATGCATATTATTAAGTGAATAAATAAAAACACCTCTCCAGCTGAGGACAAATGTAGAAGTGACATGGAAAAGAAAAATTTTCAGCAACTATTAATTCAATTAATGACTGTCTTGTTGTGTTAATTGATGTCAAAATGCAAAGAGAAAACTTCATTCAATCACCTGGGGTTTCCAAATAACTGCAGAGTTGGTACTATGTAAATAAAACATCAGGAGAGCTAATGTGATGATATCTATATCAATTGGCAAGAACAAAAGAGTTGCAAACACGGGAACAACAATTTGAATTACACAACCTGGGACTGCTGGAGATATAAATCTTAACATGATCAACTAGTATATCTCAAGAATAATCAAGTTATACCATGAATATATCCTTTTATTAAGTATTTTAGTGGCATCCACTTCCAAAATAGCTTGCCTTTGGAAACACTATGAACTTGCAGAAATGATGAAAGTTATACAAGTGTTCAGGTCTTTTGTTCATAGGGTCGCTATGAGTAGTCTATGATTTGATGAAACTTAACAAAAACAGCAGCAGCAACAACAATAACAACGACAGTTTGCTTATTAATTTTTTCTTTTCATTTATTTAAGATCTATATTTAACTAGCAAAGTTTACCATCATATGATTGGATATAATTGCAACAAAAAGTAAAGAAACGTGGCATATTAGATGCTATAAACAAAGTATAATTTTCTCTAGATCATTTAACTCCATTTAAATGAGTTAAACATTTGAATAATAACATAAATATAAATCATATTATTGAAAACCTATGCTGTATATAATCAGTGCTTAGGCTTCAAGATTGTTTTATGAAGTGAAGACTAGATATCATCTGTTATTATATACTATGATGTTGTATATCATTTTGAAAATAACAGATGCTACAAGAGGTTGGCCAAGTCTGACTTCTGCTTGCTTCATAATGGGGAACTTTTCCCATCAATAATATCAGTAGAGGCAAACCAATAGCTGCTAGGTCAGACACATCACACCTCATGCTCCTGCACCTATTTCCTTCAATCACTGTGCTCAATATTTGTTGTTAGACTCACAGACTTTACTTAAAATTGTGGTACCAAGAATGGAATTTATTAGGGAAATAGATTGGGGAATGGGAAAGGCAAAGAAGATCTCATAATGCAAGTCGCGGTTTAGTTCAGCAGTCCCAGGCCAGATTAACAGCAAAACACAATTTCTTAATCAGTAAAAGTCCTGGTTTCAGTTCAGCAACACACATTCAAGAAGCCTCTGGTTTCCTCAATTATCCAACAAGGTTTGCCTCAAAGCAGTTATAAATTAACTTGTTCATTCATCTGGTAAGCAAAACCTTTACTGTGGCCACCACAAATGGCAAAAATCTCAGGTCACACTTTGCTATAGTTTACCGACAGCATTGTCACAGTCTGTTTACATTGCTACAGTCTGTTCACAATCTCTCCACCACTGTCTTCATTGGGATACACTCTTAACAGGATCTCATTCTGTCTTACTCTTATCAGGTCTCACTCTATAGTGTGGAAAGCACTCTCTCTCTCTCTTATATTAGTCCTGCAGCTATTGATGATTTGCAAGACCATGTGTTCACAGGTAGCTAGAGCCCAATGGGGGCTAATGTAATGGCTAGAAAAAACACTTTTTAAACTAACACCACAGTGATTACATCAGAACCAACTCATAGCTGACCATCTACTTGGTTTTCAGAGGTAATAAATCATATTACAGGAAATTACCCATCTTTCACTTGTGGAGTAGCTGGTGGATTTGAGTCACATACTTTTTCATTGACAGGAAAATTCCTTACTACTGAACCACTTTATCAACAAATCACCAGAGATCATTGTATATGCTGTACAAGAGCCACTGGTGTGTCAGATATCATAATGGTTACCCATGGTGGACAGTGTTTGGTAGAACTCCCAGATTAAAACAGGTTTGGAAGCAGGATTGTCATCAACTTCCTAAGCAACACGCCTACTGAAACTCTATGAACATTAGAGAAATCAAGTTAATGATAGAACAGGGTTCTGATCTTTTGTTCATAGGGTTGCTATGAGTCGTACTACACGTGACAGTATTTAACAACAACAACAACTGGAAAGTGTAAGCAATTACAATACATTACACATCAGACTATGTCCTTTTAAGACATCCAGTTTGAACCTATAAAACAGAGTTGAACTCACTCATGGAGTTTTTGAGGCTGCAATCTTAACTAGAATAGATCACTAAGTCTTCTAACTTGAAGTGTGGCTGGTGAGTTCAAATCTCCAATCTTCAGTTAGATGCTGAGTGCTTAATCATTGTGTCACCAGGGCTTCATCAGAAGAGTACAGACAACCTGGAATCTAAAGATACAGGGAACAGAAAGATACAATATACATTATGAATTATAGGGTCTGTATTTGCCTACATTTTTCATTGATAATAGTATTAAAAATTAGGCCAGGTGCTGATTGTGGAACAGATCATCAACTACTCATATGCAAGTTCAAATTAAAGCTAAAGAAGGTTAAGTCATATCCACAGGAATAAAAATTTGACCTTGAGTCTATCTCCCATGGATTTAAAAACCAACTCAGGAATAGGCCTGAGGGCTTGAACACTAATTAACAAAGAACAGAGAAGCTGTGGCAAGATACCAAGAATATTGTTCATGAAGAAGAAGAAAAAAATCTTTACCAAGAAGGAAGAAGAAGAAAAGACCAATGTGGATGTCAGAAGAGACTCTGAATATTGCTCTAGAGTACCTAGAAACCAAAGCAAAGGTAAGAAAGAAATCAAGATGTTAAGGAGCTGAATAGAAGATTTTGAAGGGCTGCTCGGGAAGACAAGGAAAAATATTATAATGAAATATGTGAGGAGCTGGAGTAAGAAAATAAAAACAGAACTTGCTCAGCATTTCTTAAGCTGAAAGAGCTGAAGAATACATTCAAGCTATGAGTTGCAATGCTTAAGGATGCTATGGGTAGAATATTGAATGATTAAAAAAGCATTAAGAGCATATCTAGTATACAGTCATTGTACCAAAAAGAATTGGCTGACACAGAAAAATTTCAAGAAACAACGTATGAGCAAGAGGCAATGGTGATGAAGGAGGAAGTGCAGGCTGCTCTGAAGAACTTGGCAGAAAATAAAGTCCCAGAAATTGGTGGAATGCCAATTGACATATTTCAGCAAACAGATGCTGCCTTGCATGTGCTCACCAAGTTGTGTCAAGAAATCTAGGACAACTACTTGGCCAACTGACCAGAAGAGATCTATATTTATTCCAATAGAACAATATCACTAATATCACACACTAGCAAAATCAAACTGAAGATAATCCAAAAGAGACTTGAACAATACATTGACAGAGAACAACTAGAAATACAGACTGGGTTTAGAAGAGGTCATGGCACTAGACACATTATTGCAAATGTCAGATGGATCTTGCCAGAAAGCAGAGAGTACCAGAAATATGTCTATTTGTGTTTCATTGACCATGCAAAGGCATTTGACTGTGTGGATCACAATATATTGTGGCTAAACTTGAGGAAAATAGAATCTCAGAACACTTGCTCATGCTTATACTAAACTTTTACTTGGACCAAGAAACAGTCCTCAGAACAGAGCAAAGAAACACAGCATGGTTCAAAATCAGGAAAGGAGTCCATCAGGGATGCATACTGTCCCCATACCTTTTCAATCTATATGCAGAATAGATCATACAAGAAGTAGGGCTTTAAGAGGAGGAGTGTGGTATCAAGACTGGAGGAAGACTCATGAACAACCTACAATATGCTGATGATACAATCTTGCTTGCTGAGACTGTAGAAGACCTGCAGCACTTGCTGCAAAAGGTCAAGGACTGTAGTCTTCAATATGGATTCAAGCTCAACATCAAGAAAACACAGATTCTCACCATTGTGCCAATTGGCAGGACCATATTAGATGGAGAAGAGATTGATGTTAGCAACTGTAACTAACTCAGATCCAGAATCAATACTCTTAATACCAGTGGTCAGGAAATCAAAAGACGAATTGCAGCGGGAAAAATTTGCTGTCATGGACCTCTCCAGAGTGCTGAAGAGCAACGATGTCAGTCTAGATACAAAGGTGCATCTGTTCCAGGACATGGCCTTCTCAATTACTTGTTATGCTTCATAGAGTTGGACAATGACTAAGGATGACAGCAGAAAAATAGATACTTTCAAATTGTAGTGATGGAGAAGAGTCTTGAACATACTATGGACTGCCAAGGGTGAAACCAAGTCTCTCCTTGGAGGCTAGGCTTTTGAAGCTCTGCCTCACTTACTTTGGGCATGTGGCCAGGAGAGATTGGTCCTTGGAGAAAGGCATCATGCTCAGAAGAGTGGACGGACAGCTTAGGAGAGAGAGTCCCTGGATGAGATGGATTGATACAGTATCTGGGGCAATGGGTGTTGGTGTGTCAGAATTAGTGAGACTGGCTCAGGACAGGGAAGGGTTCAGAGCTTCTGTACATAGAGTTGCTGTACGTTGCAGGTGACTAAATGGCACATAACATACTATGACAGGTATGGAAGCAGGCATGGTATCCACCTCCTAAACATGCTTCCAGAAACTCTATGAATGTTGATAAATGCTGATAGTTTTAGAGGAGCTTCAGGCCTTTTGTTCATAAGATCACTGTGAGTTGTGCTTAACTTGTAGGCAATCAATGACAACAACAACAACAACAACAACATTAAATAATGAAGGACTTTTGTGTTTCTTCTTGTAGGACTACTTAGATTATACATATATTTAACATAAATTTGACCAATATAGCTACTAAATATCTCTTTAATTAAAAAAAATTTAGAGAATTTTCAAGGGATGTCTAATTAATAATGACATTTGAAGTTTGACATTTCAAAGAGTTTAAGTATGAGGTTTGATTATTCCAAACCAAAATTCAGAGACCTGATATTATTGATAAAGTTTCTAAAATTTAGTTTCTTGGCTAGATAAAAGTAAATTGTTGTTATATGCCATTGAGTCACTTTCAACTCCTAGTGACCCTGAGTAAAATAGCCCTGAAACCTGCTCTATCCTGTGATAACTTTATTGTCTCTGACACACCTACCCTCATTACCCCAGTCACTTAGGGTAATAGGATATAAGGAGACATTTGGCTGTATTATACTATCTATAAACTCAAGCAACTATTACAGAAATGTTGTTGTTGTTATGTGCTGTTGACTCACCTGTGTCTCACAGTGGCACTATGTACAACAGCTCTGAAGCCTGCCCTGTCCTGAGCCAGTCTCACTGATTTCAACACACTTACCCCCATTGCCCCAGTTACTGTATTAATCCATCTCATCTGAGGTCTTCCTCTCCTATCTGGTCTTCCTCCACCCTTCTGGGCATAATGTCCTTCCTGGCCATTTGCCCAAGTATGGAAGATAGTGTTTCAAAATTCCAGCCTCCAAAGAGAAACTTGATTTCACCCAAGACAGGCCTATTTGTTTTCATAGTAGTCCATAGTATGTCCAAGACTCTTCTTCAGCACTTCAACTAGAAGGCATTGATTTTTCTTTTATCATCCTTACTTATTTGTCCAGCTCTCTGACGCATCACTAGGAATTGCAAAGAACATATATAAAAAATTATAATAGCATTTAATCTATAAGGTTTTAAAAATTTATTTTATAACTTTATGGACCCATGGTCATAACTGCTAAAAGTATAAAGAGTTTAAGTTTTCATTTGTACAATTTTCAGTTGTTATGTGCCGTCAAGTCACTTGCAACTCATAGCGACCCTATGTACAACAGCTCTAAACTCTGCTCTGTCCTGTGTCAATCTCATTGTCTTCGACACACTCATCCCGATTGCCCCAGTAACCAAATCAATCCACCTCCCAGCGGGCCTTCCCCTCCTGCTCCTGCCCTCCCCGCTCCCAAGCATGATGCCCTTCTCCAAGGACCGGTCTCTCCTTACAAAATGACAGAAGTATGTCAGACAAAGCCTCAGAATCCTTGCCTCCAAGGAGCATCCCAGTTTAACCCTCTGCAGGATGAATATGTTTGTTTTCTTAGCAGTCCATGATACCGTCAACACTCTTCTCCAACACTAAAACTCAAAAGCATCAATTCTCCTTCTATCCTCCCTGGTCATTGACCAGCTCTCTGACGCATAACAAGTAATTGCAAAGACCATGGCCTGTACCAGATGCACCCTTACTCTACAGAGACACAACATTGCTCTTCAGTACTTTAGAGAGGTCCCTAACAGCAGACTTTCCCATCTCAATATGTCTTTTAATTTCCTGGCTGCTGGTGCCAAGAGTGTTGATTGTGGAGCCAAGCTGACTAAAGCTGTGAACATCTCTTCTAACATTAGCTACAATATCCCTAGTACCATGAACCCTTCTAAACCCAGCCTGGACTTCTGGAAGTTCTCTGCTGATGCGCTGTCCCAGTTGTTTTTGGACAATCTTCAGCAGATTCTTGTTTGCTTGTGAAATCAATGATATGGTTCTATAGTTTCTTTCTATATTATGGAGGGAGTTCTGGTGGCCTAGTGGCATTAAGCTGCACTGGAATCCTCAAGGCACACAGTTTTAATTCACTAGCAGCTCAGTGAGTAAAGGATGGGCAGTCTCCTCACATTTGTTTAACTGCCTCTGAAAACCTGCTGGAGGGTCAGCTATGAATTGATTTCAACTTGATGGTACACAACGACAACAACAACAACAACATATATTAGAAGAATATTCGGAGTGGCATCCACTTCCATAATAGCTTGCCTCCGGAAACCATATGAACTTGGAGAGAGGATGAAAGGCACCCAAGCGTTAAGGACTCTCCTTCATAGGGTCGCTATGAGTCACCTGCGACTCGACAGAACTTAACAACAACAATTCAATTACATAGAGTACTATGCTCCAAGAAAATAAAAAGTTTTTAAATTAATGAGAATTAAGGTAAAATTTCTTTCAACTAAAGACAATTTATGATCATTGAGTGATGTTTGGATTATATAAAACACTCAGTAAATAAATGTAATGAGAAAATTAAGAAGAGCAATAGAACTTATGTTGGAACAGCTTCCTGGATTAGATAGTTTGGTGCCCAGGTACTTTCCTATAGAGGAACAGAGTGCTAACTTACTTCCACATGGCTTTAGACTACCATGCATCATTTTTCACTGCAACATGATAGTCACTGTTTTTCAGATTTTCTGCCAGAAGACTAAATTTGTGATTTCTGGTTAAAACAATCATTAAGAATGATTGTTAAAATAGCAATTCCCTAATCTCACGTAAAGTCCTTAGAATAAAAATCTTTATGGGAACAGTTTGATAAGCTAAGTGTGTAGATTTTCAAGATGATAATGATCATCTACTCTTCATCCCCTCTTTTTTCCAAGTAATCTCATGGTGTAGTCCGCAAGGTGTCACAATGGTAACCTAACAATGATGGTTTGAATTTACCGGTGGCTTTATGGGAGAAAGGTGGGCTATCTCCTCCTGTTATATTTACTGGCCTAAAAACCCACTGGAAGAAAGGATAACTTTATATCAGTTCTGACTTGATGACAATGAGTTTAAACTGGAGTACTTTTTTCCACTATTTTTGTTAAATACCATCTGATTGGTTCCAGCTTAGACCAAAGAGACATTTGAACATAGGATGTGAGGGGAGGGATAATCACTCTTGGCTAGGGTTCTCATCTAAAAAAAAAGAGTGTCAGATATGACAATAACTTGTATCTAATTTAATAGACAAATATTTTTGAATCATCTTATCTTTGTTCTTTGATAGATTTCCACAAAATCTAGAATTCTTCCTTTTACCAGACCTTTCTCATAGACTTCAAGAAGCTGTTGATAGGCTCTACCAAGTCAGTTCTCACTCATAGCAACCTCAGATACAATAGAACAAAATATTGCCGGGGCCTCTACCATCCTCATAATCTTACTTTGTTCTCCCCACGTCTTGTTTTTAACAAATGAAATGTTTATTTTATATTGGCTTACTCACAAAAGTTGTATACATTGTTTTTCATGCTGGATCTTTTCCATTTCCCTTACTTACCCTTCCCTCCATGTAACATACTGTGAGTCTCTATGATTAACCCCTCACCTCCACCCATCCACACTCCTCTGCTTCCCCGCTCCTCCTTAGGATCCTCGTACACACTCTACAATAATGGTTTTATACAATATTTGTCCTTATGGGACTGCGTCCATTCACCCAGCATAATGCTTTCTAATCCCTCCCAAGTTAGGTAGTAATTTACAAAATCATTGTTCCTGCAGTACTGTATAGTATTCAACAAAGTGTTCAATAATTTCTCAATCCATTCAATTGTTGTTGGACATTGGGACTGTTTTCATGTTCTTGCAAAGGTGAATATAATGCTTCTATGAACATTGTTCTACAAGTCTCTTATTTGTGCCAAATTTCTCATTTTCTCGGGGTATATTCCAAGTAGTGGAATAGCTGAGTCATATGAAATTTTTATGTTGAGCTTTTTGAGGGAGCATCAAGCTGCCTTCCAGAGTGGTTGTACCGTTTTACAATATCATCAACAATATATAAGAGTTCCTGTTTTCCTACATCCTCTCCAACATTTATTATTTGCTGTCCTTGTACAGTTTGTCACTGTTACTGGAGAAGACTTCCCTGTAAGAAAATTCCTCACTCCACCAAAGAAGACATTCAGAGGGCCAACAACAAGCACATGAAGAAATGTTCAAAATCCCTAGCTCTGAGAGAGAAGCAAATCAAAACAAATATGAGATATCATCTCACCCCAGTCAGAATAGCAAAATTTAACAGAACAGCAAGCAACAAATGCTGGCGAGGTTGTGGAGA
>NW_006399834.1:8090224-8092618 GCF_000299155.1 Elephantulus edwardii | reverse complement strand
AACAAATGGATAGAGAAGCTGTGGTATATTCACACAATAGAATACTACACTGCATTGAAAAACAATGAACTCATGAAATATTATTCAAACTGGATGATCCTGGAGGACATTAGGCTGAGTGAAATATCTTGGTCACAAAAGGACAAATACTGCATGGTGCCACTGTTGTAAAATAGAACTGACATCGGGGTTGGGGAGAGACTGAGAAAGATGGGATAAATAATGTATACTGCATTGAAAGAGATGAGGGAGAAAACTGTTCCAAAGGTATATGTGATTAGGTATTATTGTCATGACAGGAGTCTAGAACGAAGACTGCATAGTTAAGTAGACCTGGGGGAAGGGATTGTAAAACAATGAAAAATTTTTCTTTTACTTTTCAAAGGGAAGAATGAACTGGAGGGGAGGAGTGGACAGGGAGGAAATTGTGCAAAAATGTATGAATGGAAATCCAAAGTCTCTGTAACTTTCAACTTTCTATGTGATATGTGAAGCCCATGATCCAAGTTTGTAAATCACAATGAGGAGTACATTAAGTAAGAAAGTATTGTGTGTCTCTGCTGTTGCACTAAGTAAAAAAAAAATAGAAAAGTACAATTGCTAGAGACTCTGAGAGCTGTCTTTGCTTGTTTGTCAAACCTTAAAATGAATAAAATGCAAAGATCAGATTACCAAGAAAAGCCATTTTATCACTTTCTTGTATCTTTTCATATGTTATTTTCTATTTCTGGAAATTCTTGCTTCACCTAGGTTTGTAAAGGGGCACATGGTGTGTCTCCATTAACAACTCATCACTACAATTATCTTGGCTGCTCCTTAAATTCTTTGAGCTTTTCTTAAAAATGAAATAAAACAAACATGGTAAAAAAATTTCAATAATAAAAAAAGAATCTATCACCAATTTTACTTAAAATATTTAAAAATAAATTGAAAAAGAAGAAACACTCCCAATGTCACTTTATGAAGTAAGCTTACCCTTAATACCAAAACACTCAAAGAAATTACCAAGAAAGAAAACTACAGACCAGTATCTCTCATGAATATAGATGCAAAAATCCTTAACAAAATCCTAGGCAATAGAATAATCCAAAAGCACATCAAAACATAATTCATCGTGATCAAGGAGGATTCATAGCAGGTATGCAAGCATGCTTCAACATAAGAAAAACAATCAATGGAATTCACCATATAAACAAAGCAAATAACACAAAGGATATGATCTTGTCAATTGATGCAGAAAAAGGCATTTGACAAAATCCGACAACCCTTCCTGATAAAGGCACTCAGTATAATTGGAATAGTAGGGAATTTCCTCAACATAGTGAAAAGTATATATGCAAAAGCCAAAGCCATTTATTATTCTCAATGGAGATGTTGTTGTTGTTGTTATGTGCTGTTGAGTCCCTTGCGACTCATAGAGACCCTATGAACAATAGCCCTAAACTCTGCTCTCCTGTGCCAATCACACTGTCTCTGACACACCCATCCTGATTACCCCAGTCACTGAATCAACCCACCTCATAGAGGGCCTTCCCCTACTGCACTGTCCCTCCACCCTCCCAAGCATGATGTCCTTCTCCAAGGACCGGTCCCTCTTTACAACATTTCCAAAGTATCTTAGACAGAACCTTAGAATCCTTGCCTCCAAGGAGCAGCCCAGTTTAACCCTTCCCAGGATGAATCTGTTTATTTTCTTTGCAGTCCATGGTATATTCAATACTCTTCTCCAGCACCACAGCTCAAAGGCATCAATTCTCCTTCTATCCTCCCTAATCATTGTCCAACTCTCTGATGCATAACAAGTGATAGCAAAGACCGTGACCTGTATAAGATGCACCTTAGTCTCCAGAGAAACACCATTGCTCTTCAGTACTTTGGAGAGGTCCCTAACAACAGACTTTCCCATCGCAATACATCTTAATTTCCTGGCTACTGGTACCAAGAGTGTTGACTGTGGAGCCAAGCAAACTAAAGCTGTGAACAATCTCAGTCTCTTCACCATTCATCCTGATGCTGTCTTTTGGTCCATGGTGAGAATTTTTGTCTTCTTGACATTGAGCCTCAATCCATATTGAAGGCTGCAGTCCTTGACCCTTTGCAGCAAGCGCTTCAGGTCCTCCTCAGTTTTAGCAAGTTTGTGTCATCTGCATAACGCAAATTGTTGATAGATCTTCCACCAATCTTGACCCCACATTTCTTCTCAGAGAACCCAACCTCCCGGATAATCTGTTCTACATACAGGTTGGAAATGTATGGAGACAAGACATCCCTAGCGTATGCCCTTCCCAATTTTGAACCATGCAGTGTTTCTTTGCTCTGTTCTGATGACTGCCTCTTGGTCCAAGTATAGGTTTCGCATTAGAACAATCAAGTGTTCTGGGATTCCCATTCTTC
>NW_006399834.1:8086445-8089349 GCF_000299155.1 Elephantulus edwardii | reverse complement strand
AGGTTCATAGGGTTTCCGGAGGCAAGCTATTATGGAAGTGGATGCCACTCCTCCTTCCAAGCTTGTTTTAATTGGGGAGCTCCACCCCACTCTCTGTCCGCATTGGGTAGCCAACCATTAACGCGTTTGACACATCAGTGTCACAGTGTTCAGCCTCACAGCAACCACAAATGACCACGGGACGGCAACTTGTAAACCAGGGGCATACAACCTAGAGGAATGTCTGAACAAAAACAATGAAAGACAGGCCTGAGGGCCGCGGATTAGAAGTCACCCATCTTTGGCTTGGTAGCATCACTTTCTGTCCACTGGGCCAGCTGATCTCTCTCTCTCTCTGTTGATATTATTGTTGTTATGTGTCCATCGAGTCTCAGGCGACTCATAGAGACCTTATGAAGGAGAGTCCTCGAATCTTTGGTGCCTTTTATCCTTTCTCCAGGTTCGTAGGTTTTCTGGAGGCAAGCTATTATGAAAGTGGATGCCACTCCTCCTTCCAAGCTTGTTTAAATTGGTGAGCTCCACCCCACTCTCTGTCCGCATTGGGTAACCAGCCATTAACGCGTTTGGCACATCAGTGTGACAGTTCAACTCTTCAGTATCTTGAATTCTTCCTTCTGCTTTGGCTTCTCTGCACTCTTCCGACATCCATTTTGGTCTTCTCTTCCTCTTCTGTCTGTTCAATGACCATTTGCACTCTTCCTGTATGATACCCTTGATATCCTCCCACAACTCATCTGGTCTTCACTCATTAGTGTTCAAGACAAAGATGACCACTGTAACCACTTCTATCAATATAGTACTGGAAGTGCTTGCTAGGGCAATATGACAAGAGAAGGAAATAAAAGGCATCCAGATTAGCAAAGAGATGGTTAAACAATCGCCATATGCAGATGATAAGACAGTCTACACAGAAAACCCCAAGGACTCAACAACAAATATCCAAAAGTCAATGGGATTCCTCTTCGGTAACAAAGAGAACTCAGAGAAGGAAACCAAGAAAGCAATACCATTTACAATAGCCAACCACAAATCGAGATACTTGGGAGTGAACCTAAGTAGAGATACAAAAGACCTATACAAAGAAAACCACAGAACATTTTTTGCAAAAACACAATAAAAGACCTATTGCTGATCCTCTAATAAGTAGGTCCTTATCCAAGGACTATTTCCTCCTGATAAGATGTCTGAAATAATTAAAGTCTCACAATCCTTGTTTCCCATGAGCTAGCTGTCAGGTAGTATTACTAATTGTTTAGTCTTCATATGCATATAAGGGGATTGAAAATATCATGAGTTAAAATAATTTTACATGTTTTAACCTGCCACTGGGGGAGCTCTGGTACTATAATCCGTAATGAATTGTGCTTCTAATCCAAAGGCCATTGAATGTTTGATGGTTTTAATTCATCAGCAACTCAGTGGAGAAAGATGGAAGTCTTCCATCCTGAAGTAGAGTTTCAAATACTTAATGGAGGGTGGCCATGAGTCTGGATCAACTCAACAGCAATGAATTTGTTGATGTTTTAAGTTGCCATTGAGTCAATCATGACTCACATTTACTTTATACACGATGAAATCAAATACTGTTTGGTTCTTTAGCATCCGCTTCCATCAATTTTGAAGTGTCCTATTGAGGTTCAGAGGATTTTCATTAGTTGATTTTTGAAAGTAGGATGGTAGCAGCGGAAGAGGTGGAGTGGTCTAAAATTGATCCATGGTTCCCCTAATCTACCAGTGCTTCTACTGTATTGTACGTTGTCTAAACTATTTCTGAGCATAATGAAAGATGGTGACTCATCAATTCATTTTATGAAAAAGTAACATTGAACTCACACTTAAGATTGAAGATCAATTCCAGTTACACATATACATGTTAACAATCCTAAACTATAAATTTGAATCTGAAATAAACATGAACATTCCCTTTAACATTATGAGAGTTAAAGGTCTCTCTTTCTCTATGTATCTCTCTGATATTCAATATGAAGTTTGTTTTGCAAGTTTACAAAAAAGAATCAGCCAAGAAAGTTCAGGGAGGAAAGAGAATCATAAAAGAAACAATGTCTCTAATGAGAGATGTGGGGTAGTGATATAGTTCTCTTGTGAAGGCGATAACACTACAGCAGAGAAAGATTCATTTTCCCCCTGCTGTTTTTGTTTTGAACCACTGTGTGTGTGCTTACATTTTACATCATGGAAAGAACACCACCACCACCACCACCACCACCAGTCTTTATTTCCTACTGGTATATTAGAAACTGAACAGAAGGACCATTCCTGCTGAAGAATAGGGAGAATATATGTAGAAATACACTTACAATGTTGTCTTTATTCACAGGAGGAATGAGGGTTAGAGAATCTGGGCCATCTACACAGGAACATCCTGATTCAATGGCCCAAGACTGGAGGTGCATTCTTCCTCTTTTGCTGCGCTGCTTCTTCTTCTGTCTCTTCTGCTTCCACTTCTTTGTCTCTTCTGTCTCAAAGAGGGCATTCACTTACCCATTGCCATCAAGTGAATACCAAATCATAGCAACTGCCCATTGGTTTTCACAGGTTGTACATCTAAATGGAAGAGGACTCTCTATATTATATAGTTCAGTGGAGCCACTAGTAGATTAAAATTTCTGGAGATTGCATTTTGGTCAGTAACACAATCTCCTACTCATTGCTAATCATATGCAATTATAATATCATTTGCTGGTATCTATATACTTTTTATGTAGATATATATAGAAAAAAGTATATAAATAGCAGCAAATGATATTATAATTGCATAAGATTAGCAATGAGTAGGAGATTGTGTTACTGACCAAAAGGCTGAAAGCAAGGAATACCAGAAGAATGTCCATCTGTGTTTCATTGATTATGCAAAGGCATTTGACTGTGTGGATCATAACAAAC
>NW_006399834.1:8080116-8085385 GCF_000299155.1 Elephantulus edwardii | reverse complement strand
ATATTTACTTGACTACATATAAAACAGTGTAAAAATTATTGAATAATATCACAAGCAAGCAAAATTCTGCTGAAGATTATACAAAAGCAACTGGAAGAGTTACATTGAAAGAGAACCACCAGGAAAATACATGTTTAGAAGAGGTTGTGGCACTAGAGACATTATCCCCAATGTAAGATGGATATTGGCAGAAAGCAAAGGCTAGCAGAGGAAAGTCTATCTTCATGAACTATGCAAAGGCATTTGACTTTGTGGATCACAACAAATTGTGGCTGATCTTGAGAAGAATGTGAGTCCCAGAACACTTGATTTTGCTTATGAGAAAATGATACTTGAATCAGGAAACAGTCATCAGAGCAAAGCAAGGAAACACTGCATGGTTCAAAATCAGAAAAGGAGTGGGTTCAGGATGCATCCTGTCTGCATATCTTTTCAATCTGTATGAGGAACAGATAATTGGGGAGAATAGGCATTATGAAGAGTAATGTAGCATCAAGATTTGAGGAAGACTCATCAACAACATTAATTATACAGATGACACAACCTTACTTGGTGAATTTGAGAAGGATCTGAATCACTTGCTGCAGAAAGTCAAGGATTATAGTCTTCAAGGTAGATTGAAGCCCAACATCAAGGAGACAAAGATTCTCACCAGTGGGCTAATTGGCAGAACCATGAGAGATGGAGAAAAGATTGAGGTTGTTAACAATTATAGCTTGCTTGGCTCCACAACTAACACTGTTGGCACCAGCACTTTGGAAATCAAACAACAAATTGAGCTGGGAAAATCCACTGTCAGAAATCTCTCCAGAGTATTAAGAAGCAATGATGTTAATCTAGAGAGTAAGGTGCACCTGATTCAAGCCATGGTCTTTACAATCACTTGCTATGCATAGGAGAGCTGGGCAATGACTAAGAATGAAAGAAAAAGAATTGATATCTTCCAGTTGTGGTGCTGGAGAAGAGTTTTGAACATACCATTGACCATCAAGAAAACAAATAGGTTTGTCTTGAATAGGGTGAAACCAAGTTTCTCTTTGAGGCTAGGATTTTGAAGTTCCATCTCACATACTTTGGACAAGTGGCCAGGAGGCATCAGTCCTTGGAGAAGGATCCATACTTGGAAGGATGGAGGGACAGTAAAGGAGAGGAAGACCTGTGATGAGATAGGTTGACACAGTAATTGGGGTACTGAAAGTAGGTGTGTTCAAGTCAGAGAGACTGGCTCAGGACAGGACAGGTTTCAGAGCTGTTGTGCATAGGGTTGCTATGAGTCACAGACAACTCAATGGCACATAACAACAACACATTTTTGTTTTTGTTGTTATGTGCTGTCGAGTCGCCTGCGACTCATAATGACCCCATGTACAACAGCCCTAAACCCTTCTCTATCCCGTGCTAATTTTATTGTCTCTGACACACCTACCCCCATTACTCCGGTCACTGAATCAATTTGTCTCATCAAGGGTCTTCCTCTCCTGCACAGTCCCTCCACCCTTTCAAGCATGACGTCCCTCTCCAAGGACTGATGCTGCCTTGCAACATGTCCAAAGTATGTCAGACGAAGCTTCAGAACTTTTGCCCCCAAGGAGTAGCTGGTTTAACTCTTTCCAGGTTGGACGTTTTCATACTTTTAGCAGCCCATGGTATGTATATTCAACACTCTTCTCCTACACCACAGCACAAAGACATCAATTCTCCATCTATCATCTCTCTTCATTCTCCAGCTCTCTGATGCATAGCAAGTGATTGCAAAGACCATGGCCTGTATCAAGTGCACTTTAATCTCCAGACTGACATGATTGTTTTTCAGTACTTTGGAGACGTCTCTGACAGCAGACTTTCTCAATGCAGTTCATCTTTTAATCAAGAGTGTTGATTGCGGAGCCAAGCAAACTGAAAGTGAATACAATTTCAATCTCTTCACCACCCATCACAATGTTGTCATTGGTGTAGTGGTGAGAATCTTTGTTCTCTTGACATTGAGCCTCAATCCATATTGAAGGCTTCAGTCCTTGACCTTCTGCAGCAAGCGCTTCAGGTCCTACTCAGTTTCAGCAAGCAGGGCTGTGTCATCTGTATAACAAACATTTAAAATTTCCCCCATTGTAGTCTCTATACATATGAACTGATAAAAACCCCAACTTCTCAGTTCAAGAATATCTTGTTATTCTTATTAGGTGCTGTGAAGTTGACCATGACTCATAGTAACCCTGTGGGCTCATCGTAACCCTACGTAGGTGCAACAGATCAAACCTTGCCTGACGCTGAGCTATCCTGATGGTATCTGCTTGGCCTGTTGTTGCAGACACTGACTGTGTTAGTACATTTCATTGAAGGTCTCCCTTTCTTTCTCTAAATAAATAATGATCATTTTTTCATGTATTTTGTGAGACTTTTATGAAAGTGGAACTGCAATGTAACTGGTCATCATTATATGGAGATAAATGAAATAAAATTCTTTATGAATTAATCATTACTTTGAAATTTATTTCCTATAAGACAGAGCATAATTTTTTCCTTTTCTTTTTTCTCGACCTGAGAGAGAGATGGCCAGCTGACTTCTTTTGGAATAAAATAGCAGGAAAAAAAATCAGAACTCTTAAACTAAAACCTCCTTTACCAAGTTGTAAACTATAGAAAATTTTCATGATCTAGTGGAAAAAATTTCTGAAAGACCAGGCTTATAATGGAAGTGCTGACAAAACCAACTCTAGCTGCACAAATGGCAGGACTATTACCAGGCCCTTAGGGTGGACTAGTTGATATCATTTGCACTTTAAGCAGTTTAGGTGTTAAATTGCATGCAATTGCACAGTGTGATAAAACACCCTTCAAAGATATGAAATAATCCCTCTTTTTTCCCCTGCACTATTTTCTTACAGGAAATCTTAACTCATAAATGGTAGTATTGGGTAATTTGTTTCTAGTAAAATGCAGCATAATCCATTTAGTTACAATGCTTATCCCGTTCCGGTAGCAAAATGTAACAGATAAAGGGTATATTCAATAGACAGTGAGCCTAATTTCAGAGGTCTGAGTTTAGGATCAGATTTTCACTCCGATAATTTTTAATAAGAATTTACAACCATTTGACCAAGAATGGGAAAATAACCAGAAGAGGATTTTTAAACATAGAAGTTTGAATGTGACAGCTTCTCTAACATTTTTCTCTTTACGGAGATTGAGAACATAATGAGAATAATCTGTTCAGTTCTGGGATATATGTAGTTTCTTGGTTAATTTTACATTTAAGTTTAGTGTCATTTTGATTTAATTCAGTGAGCAACAACTGTCATCAGATGATTAACTTGCAGGTGGGTTGATGATGTAGAAATAGAGTAAAAATGATTAAGGTTTTTGGTAAAGATTTTTTGACAGGAATAGGGTTTTGAAATGAATTTTATACTCTAACACTTCACAGAGATTTTCAGTCTTGAATTGGTCAAATTAAAAGAAAAAAATCATGACACATTCCACCTCTTAATAACATCATTGATGAGAGGAGCTTTGCAAATATATTTTGAAAGAATTTTTGAATGAAAATGTTTTCATTATTTTGTGACTCCTAGTAGAATAAAGAAATAAACTTCAGTAGAATAGAGGGTATTTGCAAGAACCATTGAAAATGTTTGAACAAATAATGGAAATGTATTTTTGTTAAGTTTATTTAATCACTTGGAACAGCCTTCTATTTTGGGTAAAGGCCAACTGACTGGAAAAGGTCTATGCTTGTTCCCATTCCAAAAAGAGGTGATCCAACAGAGTGCGGAAATTATGGAACACTGTCACTGATATCATATGCAAGCAAGATTCAGTTGAAGATTACCCAAACATGACTAGAACAGCACACCAACAGAGAGGAGCCGTGGCACTAGGGATATTATAGCTAATGTCAGATGGATCTTGGCTGAAAGCAGAGAGTACCAGAAGAATGTCTATCTGTGTTTCATTGACTATTCGGTCATGTGACTGTGTGGATGACAAAAAACTGTGGTTGACTCTGAGAAGAATGGGAATCCCAAAACACTTGGTTGTGCTTATGTGAAACCTATACTTGGACCAGGAGGCAGTTGTCAGAATTGGGAAGGGTGTGTGCCAAGGATGTGTCCTATCTCCATATCTTTTCAATCTATATGCAGAACAGTTTATCCGAGAGGCTAGTCACTATGAGGAGAAATGTGGCATCAGGATTGGAGGTAGACTCATCATCAATCTGTGTTATGCAGACGACACTACCCTGCTTAATGAAAATGAGAAGTATTTGAAGTGCTTGTAGCTTTCAATATGGATTGAAGTTCACTATCAAGAAAATAAAGATTCTCACCCCTGGGCTGATTTGAAGCATCATGTTAGATGGTGAAGAGACTGAGATTGTTAAGAGCATCAGTTTACTTGTCTTTATGATCAACATTCTTGGTACCAGCAGCTAGGAAATTAAAAGATGAACTGCATTAGGAAAGTCTGCTGTCAGAGACCTCTCCAAAGTACTGAAAAGCAATAATATCAGTCTTGAAACTAAGGTGCACCTGATACAGGACATGGCCTTTGCATTTACTTGCCATTTATCAGAAAGCTGGACAATGATTGGGGAGGATAGAAGGAGAATTGATGCCTTTAAGCTGCAGTACTGGAGAAGAGTATTGAGTATACCATAGACTGCTAGGAGAACAAACAAGTCCATCCTAGAGAGGGTAACACCAGGCTGCTCTTTTGAGGCAAGGATTCTGAAGCTTCATCTGACATATTTTGGACATGTTGCAAGGCGGCATCAGTCCTTGGAGAGGGACATCATTCTTGGGAGGGTGGAGGGGCAGTGCAGGAAAGGAAGATCCTCGATGAGATGGATTGATTCAGTGACTGGATTAAGGGGGGTAGGTGTGTTAGTAACAGTAAGATTGGCACAGGATAGAGCAGGTTTTATGGCTGTTGTACAAGGCTCATTATGAGTTGCAGGTGACTAGACAGCATATAACAACAATAACAACAACAACAATCACCTTCTATTTTGGGGAAAGGTACTAACTACATTTTTATTATAACATATCAACATTGTATAATTAGCACAGTTTTTAAAGGCAAGAAAAAACCATTGACTAGTTTTATATACAGAGGCCTTTTAAGATGGAGCCAAGTTGCAAGTTGTAACTGAATGCAGCTAATTCAACCCTGAACCCATCTATCACACAACTTTATATGTGTCTTACTTTCTTACTTCCATGTATCTAGCAGGGCAACACTGCATGGTTCAAAATTGGGAACGGTGTAC
>NW_006399834.1:8068578-8069821 GCF_000299155.1 Elephantulus edwardii | reverse complement strand
TAGTATTGTCATTTTCACAATATTGAGTCTTCCTATATGTGAGCAAGGGATATTCTTCCACTTCTCCAGGTCTCTTTTTGTTTCTTGTAGTAATGTTGGTTTACATTTTTTGTACAAAGGGTTGCTATGAGTCAGAGATGCCATGATGGCATCTATAGTCTTTCCAATCACTTGCTATGCATCTGAGAGCTGGACAAGTTGATGAGTATATTCTATAGTATAATATTATATAACATAAACATACTGAAATTTCTTAAAAAGAGATTATGGTTGATATAAATCTTAAGGGAAGATAAGTTTCATCAGGAAAAGCAATAATGATTCATACAAAGGCAACATGGCTATTTAAAAATTACGTCCATTCAAAATAATTTTATTCATTAATTCAGTCCCAGAGAAGCTTGTACTCAAGGAACGGGAGACAGATAAAAATAATATGCATAATGAAGGTTGCATTTGATTAGAACATAAAGCATCAGTTAGTTATACACACACTTAACTGTGTCTTTTCATACAGTATCACATAGTGGCATTAACAAAGAAAAAAGAATAGTACCTTATTATCACAACAGAGTCAATGGAGAATGATAGGTAAATTCAAAGTTATTGCAAGGGAAGAATTAACAAGATCTTATTATTTGGAAAATAGGTAGATGAAAAAATGGAAATATAAAACATTTATTAAACGTCTGGAGACTTTAGTTTTAAAACATTATTCCATTAGTATTGTGGTTATTTTATTGTTCATAAGCAAATACACATTCGTAAGAAATAGTTTTAAATATTTTTTTTCTTCAAATTAAGTACTACTGAACTGGCTTTTGCAATGTTCAGTCAACCAGATTGCAAGAGGATATTGCAGGAAACTCTGCTTATGTTACCAAGACAAGAGGCAGGCAGAGAGAGGGTGTTGATGATGTAACTCTGTGAGGGGATTTGTGATTATCAGTAGACAAATGTGAACCACTGAAGTGTTCTTGCTGTTGTGTAACATAGAGTCAGAACCGACCCATAGTTGACCCTGTGGTGGGTTTTCAGAGGCACTTAATAGCACTAGAGGAAATTGTCCATCCTTCTCCTGCAGAGCAGCTGGTGGCTTCGAACTGCTTTTCTTTGGAACTGCAGGACAACTTCTTGCCAATAGGCCACCAGAGCTCCCTGAAGTGTACTTCGCAGTTTAAAAAATTATGAAAGAAAGAAAGGAGGAAAGAAAGAAGAAAAGAAAGAAAGAGAGAAAGAAAGA
>NW_006399834.1:8062450-8068338 GCF_000299155.1 Elephantulus edwardii | reverse complement strand
ACAAGAAAATATTATTTTTATGAACTATTATAAGTGAATAAAACATGATTGTTTATGTATCACTTTATAGGTAGCTATGTGAACTACAGGAACTAAAAAGTAACTCTCTCAACTCAGTGGGTTGTTTCATGGGACCACAGGAAACTAGAAAAATTGCAACTGCTAATTAAAAGCGAATGTATGGACCTGGCAACACTGTTGCAACAACTTTTTAAAAAAATAAATTCTTGAGAGTTATTTGTGAATTATTAAAGCTACTACAGTGAACTCATCTAATACCTATGTTTTGTGAGTAGGGATCTTTTAAAAGACATTTTCTATTTAATTGTTCTATGCAATGAAACTGTTTTGGAAAAGGTTACTCTGCCTTCAATGCAGGTGCTTGTAACTTTAAAGTTCTTTTCATTTGAGTATACTTATGCTAGTTGATTGCTGAGCATGAAAGTCTGTGCCTGTTTTTCTAGAGAAGCCTGAAATTTTCATCAGCACAGTAGTATATTGGTCTTCACGAGATTTGGAGTATCTCTTAGATAGTCTTAACAGAAGGTGGGTATCTTTTCAGACACGCTCTATTTAATCACACACATGTACACACATACTTGCATACAAGTGTACAGACACTTAAATATAATTTTCAACAAGAGGATCTTTGCTCTGTAATTATTTTCAAGCATAAAATGTCCAAATAAATATTTTTTCAACTGTTTAGGAGTGAATTATAAATGCAGCTAATAAAAGTATAGCAAAAACTTGTAATTGGCTTCAAGTGGTTCTGCTGTAGATCTTGACCATGAGTCTTGAGCATGTTTCACAAAGACCCTAAAGAATGTCATGATTTCAAGGTATAAATGAGTTTGCTCAAAGAAAGTGTCCTGGAGAATAGATAGAAGAAATCATTGTTTTCTTCTAACTTGAGTTAATTTTTAATTTTTCAGTTGTTAAAACATCTTTATCATAATTAACTTATTTTATAGCTTCATATTTGTGGTTAAGCATGTTAACAATATTTTAAATTAAAAAAATTCCTTCACAGTATGTTAGGATATGTTTCTTTCATTTTGCTTAATTCCTAGTGGTTTCTTCCAGTTTAAAGAATCAAGCCTTCGGTTTAGAAGAATTGCTTTTAGGTTAGACTGTTACAACCTAGTTAAACTTTTTGGAAATATATATCTCCATATATATTTGAAATATAGTGTGTGTACATAATTCACATGTATTAAGAAATAAACATCATATATTTGTTGTTGTTAAGTGCCATTGAGTCACCTGTGACTCATAGCAACCCTATGTACATTAGCCCTGAACCCTGCCCTATCCAGAGTCAATCTCATTACCTCTGACAGATCTAATCCCATTTCTGTATCTGAGTCAATCCATCTCATCCTGGGTCTTTCTTTCCTGTGCTGTCCCTCCACCCTTCCAAGCAGGAAGTCCTTCTCCAAGGGCTGGTCTCTCCTGGCCATGTGCCCAAAGTACGTGAGATAGAACTTCAAAATCCATGCCTTTAGGGAGAAGCCTGGTTCCACCCTCTCCAGTAGACACCTGTTTCTTCTTCTGACAGTCTATGGTGTGTTTAACACTATTCTCCAGCACCACAACTCAAAGGCATTGATTTTTCTCTATCGTCCTTAGTTATTGTCCTGCTCTTGGATGCTTAGTCTGCAGACAGACATCGTTGCTCTTCAATACTCTAGAGAGGTCTCTTACAGCAGACTTTCCCAATGCAATTTGTCTTTTGATTATTTCCTGACTGGTGGTACCAAGAAACTGAGCAAGCTGAAGTTATCCACAACCTCAATCTCTTCTCCATCTATCATGAAGCTGCCAATTGGTCCCGTGGTGAGAATCTTTGTTTACTTGATGTTGAGCTCAAACCACACTGAAGACTACAGTCCTTTGACCTTCTCCTGCAAACACCTCATGTTCTCCTCAATTTCAGCAAGCAAGGTTGTATCATATGCATAACACAAGTTTTTGATGAGTCTTCCTCAAATCCTGATGGTGCATTCCTCCTCACAAAGCCCATTCTCCCAAATAATCTGTTCTGCATACAGATTCAAAAAGTATGGGGAGAGGATGCATCCCTGACTTACACATTTCCTGATCCTGAACTATGTAGTAGTTCCCTCCTCTGTTCTGACTACTGTTTCCTTATCTAAGTATAGGTTTCACATGACTACAATTAAGTGTTCTGGGATCCCCATTTTTCTCAAGGTAAGCTATAATTTGTTGTGATCAACACAGTCAAATGCCTTTGCATAGTCAATGAAACACAGATAGACATTCCTCTAGTACTCACTGCTTTTGGCCAAGATCCATCTTTATTAAGATCCATCTTCATTATGCTATAAGACCCTGTCAGAACCAGGCCAGGGGCTGATTATGGAACAAACCACCAGTTGCTCATATACAATTAAAGCTGAAACTGAAGAGAATAAAAACAAATCCATATTATCCTATCTGAATGTATTTTTAAAAACCCACACATTTTAAGAATAGATATAATGCATTGAACATTAAAAACTTAAGACAGAGGAGTTGTAGTGTGAAATGAAAGTCATAAAAAATGAAGAAAGCAAAAGGTCAACAAAACCAATAAAAAATCCAGGAAGAAAAGAACAACATAGGTGTAAGGAGAGTATCTAGAACTTGTTCTGAAATCTAGAGAAGTCAAAGCAAAAGCACGATATTAAGAAAAAAGAGAGGTGACAAAAGATTTCAAAGAGCAGCTTGAGAAGACAATGTAAGCATTGAAACAAAATGGCAACGACCTAAAGTTAGAAAGCCAAAAAGACCTAAATTGCTTTTCTCAAGCTTGAAGAACTGAAGAAAAAAAACTTAATCCTTGTGTTACTATATTGAATGGTTGTAAGGGTAAAATAATGAATGACACAGAGTGCATAAAAAAAAGATGAAAGGAATACATAATCAAAGTACCAAAAGGAATTGATTGACCCTAAAATAATACAAGAACAGTATATGATCAAAACCCTTGTTACTGAAGGAAGAAGGGCAAACATTAGGAAAGACATTGGAAGATACAAGGTCCCAGGAACTTTCAGAATTACAATTGAGGGGTTTTAGCAAACAGATGGCACCATGGACGTGCTCACTAGTCTATGTAAAAATATTTGGTAGAAATATAACTAGCCAATCAATTAGAAAGATTCAGGTTTGTGACCTTAAAAAAAGTGATGCAACAAACTGTGTAATATATTCAACAATCTCACTGATATCACACACAAGTAAAATCTTATTGAAGATTAATTTAAAGTGGCTGCACAGTAAATCAACAGAGAACTGCCAAAATCCGAGCTGAGTTCTGAAGAGGCCATGAAATGAGGGATATTATGTTGTTGTTGCTGTTATGTGCCGTCGAGTCGCTTGTGACTCATAGTGACCCTATGTACAACAGCCCTAAACTCCTCTCTGTCCTGTGCCAATCGCACTGTCTCTGACATTCCCATCCGAATTATCCCAGTCACTGAATCAATCCACCTCATAGAGGGCTTTCCTCTCCTGCGCTGTCCCTCCACCCTCCCAAGCATGATGTCCCTCTCTAAGGACCGGTCTCTCCTCACAACATGTCCAAAGTATGTTAGACGGAGCCTCAGAATCCTTGCCTCCAAGGAGCCACCCGGTTTAACCCTATCCAGGACAAATCTGTTTATTTTCCTAGCAGTCCATGGTATTCTCAATACTCTTCTCCAGCACCACAGCTCAAAGGCATCAGTTCTCCTTCTATCCTCCTTGGTCATTGTCCAACTCTCTGATGCACAACAAGTGATTGCAAAGACCATGGTGTGTACCAGATGCACCTTAGTCTCCAGAGAGACACCATTGCTCTTCAGTACTTTGGAGAGGTCCCTAAAAGCAGACTTTCCCATGGCAATGCGCCTTTTAATTTCCTGGCTGCTGGTGCCAAGACTGTTGACTATCCTGACTGAAAGCAGAAAATATCACAAAAATTTTTCTTGAGTTTTATTGACTATGTAAAAACATTTGACTGTATGGAGCATAACAAATTACAAGTAGAGAAGAATGAGAATTCCACAACATTAATTGTGCCCAAGTGGAATCTGGATATGAAACTAATTTTTTTTCAACAGAATAAGGATCTTATGTTGTTGTTTCTGTTGTTGTTAGGTGCTGTCGAGTCGAGTACAACTCATAGCGACCTTGTGAACAAAAGATCTGAACGCTGTTGTATCCTGCACCATCCTCACACTTCTTGATACACAAGAGCCCATTGCAGGAGTCACTGTGTCAATCCACCTGGCTGAGGATCCTTCTCTCCTTTGCCGACCCTACACCCTTCCCAGCATTATGTCCCACTCCAAGGAATAACCCCTCCTAGCAACATGCCCAAAGTGTGTGAGGCAAAGCCTCATCACCCCTGCCTTCAAAGAGCACTCCAACTGCACCCTCTCCAAGATGTATGTCTTTGTTCTCTTGGCCGTCCTTGGGATGTCCAGTGCTCTTCTCCAACACCACAGCTCAAAGGCATCAATTCTTTTCCTATCATCCTCATTCATTGTCCAGCTCTCAGGTGTATAGCAAGTAATTGAAAAGACCGTGGCCTAAATCAGATGCACCTCAGTCCTCAAACTGGCAACATTACTCCTCAATAATTTGGAGAGGTCCTTAACTGCAGATTTTTCCGGTGTCTCCTTATTTCCTGACTGCCAGTACCAAGAGTGTTAATTGTGGATCCAAGCAAGATGAAGCTGTTGTTACTTTTAATGTCTTTGTTTTTTACTTTCTTAGCTTATACATAGTTAGAATTAAGAAAGTTGTGTGTCAAAGTTCTATCCTTTCACTGTATTCATTCTGAGCAAATATTCCAGGAAGTTGTACTATATGAAGAACTGGTGATCAGGACTAGAGGAAGGCAACTTGTATTATGCAGATGACAATCTTGCTTGCTGAAATCAAAGAGGACTTGAATTATTGATAGAGATCTATAGTCTGTAATTAAAATTAATTACAATGTAAGTTAAAAAAAAACCCCAACACCCAAAACTCCTCACCACTGCATATAGATAACAGATTGAAGCTTTCAATGATTTAATTTTACTTGGATCCACAATCAGCACTTATGGAAGTTATTGTTAGGTACATGTGAATGAACTACAACTCATAATAACCCTATAAACAACAGACCTGAGACCTGCACCATCCCCGGGATCTATAGCATCCTCGAGCCCATTATGACAGTCATTGTATCAATTTACCTTGTTGAGAGTCTTCTGCGCTTTAGCTGACACTCTACTTTCCCCCAGCTTGACGTCTCTCTCCAAGGACTGTTTCTGCCTGAAAATATCCCCAAAATTACAAACACAGTTTTGCCATCTTTGCTTGCTTCTCAGAAGCACTCTTGTTGCAATTTCTTTAAGACAGAATATTTTTTTATTGATAGGAAAATAGTAGTCAAGAAATCACAAGACATTTTTGTGTGGGGCAGATCTTCTGCATGGGTCTCTTTGAAGTGCTATCAATTTCAATCCTAAGATAAGCCTGACCTGTATTTTCAATTGCTTTATACACACTCATTGTGAAAGCAAGGCAATGAACATAGAAGATGGAAAAAGAATCAATGCCTTTGGATTGTGGTATTGGTAAAGAGTAATACTGCATGAACTGTCAATAGAAGAAACCAATCTGTCATCAAAAAAGCTCAGTCATGGTTCTCCTTAGAAGCAAGGATTGTGAGACTCTATCTTTCATTTCTGGGGCAAGTTATCAGAAGGAACCATCCTTGGAAGGAGACATCATGCTTGGATATATTAAAGGTCAGTGAAGGAGAGAAAGATACCAAATGAGACAGATAGGCTTAAGCACAGGAGAAATAGTGCGGATGTTGAAGTACTGGGAAAGGTTTACATTTT
>NW_006399834.1:8025951-8058927 GCF_000299155.1 Elephantulus edwardii | reverse complement strand
AGAAAGAAAGAAAGAAAGAAAGAAAGAAAGAAAGAAAGAAAGAAAGAAAGAAAGAAAGAAAGAAAGAAAGAAAGAAAGAAAAAGAAAATGCTTGGAGGTGACAAAAGTCTGGATTTCCCACAATAAAGAAATGTAGATTAGAGTGTATTTTTCATATAAAAGTAGAATATAAAACTGAGAAAAGAGTCGAGGATAAAAATCAGTGAAATTTGATGGAGTTTGGTTAATAAGAGAAACAATAATAAAGTGTACAATTTTGTGAAGTGATGGAACTTCAACTATGATCAGCATTGTTTGCTTCATTTGTTTCTTCCTGTAAGTAATTGGATGTCATACTTAAGTTTATGGTGGTAATGCTACTGTAGTTACGTGGTATCAGGTTGGCTATGACACATAGGGACTTTATGAACAGCAGATGGGAGCTTTGCCCTATCTTGCACAATCCTTATCGTCTCTGATGTGTTCGAGCCCATTGTTATAGTCACTGTGCCAATCTATCTTACTGAGGTTCTTCCTCCCTTTCTGTGGCCCTCCACCTCCATCTCCAAGGGCAAGCAGTTCGAAGCCACCAGCTGCATGATGTCTTTTTCCAAGGACTGGTCCCTCCTGACATCATGGCCAGAGTATGTGAGGTGAAGTTTGACCATCTTTTGCCTTTAAGGAGCATCCTCATTGCATTTCCTCAAACAAAAAAAAAGAATAGTTCTTTTGATAGTACACGAATATTCAGTATTGTTTGTGTCAACTCTACAATTTGAAGGCATAATTTTCTTCTTTGGTAATATTTATTCATAGTTAACTATTAGGAAAATGGTATGACATAAGGAAGTATAAAAGACCTCTCTATTTTGGTATTACACTGCTGGATGTTTCATTACATTTTGAAGTGAGTGAGCTTGGGCTAAGAATTATTTGCACATTTAGCAGTATCCTTTGTTATTTGTAGCAACCACTTGAGTTTTAGATAAAAAGATAGATTCTAGATAGTTTCATATGGATTCAAACTGAAAATTAATGTCCCTTAAAATATATATTATAGTAAGCCAAAATAAAAGGTAAGAAGGTGTAGTCAATCATCTACTCTGCCTTCCTATCCTTTAAGGGCAAGTTTATTTCTAGGTTAGCTAGAGTAACAGGAGTCAGTTTTGTTTTGTTTATGTGGTTTAATTTACTTACTGCTCACACCATGTTACAGAATTCTACCTAGACTTATCTAGGGAATAGGGTAAAATGCTTGTAGTATCAAAAGTTTACTGTTAAAAATGTTTTTCATAGCCATTTGGTTAAGTGTTAATTTTGTGCTAATTATTCTATTAAGGAGATAGGATGAAGGTGGGATATAAGCTCCATCCAAATAGAGACTCGTATGAGTTCAATGCTAGTTCTCTTTTAGGGATACCAGCTCACTTGCTAACCAACATGCCTCTGGAAACTATGAACTTCGATAAATGACAATAGTTATAGAAAGGCCTTCTGTCCTTGAGGTCGCTATAAGTCGTGCTCGACTTGAAGGCAATCATCATCATCATCAACAACAACAGCTTTTCCAGCTGAACCATAACTGACCCTGTACAATGTGCACCAGTCTCTGCAGCACCAATCTGTATCACCTACAGTCACATGAATCATTCTCTTGATGGGTCAGAGTCTCTGTGAATCTAAGTGACACAGAGGAATGGAGAACTGAATGAACGAGGAACTGTTGATGTCAGATATCATGGAATTATACAGGTGAACAAACATCTGGGACACTGTTGACTTCCCACTTCTTTTAACTGGTTTGCTAATAATCTTAGAAGAATGAATCATGAATACAAATGGTGCCAGAGTGGTAGAATTTGACACAAAGGTCCAAAGTCCTTTTAGCATGTGACTTAGGATAAAAATCTGTAAACAAGAGAATGAAAAACCTTTGGTTTCTGGATGGGATAATGGATATCCACAGATTAATACAGCTTTTATGTTGCAGTCAGCTACCCAAAGCAAAAGTTGCTCACGGGGTATGAAATTATGAATTTAGTGGACCTAACTCCTGAGAAACTGGTTAATTAGAGGCATACACAGTAATAAGGAAAAAGTGAAACTCACAATTCCTTCATTTCTGCTATTGGCAGTGGCAGCAAATTTAAAGGGAAAAGACTAAGATTACTGATATCAGAGCTGAACAAAGTCCTACAAGGATAGAATTACATCACTTACTTCAGGGTTTACTTGGGAGGGGGGGGAACCAAAAACAAAAACAACAAACCAAAACACAAACAACAAAACCAAACCACGTGACAGCACCTGTGCTCACCAAAACAGTAGTCCAAGAGGCAGATTGGCTGGATCAAAAAACTATTGTAAACAGGGGATATGGTATAAGGCAAATGCATGTTTGTAGATCATTATCAGCAGCCTTCTGAGGAACCCTTACTAAAATGGGTTGTAAAAGTGACAAATTTAGGGGCAGTGTCTGTGGTTCTGAATGCTGCAGAATGGAGGAGTATGTTGAGGTTAATGCAAGACCCACAACTCTCTAGATACCTAACAGTCATGAATAATATTGCAAGATACAGTTACACAACAGATTAACTGAGAGGGGACAATTAGTTTGATAGAATGTACAAGATTTATAATTAGATTTGCTTCTCCTTCTAGGGAAACTCCTTCTCCTTATCTAAGTGTCAAATGGAACACGTCAGAGGAAGCAGTTGGTGTTCTGCATATGCACACCATGTTGGAATGGCTTTATGGCACTGAGAATGTCCATCCAATAAGTAAGCTCCTTATAGAGGCCATGGCAGAGATGGCAATAACAGGAGCTCCTCCAGTGTGAGCACCTCGTGTAGATTGCCTACTGGTGAACAAGGCAACAATATAAGGAGCTGTGTCAGCTCTATTGAAACAATTTTCCCTTATTGGCTTGGGGATGCAAGAAACATCAGATTGATTTGTAGGCAAATGAGAGGAGACTGTGGGGAAAAGATTTACCTTAGCAGCGTAGAGATTTTTAGATGGTTACTTAGGAATAAGACGTATATAGGGGACATTGATGGAGTTGAGACAAAGATTCTAAGGCACCACTACAGGAGGATGGGTGGATCAATGAAGCCTCCCTAGGTTCCCTCATCATCAAGAAGGTCTTAAAAAGTCCGTTGTATTAACTCCAATCATGAGGTAATTGATGATTGGGGTACCAACCCAGACTCATTTGAACCAGAAACTCAGCTGGTTGATTAAAATATGGATTGACAGGAAGGCCAAGGTCTTCTGGCAGAATGTTCAGTAGGGGACCTCAGGCCACATGTATGTGTAAAATGGGTAAAATGGCCACATATGGGTAAAATGGCCTGAGGGTGGATAAGAAATGTTCTTGGGTCTTCTGGACACAGGAGCTCAATGCACTGTAACCACCACATCTATTGATAAAATCTTGAAGGGACCTAAAGTTTTATTATGAGGATATAGGATTGCAGCACTTGAGTGGAATAAAGTGAAAGTCTGGATGATAATTAAAAAGTTTAAACAGATGTTTTATGAAGTAGTTGCATCTCCTTTACTTGAATGTATTATTAATATGGATAATACGTCTAATTGGGGAACACTCACTCTACCAGATAGCAAAGCTGAGAGTGTGTATATCTGTCCCGAAGCCAGCATTGATTTGACATGATAAATTGGAACCATTAGAATTACCTGAGCCCCCGTAGGTTGTTAATTTGAAACAATAGGATAACTGGTAGATGAAAGGAAATAATTGTCTTGATTAAAGACATGCTAAATGCTGGAGTATTGGTGCCAACAAATTCTATGTATGTCATCCCTGAGTGGCCTGTGATAAATGCTGATGGCTTGGGTTAACTGTAGACTACTGAGGCCTAAATAAAGTCATGCCACCTGTGGTTTCAGCAGTCCCAGACATGATTCCTGTAGTACAGAAGATACAGCAGACAAAAGGAGACTGGTATCAGTGGTAGACCTTGAAAATGCTTTTTTCCCTTCATCCAGACTTTAGAAAAGAGCCAGTCACAGTTTGCTTTCACATGATATGGATCTCAGATTATCTTTATGATCTCACCACAGGATTATTTAAATATGTCAGTCTAGTGCCATACTCTGGTTAGGACTTGGTCCTGATAACCAGTGTAATTGGTCCAGTTTAATTATGTTACATTTGTTATATTCTGTTTATATCAAACACTGAAGGACAGGTAAGGATGATTCATAGACAGTGTTTGCCCGGATGACCAACAGGAATTGATTAATGAATCCAGCAAAAATCCAAGGACGTGCCCCAACAGTAAAATTCTTGGGAATAAAATGGGCTGGAGACACCTGTGGATTTCCACAGCCAAGAAAAAGCTGCTCTCACTACCTATTCCCAAGCCTTTGATTGGTCTATTAGGATAGTAGCAAGTTATGGCTGAAATATAGAAAGCAGATCATTCTATTTGTCTCTAGGCCCTTAAGATCCACATCCAGACATGATTCTTAAAGCATCTGTCACCTGTACTTATGCAGATTAGAGTTTATGGCAAAAATCTGAGAAAGCTGTCTTGCAGAGATTATTGAGATTCTGGAAAAGAAAATTTCCTAATCCTGTGGCACAATACACACCATCTGCAACACAATTACTTGCCTGCATTGGTTAAGATTGCGTCAATGACAAAAAGACATAACATTATTATGAAAATCCATCATGTCATGAATGACATTACAGAAACACTCTAATAAAGATGGTAGTAAACAAAACTGTTCTTTGATAAAATGGAAATGGTTAATACAGTAACAAGTTACTGGGAGAATGCAGTCAGGCATCTGTACCCAAGAGCAAGTAGCCTATTTTCCCATTGGTCTTACCCTGGAACTGCCAGAGAGACTGCTAAAGCCCATTGCCACATGAACAGTGTCCCAAGGACAACTTCCTTTTGAAAAGCAAAGGACAGTTTCAGGGTATATGGATAACATTATGTATGGAAAGCTTTCTCATTAAGACCATTAGATGGGAAGTCTGATTGAAGAAGGCAAGAACAGAGTAGCACAATGGGCAGAACTGCATTCTGTCTCAGCAGCGGTGGCTGAGAAATTGGATAATGGTGAGAGTTCATATGTTTTTTAATTTTACTGATACATTGGCAATGACTAACATATGGTCAGGCAAATGGGTGACAGAAAACTGGACTATTAAAGGCACACTAATGTGGAGAGTAGTGCTCAGGCCTTTTGTTCATAGGGTCGCTATGAGTCATCTATGACTCGACGGCACCTAACAACAACAACAACAATGTGGAGAATGGACTTATGGAGAGCACTATGGGATTTTAGGAGTACATAAAAAAAGAACCTCCACCAAGATTAGAAGGTGATTGGAATCAACAAACATACATATTGGTGCACTCCCTTGAGGTGGTCAAATGGGTTCATGAATTGTATTAACATATGGTGCTGCAGCAATGCAGAGACGGGCTGGAATGAGACAATTCCCAGGGAGGAAGACCCCGCACATAGTTGACAAGTTGATTATATTGGACCAGTGGAACCAGGTGGCTACAAATGAGTCCTCACAGGAATAGATATTTCTCTGGACTGGGCTTTGCATAGCCGTAACCAATGCAAATGCTAAAAATACTATTAAAAGGATGAGGGGAAAATTTAATGTACCAGCTTGTGCACAGTTGTATTTCCTCTGGCACACTTTACAGGATACAGATTGCAGCATGAGTCAAGGAAGACCATATTACATGAACATACCATGTTAAATGAACATACCATGTTGCCTACCACCCTCGCAGTAAAGATCTGATAGATTATTGGGATGGCCAATTGAAATATTTATCTAAAACAGGGAGGAGAAAGGATATGAAGGCCAGGCTTACATGCCTCAGTGGGTATGTGCTTACTCTCAGTATGAAAGAAGCTAAAGGGTGTTCACTATTGGACAGATTCTTACATTTCTCAGGAATATTTAGGGAGAAGGGAGTAGGAGAAGAACTGGCACTATAAGATAGATCTTCCCCACATGACCTGAAATAGTTTCCTTCTTGCCAGATGATGCTCTTGCAGGTTCAGGAGTGCAACTATGAGTATTCAAAGCAGGAATGAGTCCTGAACAAACAACTATAACAATACCCTTAAACTTGTATGTAAGGATTCCCAAGAGTCTGATAGGATGGATTATACCTTCACTGAATCTTGCAAAAGTAGGGTTAACAGTGATTATTATTGTCTTGCCTAGTTGTTGAGATAGTCCTTTGGTGTTGCACTTATATAAACCTACACACTATGAATGAGAACGGACTAAAGTGGAAGCACTTACCAGGCTGGTCTTGCTACTTGCATTTTGGATTGGCACAATAGGTGAACCTGATGTCCATTCCCAAGGTGAAAATTTTTGGATTAAAAAAAAAGATAAATGTGAGGAAGGAGGAATAATAGCCAAGGGTAAAGGAATGAATATGTGGGTGATGCAGCAAGGGAAAGCTAACATTGTGTTAAAATCTTTCGGGAGTTTCAGAGCAAGGGAATAACTTTCTCCCACTAAACTACTTCAGAGAGCAGAAAAACAAAGTCAAGATAGACATAATGGTATAAAATGAAATATGCTAAAATATATGTTTTTTGTGTGTACTGTTTCTTATATGTTGTAATGTTAAAATATATTGTAAAAATCAATACTAGATACTGTAGATTTTGAAAGCTTGTAATTCTGCCTTTATCCAGTAATTAACTGGATATACTAAAAGGGGAAGATTTACACTGGAGAAAGGGTTGTTGATAGAAGTAAAACTAAAAGTCAGAGGGGAAAGAGTAAGTCCACCAGCTGTTGGTTGTTGTTGTTAGGTACAACATTGAGTATAACTCATAATGACCCTATGAACAACATATCTGAACTCTGCCTTATCCAGTGCCATTCTCACACTTCCTGACGCATTAGAGTCCAATGCAGCAGTCACTGTTTCAATTCACCTGGTTGAGGGTCTTCCTCTCCTTCACTAAACCTCTATCTTTCCAACTTTCAAGTCCCTTTCCAAGGAATAACCCCTCCTATCTACATGCCTCCAAAAAAGGACTCTGGTTGCACTTTCTCCAAGACATATTTGGTTTTTTAGCAGTCCATGGAATGTTTGATAGTCTTAATAGCATCAACTCTTCTTCTGTCATCCTTATTCATTGTCCAACTCTCAGATGCATAGCAAGTGACCATGGTTTAAATGACATACACTTTAATCCTCAACTGACATCATTACTCCTCAATAATTTGGAGGATATGCTTACAAGGAAGACCTGTTGATATGACTATTCAAATATACACTCCTACATCTAGAGCCAAAGAGGAAGAAATTGAAAATTTTTACCAAATCTTGCCATTTTAAATTGACCAAAAATGCAATCAAGATGCATTAATGATAATTGGTGGCTGAAATGCAAAATTTGAAAACAGTGAAAAAGGAATGCTGTTTTTGTTGTTGAGTACCTATAAGTCAGAACTGATTCATAGCTGATCCTCTGGTGGGTTTTCAGAGGCAGTTAATTGCATGGGAGGAGATCGCCCATCCTTCTTCAAAGCAGCTGATGGATTTGAACCACATGCCTTTGGGATTGCAGTGCAGTTTCTTACCACTAGGTCAACAGAGCTGTCCTGAAAAAGGAATAGTAGTTGAAAATATCAGCTTGGTGATAGAAATCAGATTGGAAATAGAATGATTACATTTTGTATTTTGAATGATTTATTGATTACAAATTGCAAATACCTTTTTTAAAAGACAAAAATGATGACTTCACACATGGACCTCACCTAATGGGCTGCATAGGAATCAGAAAGACTACATCTGTGGAAGGAATTGTTGGAAAAGCTCAATATTGGCAGTCAGAACTAGGCTATGGTGGATTGTAAATCAGATCATCAATTATTCATGTGCAAGTTCAAATTGAGGCTGAAGAAAATAAGTCCATGAGAACCAAGATATGATCTTGAATCTATTCCATCTGAACTTCAAAATCATCTTAAGAATAGGTTTGGAGCACTGAACACCAATGATTGAAATCTAGCCAGTACTCTGAGGAGATTTGCATTTATATGGATTTGTAGATTCACCTTAGACTATTGACTGAAAAAATTTTCATTTGGAGGCATGCAACAATGAAGAGACTGGCTGAGTTTGGACATGCTCCATCAGCACTGTTCACCTTGCATGCACAGATGTATGATTAATAGCAAATGGGTTGCTAGCTTGAGGAGCAGGGACTCATGAGAAACTCTGTTTTATTATTTGGCCCCCATGGGGGGGGTTAAGACTGAATGAAGGAACCAATAGTTCTGGAACACAGCAAGAAGAATGAACTCCTGAATTTGTAGCTGATGCCCATTTGGACCTAGCCACTGATAGCTTGAGATAGGTCAAGCAGAGTCCAAGCAGATAAGATGTTTCATGCTGTGAGCTAGTGTCGATTGCTGCAACCTGATGGCATGCTCTTAACTGAACTTATGGATGTAGTAAAACAGTCTGACTGGAATAGAAGCTTCTTCAGAAAAAAGAACATTCTTGTTTCTTCAGAGTATTGGTTTAATTGTTATTGGTGGGTGCTGTCAAGTAAGACTCATAGTGACCCTCTGCACAACTAATCTGAACATTGTTCAATCCTGTGCTATCCTTGTAATCTCTGACACACTCTAACTCACTGCTACAGTCACTGTGCTAACCCACCTGATGAAGGATCTTCCTCTCTTTTTGCCACCACTCCACGTTTCCAAGTGTGATTCCTCTCTCCAAGGAAAACCTTCTCATAATAATGTATCCAATGCATGTGAGATGAAGCTTTATCATGTTTGCATCCAAAGAGCACTCTGGCTTTCTTCCCCCCTCCCCCCGCCCACTCTGGCTTTCTAAGATATATCTATTTGTTATTTTGAGGTATTGGTTCGATAGGGATGGATCAATTAGAACTTGGCTATCTAAAATATAGCCAAGAGAGATTAAGGCATGAGGCATGGAGTTGTCTTGTACACTTTTATGAATATAGTTCTCATTATGATTGCAAAGGGAAAGTTAATTCTTCAAATATGAAGATTAGTGACCAGAAAAGCCAAGGTTATTATTCAAAGGTTCATTGTTCAAAATGTCTTTCTTAGCCATTGAATAACTTTTTATTTGTGCTGAAGTATTTCTTATATTAAGGAGATAGGGCAATTGCATTATACAAGCCCCATCCTACTAACGGCATATGTAAGTCCATGAGAGCTCAATGCTAACTCTCTTTTTAGAACACTCTCTTTCCTGCCGCACCCCAACTGATAGTCTACAACACTCATCAGTTTCTGCAACACCAGCCTATGTCACTTAGAGTCAAATGAGCCATTCTCCTAAGGGGTCTGAGTCTCTGTGAGACCTTCTAGGGAACCACTGAAAAAGGAACATAAAGGAGTGAGGGGACTGAACAAAGGAGACACTGTTGATGTTGGAAATCATGGAGTTATACAGTAGATCAAACATCTGGGACATTATTGACTTCCAACTTCTTTTAACTGGTCTATGATTAATCTTAGTAGAATGAATTTTGAATGCAGTAGTAGAATCACTTTACATATATTCCCAGTATTTCTAGAGGGTTTTTTTTCCCCATTGGAGAAGTGGATTTTGGTACAAAAATTTTTAAAATGGTCCTTTAATTCCTATTTTTTAAAGTTTTTTCTTGCCTATAACACTTTAAGTGGCTCACAGTGAAGACAAGAAATGATATTTCAGGGTTTTAGCATCCCTGGACATAATATCCATCTCTCTTGTTTACAGTGGAGTGGTTCCATTTAGTTGCAAAGTTCTCAGAGAAAGGATGGGGCTAGGCTCATCTGCAAGTGTTGAGAGAAGCATGTCACAATGCTGTGAATCTCTATTTTCGTTCAAACTTATACTTAGTGTTTCTGCCTTATGGGAAAAGCCCTGGTGGAGTCCTGAGAGCAGACTTGTCATGGCACCTCCCTCTCTTACTTTGTTACTCTAGAATGTCATTCCTCCTACCAAGGAGAAGTGTGATTACTTGCATATGCCATCTGCTTACAAACCCCTGTGAGCTGAAATTCTTCCCCAAAAGATTTACATAAGCCCCCTGTGAACTCAAACCACTATGTTTTGCTCAGCTCAGATAAACATAGAAAAAGTATCTAAGCATTTGAACTTATAATAACATATTTATCCCAACACATGAGGCTACTCATCATTGGTGTATGTGTAATATATAATTGCAGCAGGCAGAAAACAAACAGCTCTCGATCAGAGAAGTCTCTGGATCCCACGGGGCACTAATCATCTACCAAAAATGGAGATGGTTGGGGAAAAATAACTTATAATTGCATTGGCAATCTACTATTAAAGTATAATTTCATGTTGTTTTCATTTCCAACAAATAAATAATAAAAAAAAGATTTAAAAAATTTCCCATTGCAGTTAGCTGCAGATTCAAATAGGAAATATAGAAGTAGAATTTGTGGCCATATATTGCTAAATGAGCATTCAGAAATCAAAGAAAAGCTAGTCACACATCACATACACATGTATAAACTTATGCTCCATAAAATTTATAAACATAAAGAGATAAATAGTCTGTAAAATAGAAATGATACTCAATAATATATAAATTTAGGGAGTCCTGAAATTTAGCAGCAAGAAGCTGCTTTGCAATCCTGAAGGCATGAGTTTCAAATCTATCAGCTGCTCTGTAGGAGAAGGATTGGCAACCTCTTGTGCAATTATCTGACTCTGAAAACACACCAGAGGGTCCTGTATGGCTTGGTTCCAACTATGATACACAACAACAACATATAAATTTATACTCTGTAAAAATTAATTTATAAATAAAAATTATAAAAGTACAGATTATCTTTAATGATTTTAAAATATCTTTATGTCTATTTGACCTATACTTACGTATATAAAGCATTGAACTTGTAAATTAACCATTAAGCTGAACCTGAGATTGTTGTTGTTGTTAAGTGCCGTCGAGTCGTAGGCGACTCATAGCGACCCGATGAAGAAAGGATCTGGACACCTGTATGACTTTCATCCTCTCTCCAGGTTCATAGGGTTTCCAGAGGCAAGCTATTATGGAAGTAGATGCCACTCCTGCTTCCAAGCTTGTTTTAATTGGGAGCGTCACCAAACACTGTCCACCATAGGTAACCATTCTTGCATTGGACTCATCACTGTCACAGTGTTTAGCATCACAACAACTACAAGTTATCTCTGTAAAGCAAGTGAACATACCAAGGTTATATGACCTACAAGAATGTTTCACCAAAAACAAAGGCAGGCCTGAGGGCCACAGAGTAGAGTCACCCACCTTTGGCTTGGGAGCATGACTTTCTGTCCACTAGGCTGACAGCCCTGTTGGCATAATAATAAAGCGCTTAGTTACTAACAGAAAGGTCAGTAGTTCGTGCTTACCAACTGTACTGAAAGATGTAGCAATTTCCTGCATCTGTAAAGACTTAAAATATTAGAAACTTCATGGAGTAGTTATCTACGCTAACCTATGAGGACAGAATTAACATGATAGCAACAGATTAATTGAACATGGAATTGTTTGAATAAAAGAGTTATGAAAATGAAGAGTACATTGACTTATGCAAGGAATAATAAAAATTATATCATAAGGCAAAAGAATAAAAGATGCTTACGATAATAGGTGATCAAGTTCTTATTAATAAATATTTTTCCCACATTTATCCTTACCCTTTGACTGAAATTTGTTCTTGAAATGGGGGAAGAATCCAGCATGCTAGAAAATTACTTTTTACTTATAAATTTTTGCTCATATAATCTTATTTAAAACTATTAGTTAATGGTTGTTACTCCTCATCTGCCCTAGTATGGAGGCTCATTTATTACACTGACCCTGGAAGCTAGGCTGACGATATTTCAAACACCAGCAAGTTCATCCTTGTTGGGTAGGTTTCAGCAGAACTTTCAAACTACGATTGCCTAGAAAGAGTTCCAAAATTTAGTCAGTGCATTGAATATATCAGAAGTTGTGAGGATGCACACAGAGTTTCAATCTGTTGTTCATAGGGCCTCTATGAATCATAGTTGACTTGAGGGCTTGTAACAAAACAACAAAGAACCTTCTAGTGGCATAGTCCATAGCATATTGACTACCAACCACATGTTAGTTAATTAAACCCTATGGATCACATTAAGGACTAGAAGATGAGGGCTTGAGGTTGGAAAATCATTAAAAATACTCTGTGACCACAGCAATTAATGTGATTCTATCTTTACCACTGATAGTAAAGATAATACATGACAGTGACACTTTCTTCTGTTGTGCATGGGATCACCATGGGGTAAGAGTTGATAGATAACAATGGTATCAACAATCCAATGGTTAGCTGTGGAAATGAAAAGGAATAAATATATGGGTAATCTCCTCCTGTGCAATTAACTGACTCTGAAAACCTGTTGGAGGGTCAGCTATGAGTCAGTTCCAACTTAATGACACACAACAATAATAATAAATGTTTAAGTTACAGATGTCTGACTTACAGACAACTGTATTTGCCCTTTAATTTTATGAAAACCTTGTGAGGCTGTTACATCTAAACCACTGAAGCTCAAACCGTATCTTTATCCCAATTACTTGCATTCAATAGCATGTCAGGTTTTAAATAATTGGAAAAGCTTCAGGTTTCTCTTACACTAAAATAAGGCTAAATAAGAACCATATATATCTTTTCAGACTAACCTATGAATTTTATTTAAAAGACACACTTATTGTGTTGTATAGTTCCATTACTGTAGAACCAGTATGAAGATCTAAGGGTGGAGGAAGGGTGGGAGAAGAGGGCTGAGGATGGGGGCGGGGCGCTAATCATAGAGTCACACAATTTGATGAGTGGAGTCCCGGGAAAGGTGAAAGAAATGAAATGGGAAAGATCCAGTATTAAAACAATGTATAAAACAATTGTAAATGTTGTTGTTGTTAAGTGCCGTCGAGTCGCAGGTGACTTATAGCGACCCTATGAAGGAGAGTCCTCGATGCTTGGGTGCCTTTCATCCTCTCTCCAGGTTCATAGGGTTTCCAGAGGCAAGCTATTACAGAAGTGGATGCCACTCCTTTCTTTCACAGTTGTTGGTGAATTTTATTACATTTAAATTATATCTCTGTGAAATTGGTGAAAAGAAAAAAAAGACAAAATTGTTTAGAGTTAAGGTAAATATTTACACTATTTTTTCATTCAGCTATCTGTAAAATAACTTGCAAAATGTTGAACTGGCATACGTTTAGATAAATATTACACACACACGTATCTATAACAAGAAAAATATTTAAAAACATTTTAAAATTATTCGAGAAAGAGGAACTAAGACAGGAAGAGTTATTTTTTTATAACCTGCAGAGTGCTCAGAAGTTATGGTTTTTTATTGTAGTAGAATGAACGAAATTATATAAAATTAAATGTTAGCTACAATGATAGGTTAAAAATAGGAATAAAAATTTCTTTTCCAATGTCCAGAGCGAAGGTTAAAAAACCCTCAAGACTTTTCATAAGTAATGAAATGCCCATGATGTAGACATGCATGAGAATAAGCCGCCCAGCTCCAATACGTCACTGTAGAAGTGTATTGTGTACATGCCGAGTGGAATTCCAATCTTTAAAAAGAAAGATAAATTAAAATTTCTAGTTGTATAGTATAATAGTGGGAAAACATATCCTTCTGGCATATTCCCTGGCAGCAGGGAGTTAAATATAGTCAAATTATGCATCAAGCATGACTTTAACAGTGTCCTCTGCATAAAAAAAAAAAAAAAAAAAGCAATGGTTAGGGGGGTGATTTATACAATACATTGCTTTAATCTGATAGCTAATGGAAAAATAGGCTCCAAGAGTGTTAACTGTTGAATTTATGGAGATTGCTTCTTTTCAATTGGCAGGGGTGGTGATGGCTAAGCTGTAGGATTTATTGATGTGCTGAGTGGGGCTTCCAAAGACTGGTACCTTTGGAAGGTGTATTACTAAAATGAACGTTGCTATCTACATGACAAAGTGGTTAGAGTACAGTTAAAAATGGCAAACACAGAGGGAACCCCACAGAACTCCAACTAGGGCCAGGGGGAAAAAGAAATCTAAGACAGCAAATTGCGTGGGTTTTACATAACATGTAACCTTTTTAAATAAAATGATCTGCATTGGCTCATGTAGACTGTGGGAAAGCTTGGCGAGGAAAGCTTTTGGGTATATTCAAGTCTGTGTAAATGATTCTTCCTTATGTGTCATCTGAAAGCTGTTAGGATTGAAAAAGGCACTGGAAGCAATTCTGCCTTTTGTCTCCAGGAGGACTTGAACAACCCACTTTCCTGGACTCTTAGAGAAGTCTTTTTCACACTCCTCCCAAAGACATTGGTGCTGGAAGCATGGAGGCCATATGCAATAAGCGGCTACAGAATGACAGTCTTGCTGGAGCGCTCCCAACAACCTTTAAAAGGCAGAGGTAAATTGGTGCATCACCTTCATACCCACTCATGCTCTGCAGCTTTTCTGTCACAGATTGCGTTTCCTTTGGGGGATGTATTCTTACAGGGTTAAGAAAATTTTAAGACAAAAAGTTTCATTCTACCTAGGAAATGTGGGCCCTGAAGTTTAAGATTTCAAAATCTAAAATGGGGACAAGATTATGCTCAAGCTCAAATGACAAAGGAAAAAGAGTTCAAAAATCATGAAGTAGTAACTACAAGATATTATGTAGCTGGTGTGAAAATTTGGTTTAAGGAAATAAATTGGACAACATTATTGTTAAATGTGCCATGTCTCTAGCCTTTGAAACCTGTATACTTGAATTTTCTAGAATCAGCAGTTGTGCCTGTTATGTAAGAACTATATAATGCTAAAGACACTGGACATTCAATGTCTTGGTGACCCTTTGATGATTGAATTCTTCATCTTTCAATTGACATGCTGACTTGTGGACTGCATCCCAGGGCTACTGAATTTTATGCAACCAAAATTGTTTTATGTAATTTCCTTAGTTCCAAATAGACAACCTAGATTTGAATAACATTGATCTGAGAACAGATTTACTGAAGTAAACAAAGAATTACTGCAGAAACTATCACTGAAATTAAAAAGTTTGATTAATATTAACATGCACTCATAAATGTTCCCAAAATTGGGAAAAAAATAAGCAAATCAACCCAGAGACAGGAAATCAGATATTTGTGTTCCTAAGAACCTTACTACAATAAGAAGGTCAGCACCTGCATTTCTGACTCCAGGAAACTCTGGGAGGTCTTCAAAGCAAGCATTAAGTGTGGAATTTCATATCAATCAGCCTGGAAACAGCAAAAGTCCGAATGAATGAATATGCCACCAATTCTCTACTAAAAATTCATTATCAGGTACTATTGAGGATGTGTATATTTTTATAGTTTCTATTTTTAAAGTAATTTTTGTGGGTTTTTTTTAACTTTAAAATTTCTCTTTCAATGTTGCTATTGTTAGATACTGTCCAGTCACGTGACTCATAATGACCTGAGTACAACAGCTTTGAACCCTGCCCTAGCCTGACAGTCTCACTGTCTCTGACACTACCTACCCTTATTACCCCATTAGTGTGTCAATGAATTTCATCCAGTATCTTCCTCTCCTCTGCTGTCCCTCGGTCCTTCCAAGCATTATGACATTCTTCAACAACTGGTCCCTCCTGGCAACATGCCCAAAGTGTGTCAGACAAAGCTTCAAAACCCCTGCATTCAAATCAAAACCACAATGAGATACCATCTCACTCCAGTAACAGTAAGCAAAGTTAAACAGGGTAACAAGTAATAAATGTTGGAGAGGCTGTGGTGAGATAGGAACTCTTATACATTGTTGTTGAGATTGTAAAATGGTACAACCATTCTGGAAGGCAGTTTGGCACTTCCTCAAAGAGCTGAACATAGAAATTCCGTATGATCTAGCTATTCCACTACTTGGAATGTACCCTGAGAAAGTGAGAACTGAGATTTGTACACCAATGTTCATAGCAGCATTATTCACCATTGCAAGAACATGGAAACAGCCCAAATGTCCAACTACAAATGAATGGATTGAGAAATTATGGTATATTCACAATAGAATACTATGCAAAATGCAAGAGCAATGATATTGTAAATTATTACCTAACTTGGGAGGGACTGGAGAGAGCATTAGGCTGAGTGAACTCAGTCCCACAAGGATAAATATTTCATAAAACCATTATTGTAGAATGAGTATAAGGATCCAAGAGGGGTAGGAGAGGTTGGAAGCAGAGGAATGAGGATGCATAAAGGAGTAGAGGAATTAATCATGGGGTTGTACAAATTGATGGGTTAGGGGTAAGGTAAATTGAAAGAATTTGTTCTTGAAAAGTAAATATTTGAATTTTGTAAATAAACTAGTTGTTGAATGCTGCTGAGTCATCTGTGATTCATAGGGACCCTATGTACAACAGCCCTAAACCCTGCTCTATCCTGTGCCAATTTTATTGTCCCCATTACCCCAGTCACTGAATCAATCCATCTCATAGAGGGTCTTCCTTTCCTGCTCTGTCCCTCCACCCTCCCAAGCAAGATGTCCCTCTCCAAGGCTTGGTTCCTCCTTGCAACATATCCAAAGTATGTGAGATGAAGCTTCAGAATTCTTGCCTCCAAATCTTGCCTCCGAGGATGAGCCTGGTTTAACCCTCTCCAGATTGGACTTGTTAGTTTTCTTGGAAGTCAATTGTATATCCAATACTCTTCTCCAACACCACAGCTCAAAGGCATAAAAATAAACTAGTAAAAAAATCCCTGCATTTGAGGAACAACTTGATTTTCACCCTCTCCAAGACAGACCTGTTTGTTCTCTTGACAGCCCATTATATGTTCAATACTCTTCTCCAACACCAAAACTCAAAGGCATTGATTCATTTTCTGTTCTCCCTAGTCATTGTTCAGCTCTTTGATGCATAGCAAGTAATTGCAAAGACCATGGTCTGGACTAGGTGCACCTTAGTTTCTAGACTTACACTGATGCTCTTCAGCACTCTAGAGACATCCCTGACAACAGATTTTTTCTAATGCAGCTCATCTTTTGATTTCCTAACTGCTGGTGCCTAGAGTGTTGACTGTGGAACCAAGAAAGCTGAAATTGTTTCTAACATTAGATATACCACATTATGTCTTAGATGGAAAATAAACAATACTAAAACCATCCATCATCTCCATATTTTAGGCAAAAGAGATGGAAACTTTTTTTGACATAAGAAATACCAGATTTAGTGTCAGATTTGGTTTAAGAAATGACTATGCCAATATATAGGCAATATCTTGATAGATGGAGAAAATATTGAGGTTGTTAACAATTTAATCTTACTTGGATCCATGTTCAGTACTCTCAGTCCCAACAATCTGGAAATTAGGGCATATATTTCACTTTGAAAGTCTGAATTGAGAGACCTTTTCAAATTATTGAGGAGCAATGATGTCCATTTGAGGACTAAGGTGTGTCTGATTCAGGCTATGGTCTTTCCCATTACTTGCTATGCATTTGAGAACTGATAAAGGAATAAGGATGACTGAAGAAGAATCAATGCCTTTGGGCTGTGGGGTTGGAGAAGACTACTCAATATTCTATGAACTGCCAAAAGAACAAACAGATACGTCTTGGAGAAAGTGCAGCCAGACTGCTTCTTGGTGGCAAAGATATTAAAGTGTCATCTCACATATTCTAGGCATATTTTTAGGAAAGGCTATCCCTTGGAGTGTATCATCGTTGGAAAGGTGGAGGGTCAGTGAAAGCCCTCAAACAGATATATTGACACAGTGACTGCTGCAAAGGTCTCTAGTGTATCAGGATAGGACAGGGTTCACATCAGTTGTTAATAATGTCACTATGAATTGTACTCGACTCGATGGCACCTAACAACAGCAACAACAATGCTGATCTACTTTTATTCTGCTTCTCTTATGCTTCTGTTGTTATATGTTGTTGAGTCAGAATTGACTCATAGCTGACCGCCAACCAGTTTGCAAAGGTTGTAAATCTCATGGGAAGACTGCCATTTCTCTCCCATGGAGCAAGTAATGGATTTGAACTAACTGTTTTTGGACTGACAGTGCAACTCCTTACTACTAAGTCACCAGGCCTCCCTAGAAGTAGACAAAGGGGTATTTAATCTGGGACCTTTTAGTATGCAGTCAAATTCTCAACCACATATATTATGTGCTAACTCATATTTCTCCATGTACAACAGAGTAAAATAGTGCCCAATCCTGCACCATCTTTGAAATTGCTGTTGTTCTTGGGTCCATTATCTCAGCCACTGTATGAATTTATCTCATTGAATCTTCCTCTTTTTTTGCTAATCTTCTATTCTGTTAAGCATGGTATTGTTCTTATTCTTTTGACAGTTCATAATAAATTCGATATTCTTCATTAACATGACTTAGACATAAATTCATTAGTCTTCCTTATTTATTGTCTATCATTCATATGAATATGGGATAATTGAAAATGCATGGGTTGGGAAAGGCATACTTTAATTTTCAGAGTAATAACCTGTTCTTTAGCACTTTAAAGAATGATTTGCAGTAGATTTGCCCAAATGCAACACATTTTTAAAAATTTCTTGATGGCTAGCTATGGTGGCCTTGTGGTAAGGAGCTGAGTAGCCAACCCAAATTGAATCCACCAGGTACAATTTTCTCTCGTACAATTTACTGTCCCTGAAAACCTGCTTGAAGCTCAGCTGTAAGTCAGTTCTGACTCAATTGTATATAACAATAACAACAACTTCTACAGTGATTAATTTCAGGTCTGAGTAAGATGAAATCTTTAATTTAATATTTTCCCCATTTACCATAATGTTATTAATGGCCCAGTTGTGAAGAGTTCTGTTTTGTTTATGTTGAGATAAAATCTATACTGAAAGGCTCTGATCTCTGTTAGTAATTGCTTCAAGTACTCTTTGCTTTCAGTAAGCAAGTTAAGTGTTAGGAAGCTTCTTATAGGTGTCCACTTAAATTCGCAGGGTTGGACCTAAAATTCTAGTAATCCCCCACCCCCCACCCTGAGACAACTTAGTAAGAAGTCTATTCACAGCAGCAGTGAGAAAAAAGAAAGAAAGTAAGAGTACATTTCTACCTGGAGAAACATAAGTGATGAGGGAACTTCACAGGAAAATCCAGGGATCTCAGCCTGGAGTTCTGGGGGAGGGACCAACACTATTTAGGAGAAGAAGATGAGGTGGCAAGATGAGGCTGACCCCTCTGTCTCTGAGAAGCCTCTTAAATACATTGTCCAAATAAAGGTGGACTGGGACCAAATAGCCTATATGTTTTAGCTGCATGTGCTAATAGGTCTGGCTAGTATCCCAAGGGCATCCACAGTTATGTCCTTGATTATCAGTTCATTCTGTTCCATATAAATAGCCATCTCTCTAGAAAAGAGCTCTTAGTACAGAGGTTGTTAGTGAACTTGAACTCAGGTGACACTTTCAAAGGATTAATTAATTCCATAGCAAAGTTGGATCATCGGCATATCAATAGTTATGAATAGGTCAATTTCCAAACCTGATTTAAAAATGTTCTTCATGTAGCCAAGTTTCTCACATTATTTATTCAGCATGCAGATTGTACAGTTATGTGAAAGGATGCAACTTTGGCACAACTTTTCCTGATTCGAAACCAAGTAACACTCCCTTGTCTGTTTGAATGACAAAAACTTGGTTTATATATAGGTTCTGCATTGCTACAATTGAATGTTCTGGAATTTCCATTCTCCACAATGTTATCCATGACTAATTATGATTCACACAGTGAAATGGTTTTTGCATAGTCAATAGAAAACAAGTAAAAATCTTTCTAGTATTCTAGCCAAATTCTATTTTGTAGTAGCAATGATATACCTCATTTTATGCCATCTTCTGAATTCAGTTTGAGTTTTTATGATTTCTTGTTGCTATCTTGCTTTAGCTGTGTTTTTTTTTAAATTATTATTAATTTCAATGAAAATTTATAGAGACTTTGGATTTCCATTCATTCATTGTTGCACTTTTCTCCCCTCCCAACCCTCCCCTCTAGTACACTACCCTCTTGGAAAAGGAAAAGAAAAATTCTTTCATTGTTTTACAATCCCTCCCCCAGGTCCACTCTACTATGCAGCCTTGGCTCTGGACTCCTGTCATGACAAAAATACCTAACCACATACCCCTTTTAAGCAGTTTTCTCTCTCATCTGTTTCAATGCAGTATACATTATTTATTCCATCTTTCTCTTTCAAATTTCTTGTTAGAGTCAACCTAGCAATTCCAAGGCTGAATCCATTTGTAGAAACATCACAAATAGCGTTCTGTGAATTCCTGGAGGCTTATTTTTCACCCATGCCTGTCCTTTATTTAGCATGGATTTCTTCCTTTGGTTCTTTTGCCCACCCCTGCACCCCTTTATCATATGCTTCCTTCTTTCTGAAATGACTGAGCAAAGCCCAATTCCTTTTGGTACTCTGTATTCCACCTATCTTTTTTTTTTTTTTTTTTGGTGGTTCTATGATCATTCAGTTGTTATGTTCATATAAGTCTTCCTTATTGCAAATTAAGGCACAAATTTGTTATTCAGTTCTTTCAACTTGAGAAATGTCAAGCATGTTCTTACTTTTGTTTTCTAACGCCAGGTTTTTGCATATTTCATTATAAAACTAACTTTTTGAGAAACCTTTTGAAATCTTTTGCTAAGCTTCCATACGTCATTATTTATTTCTTTTGTTTTAGCTTTTCAACATTTTAGAGAAAGTTTTGGAGTCTTCTGGAATTCATTTGTCTTTATTTTCTATCTTTTAAATGATATTTTACTTTCTTCATGCATGGTGTCCTGAATGTTATCCCACAAATTAAATAGGGTTGTTTTTTTTCGGTCATTATTGTTCAGTTTAACAAATATTTTCTTGATATGGTCTCAAAATTAAGAGAGGATAGACTCAAGTTCAGATTTTCACTCTCATAGACTTGTTTTAGTTTTCTTTAGCTTTGTTTGAAGTTGCCTATGATTACCCCAGAGTCAACACTTGGCAATGGTGTTACTGATGATACTGTTGTTAGATGTCATCAGGTCGACTATGACTTACAGTATCAACCATATAAACAACAGACTGAACTTTGCTCTATCCTGAGACATTCTCACCTCCAGTCTGTTGTTACAGTCACTGTGTCAATCCATTTTGTTTGAGGGTCTTCCTCTCTTTCTTTCCCTGACTCTCTACCTTTCCCAGTATGTCTTTTCCAAGGTCTGGTCCCCCCTTGTAATATTCTATGGACAATTTTATTAAGGATTCAATGGGTAAAATCTTGAATGATAACAAAGAAGGTGGAAAGAATATATAGTTACTGCTCAAAAAATTATTGACTGATTGTGAAATATATCAAGAAGTGGCATATGATCAAAACCCAACAATAATGAAAGAAGTTCAAGATGCACTGAAGGCACTGGCAAAAAAAAAAAAAAGGCCTCAGAAATTAACAGGATACCAATTACATGTTTCAACAAAAAGGTGTAGTCTTGAGTAGTCTATGCCAAGAAATTTGGGATACAGCTACCCAGCCAAATGAATGGAAGAGATCTATATTTGTCTCCATTAAAAAAAATATGATCCAACAGAATGTGGAAATTATCAGACAATATAATTAATATGACCTGCAAGTAAAATCTTGGTGATTATTCAAGAGCAGTTGGAACAGTGCATTGAAAGGGAATTTCCAGATATTAAAATTGGATTTAGAAGAGGCAGTGGCACCAGGATGTCACTGTTGATGTCACATAGATCTTGCCTAAAATCAGAGAACATCAGAAAAATATTTACTTGTGATTTATTGACTATGCAAAGGCACTTGATTGTGTGTATTATAACAAATTATGGCTAACACATTGAGAAGAATGGGAATTTCAGAACATTTAATTGTGCTTATGTGAAATCTATACACAGACCAAGAAACTGTTGTCTGAATAGGACAAGGGAATAATGTATGCTTTAAATCAGGAAAGATGTGTGTTGGGAGGGTCTATATTTGTTTTCTGTAACTATTTAATCTCAATTAAATAGCTGGGACAATAATTCAAGAAGCTGGACTATATGAAGAGGTGGCATTAGAATTGGTGGATGATTTATCAACAACTGATAATACAGAACTTCTCAATCATCTTTTTCCACAAATGTAGTCAATTTGTTCCTATGAATACCATCTTGTGAGATCCACATGCATAGTTGCAAGTTACACTTTGTGTGTGTGTGTTTGTGTGTATTTTTTTAAATCAACAAACCAAAGCCAACCAAGAAACCATGATACTTGTGATGAATAAGTTGTTGTTGGTATAAAATTCTATCACGTGTCATCCATCATTATTTCTAATACCAAATCTCCTTGTTTCTAATTTTTGCTTTCCAAACTAAGAAAAAAACCCCATAAACTAATAATGGATCTTAATTGTATGCTTGAATAATTTCAGATAGCAGAGTAGAAATTGGTAGAAAGTCTTAATTTCTTTATTTTTGCCTTCAGTAATTATGCAAAAAATTGAACAATAGTCATAATAACAGGACTTCTTTGTACGTATATTGATATTGTCTTATCATGAACAGCAAGCATTACACTTAAGCATAGATTTTGCAATGCAATTTTTTTATTATACTAGTTTATGTACATAATTGAAATACATTGTTTTTCAGACCAGATTCTTCCAATTTCCTTCACCCCCGCCCCCATCAAATTGTACAAGCCAATGTTTAATCTATACCCCTTCTCCCCCTCACATAATTTTTCCATCCCTCTGCTTCCACCCTCCCCCTCTTTGGATCCTCAGATTCATTCTATAATGAGTTAGTTCACACAGCATAATGCTCTCCAGTCCCTCCCAAGTTAGGTAATAATTTACCAAATCATTGCTCCTGTGTGCCATGTAGTATTCCATTGTATGAATGTACCATGATGTCTCAATCCATTCAATTATGGTTGAACATCTGGATTGTTTCCATGTTCTTGCAATGGTGAACAATCCTGCTATGATCATTGGTGTACAGGTTTCTGTATGTGCCTCAGTTCTCACTTTCTCAGGGTGTATTCCAAGAAGTGGAATAGCTGGGCCATATGGATTGTCTATGTTCAGCTTTTTGAGAAAGTACCAAATTGCCTTCCAGAATGGTTGTACCATTTTACAATCCCACCAACAATGTATGAGTTCCTATCTCACTACATCCTCTGTAACATTTATTATTTGCTCTCCTATTATACTTTGCCACTGTTACTGGAGTGAGATGGTATCTCACTGTGATTTTGATTTGCATCTTTCCTATTGCCAGTGATTTTGAGCATTTCTTCGTATGTCTGTTGGCCATCTGGATATCTTCCTCAGTAAAAGTTCTTTCCATGTCTTTTGCCCATTTTGTAATTGAGGTATTGGTCTTTTCCTTGTGGAGGTCCAGGAATATTCTGTAAACTTTTGTTATGAGACTCTTGTCTGACATGATATTACCAAATATTTGTTTCAAGTTGGTAGGTTTTCTTTTTACCCTGTTGATAAAAGTTTTTTATATGCACAGGGATTTTATCTTTAGAAGGTCTCATTCATCAATTTTATCCCTTTCAAATTTGCATTTCTGGCTGTTTTTGACAGTCTCTTTACACTGTAGACTAGGTCTTCTAAGCTTGACCTCAGTTTTTCTCTTATGAACTTTATGGTTTTGGGTTTTACTCCCAGGTCTCTGATCCACCTTGATTTGATATTTGTGTGTAGTATAAGACGTGGATCCTGTTTCAGATTTCTGCAGTTGGAAGTCCAGTTTTGCCATCACCATTTGTTGAAGAGGTTATTAATGAAACATAATTTTTGATGATGAAAATAATGCCATTCTTGTTTAGTTTGTTATTTCTGTCATAGTAGATGATATGATTGTCTAATTTAAAATATTCAGTGCAAGTCCACTGATAATATTGATTTTTTGTGTTTATTTCATTTTGGAAAATGTCCAATTTCCTACATTTATATTTTACACCATTTTATATTCTGATTATAATAGATGTTGTAACTGTTTCTCTAATTTTGAAATATGCCATATTAGAAAATAAAGCCCATTGGAAAAAAAATCCAGAAATGTTACTCCATTTGTGTCATTAAAGTAGACTCTACTTTGAGAAGACAGCTCTTTCTCAGTCTCAGGTTCATATCCAGACCTATATCAGATAATGTTTCACTCCTTTTCTTTTTTAGAATTTATTATTTTTTGTATATTTTTATTATTATTTTAGTGAAAATTTATGGAAAGAATGGGTTTCCATTTATCCCTTTATACATATTTCTTTCCTCCTTGCTCTCTCAATTCACTTTGTAAGGTATATTTTGTTCCAGATTGTCAATTGCCATACCCTCAATATCTAATCATCCCTTTCCTTCAGATAGTCCCTCCATTCTTCTATTCCGGTGTTGTTGTGTATCATCTAATCAGAAGAGATGCATAGCTGACCTTCCAGCAATTTTAAGAACAGCACTGGAGGAGATTGTTCATTTTTCTCCCATGGAACAGGCAATGGCTTAGCACCTTGCACTTTCAGGATTGTAGAACAACTTCTTATCACTAGGCCACCAGAGCTCCTATTTCAGTGCAATGTTCATTATCTATTCATTCTCTCTTTACTGTCCCCTCCCCTATCTATCCTATTTTTAGAACTGTGGTCCTATGCAGTATTTTTTCTTTTGTTGCTGAAATATTTCACTCAGCATAATGTCTTCTAGACTCATACATGTTTGTAGTGTTTTACAAGTTGATTGTTTTCAGTAGTTCTATGTAATATTACTGTGTGAATGTACCACAGTTTTTCTATCCATGAGTTTGTTGATGGGCACTTGGGCTGCTTATCTTTCTTTGCTATTGTGAATAATGCTACAGTAAACATGGGTGTGGATGCATCTGTCTGCATAATAACTCTGGTTTAAAATAAATAAATGGGACCTCCTAAAAATCAAATCACTATACACAGCAAAAAATTTCTCCAACAGAGTTAAAAAAGAGCTCATAGCCTTGGGGGGGGGGGAGGGAGGAGAGGAGGTAATGTATTTGGCAATGACATATCTGATAAGAGGCTCACATTTAAAATTTATAGACTATAATAGCACCTCAACAAGACAAAGGCAAAAAAAGCAACCCAATCACAAAATAGGCACAAGATACAAATAGACATTTTACTAAAGAAAAAATTCACATGGGAAACAACACATCAAAATCTCTGGTGACCAGAGAGAGGCAAATTAGCTCACTGCTGATTTTAATGTTTTGTTGTGTACTGTCAAGTTGGAACCAAATCATAGCTCACAGTTGATTGCAGGGAAGGAGATTGCCCATCCTTCTATAGCACAGTAGCTGCTGGATTAGAAACCTGTGCCTTTGGGATTGTAGTGAAGCTTCCTACCTTAAAGGTTTTACTGATTTATTGTTTCAGAGGATGACCACAAATAATGCTTTATAATCTGTTTTACAGAATAGTTAATGTTTGCTTGTTTATTACCTGCAAATATGATGATTTGCAAACAAATAATCCATGGCTGTTTAGCTGATCCCAGCTCATAGTGATCCAGTAGGACAGAGCAGAACTGCTCCGTATTCTAAAGTTGTAGATCTTTATGGAGGCAGACTACCACATTTTTCTCCTGTGGGGCATCTGGTGGATTCTGATTCCTTTCAGTTAGCAGTAGAGAACTTAAACACTATCACTATTAGGACTCTTGTGAGTCTAATAGCTAATCTTTTTAAAAGTGTTTTGTGTTATAAGAGATGGTATTCTCCCACAACACCCCAAAAGAATCAAATAGAAATCTTACTTTTGCCACTTTTATTTTTCACTATATTGTTGGTCTCCCAGCAAACTCAAGAGTTTGCTAGAGACTCAGCAATTACTTATTTTTCTTTTTTCATTTGAAGAGCTTCCATACCTGTTTTTAATATATATTTTCTAAAACAGTGTTTTCTTTTCTTGACCAAGAATAGATTACTGATCTCCTCACCCTCAAGTCGCCTATCTTTTTCTATTCGGTGCAAGGGATGACTACTTGACAGAGATGCATTTAATAATTTGAGCTTTTTCAAAAGAGAAGCCATCATTCTGCTGCAAGACACCAAGGCCTGTGTGGCGTGGCTGGCCCAGGAGCATCTTCCCATGACTACATCCCCAGTGTCTTTTAAAGGTTGCATCAAAGCCCAGGCAAACTCACACACTGGACAGTGACAGAACCACCTTCTGACAGGTAAAGGGGCTGCAGTTACAGTGTGGTTTAGACTACAATCCCTCCCGGAGAACTAACATACTTTCCAGCCATCTACAGATCCCACTTGCCTGCTGCCTGGAGACCCCACAGACCTGCCTCCTAGAGACCCTGCTGTCCCATGCCTGGAGACCACCCAGCTGCCGCCCCCTGATGTCCAGTGTCAGGAGCACAAGTACTTTTTCCTTAGCACTGCTGTCTAGCTACATCACGTGGGCTTTTTAAAGATTAAATGGAAGGTCAGGTCAGGCCCTGGTTTTTGGAGGGCAAGTTATTCCATTCAGGGTTGACTGTTGTTTCCTAGAAGGGAATACCATTATACAGGCCCTTCACAAAATATTGCCGTACTCAGGTTCACTATATAGTTGCAACAACCCAAGATCTACTAAGAAAAGACACATAATGTCAAGAAACAGCAGTGTGCCTCAGTAATCATGATAAAACAAAATAACCCTTCTCCTAAAAAATCAGCCCCAAATAGAGAAAACCAAAAGTGATATGTTGATGTGGAGTTATTTAAACAGTTGAAGAAGACCATGAGAATGATGGGGGAAAAAGGAAGTCATTAAGAGAGCAAATAACTCAGAGACAGCAATTCAGGAAAAAAAATTATGAGGAACAACTTGGACAGCTACAGAAGAATATGCAAAAAATTGAAAAAAGAAATGATAGTATAGAAAAAGAGGTACATGAACTTAAAAAAAAATCATCACAAGACAGAGAGGGTATAGCCAACACAGTACTGCAAGTGACAAAAGCATGAAAATTCAATCCAGTAAGACCAAATTGACAGAAGTGTCCAACATGCTGGTGGGACAGAAAAAGGAGAACTGAAGAGATAGAACAGAGTCAGTGAGCTTGAAGAGCTATACTGGAAACATGCTAGAAGAAAAATCAGAAATGAGATGTAAAGAAAATTGCAAGAACTTTAGAATCATGTGGGATGACATCAAAAGAAACAACATATGTATGATCGGAATTCCAGACCACAAGAGTGACAAGTATGTCACTGAGGAAATTGTGGAAGAAGGACTAGAAGAAAACTTCCCAAGTACTTTAAAGAAAGAAGAAATTTGTATTCAAGAATCACAGTGAACATCAAATAGACCCCAAAAGAAAAACATTAAGACAAATCATAGTCAAATATTCCAAATAAAAAGATAAAGATAGAATACCAGAAGCAACACAAGAAAAACAAAGAGTCACCTACAAAGGGGAAACAATCAGATTAAGGTCTGGTTTCTCAGCAGAAACCATGCAAGCTAGAGGACAATAGGATGGCATATAAAGAAAGTTGAAAGAAACTAAGTGTCAGCCAAGGATCCTATACCCAACAAAGCTCCCCATCAAATAGAAAGGAGAAATTAGATCCTTTGTAGAAAAGAAGGAACCTAAGGAATTTGTGAAAAAAAGACCAAAATGACAAGAAGTTTTGAGTGAAGTCCTTCACAAGGAGATGGTAAAAAAAAAAGTGGATGAACCATAGAAACCAGAAATAACAGAAAAAGGAATACAGCAAAATGGCAATGGTAAAACCAGGCCTGACAATAATCACATTTAATGTGTATAGGCTAAGTGCACCAATTAAAAGAAAAAGAGCAGCAGAATGGATTAAAAAAAAACAAACAACAAAACCAAACCAAACCCAACAAAGCCCATCAATATGTTGCCTATAAGACACGTGTCTAAAAAAATGGAGAGAAAGGCAGACTCAGAATCAAAGGCTGGAAAAAATATGCCAAGCAAATGGCAACAACAAGAAAGCAAGACTGACAATACTAATCTCTGATAAAAGAGACTTCTGAATAAAAACCACCGTAAAAGGTAAAGGAAGGGCATTACATACTGATTAAAGACATAATAAATCAAGAAGATACAACCTTGGTCAACATTTTTTCACCAGTGATAAACCTGTAAAATACATAAAACAATGCTTAACGGAATTGAAGAAAGAAATAGACAGGACCACAATAGTGGTAGGAGACTTCAACACATCACTATCACCAAAAGATAGGTCAACTGAAAAGAAACTTAACCAAGATGCAGATCTAAATGATACAATCTTCCAACTTGACCTTGTAGCTGTATTCAGGGCACAGTACTACACCCAAATAAAACTCAGTTCACTTTCTTTTCAAGTCCTCATCCCAAGTTCTCAGAATTGATCACATATTAGGACACATAACAAGCCTCAACAAATTAAAAAAAATTAAAATAATACAAAGTATCTTCTCAGACCACAATGCCATAAAACTAGAAATTAATCCCAGGTGGGTAAAGCTTACAAAATCAACCATGTGAAAACTAAATAGCTCTCTGCTAGACCATGATCGGGTTGTAAAAGAAACAAAGAATGATTTTCAAAAAATTGCTTGAAACAAATGAAAATAAAACTACAACATATCAAACCTCTGGGATGCAGCTAAGGCAGTCCTTAGGGGCAGTTCTTAGCAATAGCACACATAAAAAAAAGAAGAAAGAAGAAAAAGAAATTATCTAATGCAACACCTTCATCAAATGAAATAAACAAACAAACCAACAATCTAAACTTATAGACTCCGGAGAAAGGACAAGAGCTGAAATCAATGAGAGAAAAAAAAATAAACTATCAATAATACCAGGAGCTGGTTTTTAAAAGGGTCAATAAGATTCACAAACCACTGGCAAACTTAACAAAAGGAAAAAAGAGAGAGAGAGAGAGAAGACACATGTAAATTGGTTAAGAAATAAAAATTAAATGACATTATATCAATAATATCAGAATATTATGAAAAAAATATATGCTGATATATCTGAAAACCAAGAGGAAATGGACAAATTCCATAAAATCTGCCCAGACTGACAATGACAGATGTGGTATACGTGAACAGATAAATCACAAAAGGAGACACTGAATTGGTCATAAAAAGACTTTTTCATAAGAAAAGTATTGGACCAGATGACTCCACACTTGAATTCTACCAAACATTCAGAGAATAGCTATCTGGGCCTGCACAAGAAAAAGACTGATAACCCAATCACAAAATGGGGAAAAGACATCGACAGAATTTTCACAGAGGAAGATATTTGAGTGGCAAACAGGCACATGAAGAAATGCTCCAAATCACTGGCAATAAGAGAAATGCAAATCAAAACCACAATGAGGTACTCTTATTCCAGTAAGAGTGGCAAAGTTTAACAAGGCAGCAAGTAATAGATGTTGGAGAGGATGGGCAAGAAAGGAACTCTTACACATTGTTGGTGAGATTGTTAAATGGTGTAATCATTTGGGAAGGCAGATTGGCGCTTCTTCAAAAAGCTGAAGACACAGAAATTCCATATGACCCAGCTATTCCACTACTTGGAATAAACCCCCAGAATATGAGAACTGAGGCACAAACTGAGATTTGTACACCAATGTTCATAGCAGTATTATTCACCATTGCAAGAACCTGGAAACAGCCCAAATGTCCAAATGAATGGACTGAGACATTATGGTACACTGACGCAATGGAATACTAAACAGCTAGCAGGCGCAATGATGTAAATTATTACCTAACTTGAGAGGGACTGGAGAGCATTATGCTGAGTGAACTAACTCAGTCCCACAAGAATAAATATTGTATAAGACCATTATTGTAAAATGAGTATAAGGATCCAGGAGGGGTGGGAGAGGCTGGAAGCAGAGGGATGTGGAGGTACAGGGTGAAAATGGTATTAATCACTGGGTTGTACAATTTGATGGGGGGAGGGGGGAGGGAAATTGAAAGAATTTGAATTTGTATAAGAATTTTGTAAATAAACTAGTAAAAAAAAACTAGAAAAAGAAGAAACACTCTCAGAGTCATTTTATGAAGCAAGCTTAACTCTAATACCAAAACTAGGCAAATATATTACCAAGAAAGAAAACTACAGACCAATATCTTTCATGAATACAGATGCAAAACTCCTTAACACAATCCAAAAGCACATAAAAAAAAAATTCACCACGACCATGTGGGATTCATTACAGGTATGCCAGGTTTGTTCAGCGTGAGAAAAACAGTCATCTTAGTTCACAACATTAACAAAGCAAACATTAAGAACCATATGACCTCAGTAATTGATGCAGAAAAGGCATTGACAAAATCCAACCCTCCTTCCTTATAAAAACACTTAGCAAAATTGGAATAGAAGGGAATTTCCTTAACACAGTGAAAAACGTATAGATACAAAACCAAGATCCAGTATCATTCTCAATGTAGAAAGACTAAAATGCATTTTCCTTGCAAACAGGGACAAGACAAGAATGCCCACTGTCACCACTTCTATTCACTATTGAACTGGAAGTGCTTGCTAGGACAATACAACAAAAGAAGGAAATAAAGGCATCCAGATAAACAAAGAGATGATTAAACTGTAGCTATATGCAGATGAAATGATTGTGTATGCAGAAAATCCCAAGGACTCAACAACAACAACAACAACAAAAACTGTTAGAGCTTGTAGACCAATTTAGTAGAGTGGAAGGTTACAAAATCAATATCCAAAAATCATTAGGATTCTTTTACAGTAACAAAGAGAACTCAGAGAAGGAAACCAAGAAAACAATACCATTTATAATAGCCAACCACAAATTGAGATACTTGGAAGTGAACCTAACTAGAGAACCCAACATAACTATAGATCTGTTTAAGGAAAACTAAAAAAAAAAACCAAACAAAAAAACCCCACTTCTGTGAGACACAATAAAAAATCCGCTAAGTGGGGAAATGCTACCTCTTCTTGGATAGGAAGACTCATTATCGTGAAAATGACAGTCCTACCCAAACCAATCTACATGTTCAACATAATCCCAATACAGATACCGAATTTATTTTTTAAGGAGATTGAAATTGTCAAGTTTATTTGGAGAGGAAAGAGACTCTGAATAAGAAAAGCACTTCTGAAAAACAGAAATGAAGAGGGAAGCATAACACTCCCTAATCTCAAAACCTACTACGCAGCAGTAGTAACAAAAAGAGTGGTCATGGTACAATGACAGGTACTTCAACCAATGGGACAGAATTGAGAACCCAGAAATGGATTCATCTATCTAAGGTTAACTGACACTCAACATGGAAATAAAACCTATCAAACGGGAAAATGACACCCTCCTCAACAAATGGTGATGGCACAACTGGACTGCTACCCACAGAAAGATGAAACAGGATCCACATCTCACACCATATTAAAAAAAAAATCAACTCAAGGTGAATCCTACAGCTAGCAGTAAACCCCCAAACCATAAAGTTCATCTGAGACAAATTGGGCTTAAGCTTAGAAGGCCTAGTCTATGGTATAAAGAGACTGTAAACTACAGTCAGAAATGCTCAATCTAGAGAGGATAAAATTGATGAATGGGACTATCTAAGGATCAAATTCCTGTGTGCATCAAAAATTCAACCTAATGAAAAGAAAGCCTACTGACTGGGGAAAAACATTTGGCAATACCATTTCAGACAAGGGACACATATCAAAACTTTACAGAATCCTACAGGGCTTCTACAAGAAAAAGACTGATAACACAATTACAAATGGGCAAACGACAGGGAAAGCATTTTCACAAAGGAAGGTATTTGGATGGCAAACAGACACATGAAGAAATGCTCCAAGTCACTGGCAAATCAAAACCACAATGAGATACCACCTCACTCCAATTGCAATGGGAAAATTTAACAGAACAGTAAGTAATAAATGTTGGAGAGGATGTGGAAAGATAGAAACTCTTATACACTGTTGGTGTGATAATAAAATGGTACAACTACTCTGAAAGGCAGTTTGGTGTTTTCTCAAAAAGCTGAACATAGAAATTCCATATGACCCAGCTACTCTACAGCTTTGAATATACGCTGAGTAAATTTGAACTGAGGCACAAATGGAGACTTGTATACCAATGTTCATAGCAGCATTATTCACCATTACACGAACATGGGAACAGCCCAAATGTCCAATCACAATTGAATGGATTGAGAAATTATGGTATATTTACACAATGGCATATTATGCAGCATGTAGGAGCAATGATTTTGAAAATCACTACCTAATTTGGGAAGGACTGGAGATCATTGTGCTAAGTGAACTTAGTCCTATAGGGACAAATAGATAAGACCATAATATATCTAGGTTAAAAAAAAAAAGGTAAGAGAAGGCACTTTCTCTTACAGATTTTTGTTTAGATCGCAGTTCACAAAAGGTAAGGAGCTCTTTCTGTTTTGTTTATCTCTTGGCTTGCTTTGTTTTGATTTTGAGAATCAGTAATTTAACATTTACTTTTAATTTTATGAATAACAATTTTTGTTAATTTAATGTGGATTTTTTTCTTGTCTGAAGAACCTATTTGATGTTCCTGTAATTTTTCATCCTTCGATGCCAAAATAAAATGTTACCAAATTAGTTTTAGACTTTATTATTTAGAATTTTCTCCCAAAATATTCAACATAATGTTGTCAGTTTGCAGGGTACAGTCTTTTCAATCACCTGCTGTGCATCAGAGAGCTGGACAATGAATAAAGATGACAGAAGAATTGATACCTTTGAGTTGTTGGGCTAGAGAAGAGTACTGAATATCTTAAGGATAGCCTTGGAGAAAGTGAAGTTGGGGTGCCCCTTGGAGGCAAAAATGGTGAAGCTTTCTCTTTCATATTTTGGACATATATCTATGTCAGGCTATTTTTCACCTAGGGAACATTATAATTGGAGATTATATAT
>NW_006399834.1:8011120-8025811 GCF_000299155.1 Elephantulus edwardii | reverse complement strand
ACCTACCAACAACAGGTGTCTATTAAAGCTGTATGAAGTAGGCAATAAATGTCTAAAGAACTTTCTTTTCAAAAATATGATTTTTACATTTTTTCTTAGAGATACATTTGGATCCCTACTTAAAAAAAATTCTTGGAAAAGAATTCTTCTAAAGGCAGTCACCCTTAATTTTTCACATTTGAGCATGAATCTCATTAGCCATGTTGAGTCTTTTATAACCAATATAAACTAAATCAATAATGGGTAATAAGCACCAAATGCTCAAAAGTACTTGGAATATTAAAAACTTGGTTGATAGATTCTAAACTTCTAAGAAATGCTATAGGGCTTTAGACAGCTAGACAGCAAATTAAGAATCCGTTACACTGAGGACTAAGGGATAAAGGGCCCAGGAGATAAGAATAGATGTATGAAAGTAAGAACCAGTTACTCAGCATTTCCAGCCCTATTTTGTTTCTATTCACATCACAAACTCACCTTCTTCCTACAATAGAAAGTGACAATAGCGGGAGCCTTGAAACATTACTCAGGGGTAGATAGGTATACACCTACCTCTTTAAGGTCAGGGGCAAAGAAGTGAAAGTCCTACTGATTGGCTAACATACAGAACATACAGCAGGTGAGAGTAATGATTGAAGCTCAGGTGCAGTAACTGGTTGATTTAAGCAATCATTAAATCTCATATCTCCTTTCTACAGACACTGGTTCAGGCCTAATCAGCACATGGCAGTCCTTAATTAACTGGAGCGATGAGTTCAGGACTGGGCATGTATTCTAAATGAATAAGTAAGTAAGTGGGCATTGTGGCTTGACGTCTGGGGGAAAGAACTCATTCACATGCCCACAATTTCCTTAGCAATGTGGTGTGGTATGGCCACCTGAGGCCTGGAATTGTGTCACAATTTTCCCAACATTAAAGAAACCAGTCAAAATGAAGAGAAATAGCACTGAGCACATAATTAGTCTGTGCCTGAAAGCTGATAAAGATTTGTAAGTTTATCTTTTTTTATGCTCATTATGTCTCTGTGCTGGATTTTTTGCTACTTGTAATGGAAAACATTCTAACAGATATAAGCATCAAGCACATTTTGAAAGGCATTTGATAGATAGGAATGTTATTTTCAGAAACATTATATCCCTATCAACTTTTAAGCTTTATTTTCTTGCAGTTTCACCAATTATGAATATATACTTAAAACCTGGCAATTTAATGGGTGGGAAAATGCTAAATTTTTCCTTATTTTCTCTTAAGTTAAATATTTCCCATGATTATTGTTTATGATCATTGATTTGTAAATTTAATTATATATGTAATCTAAATTTATTTTATTAGTGTGAATGTCTAAAATGACCAGAAAAGCCATCACTTTCAGTCTCTGAGACAACTCACTAATAAGAAATGATTTAAAAAATATATAAATAATTAAATTTAAATGCTAATTATGTGCCCAAAGACATTAGTGGCATATGGTCAAGCTATTTGACAGGCTAGTTGTTGGGATTCAACAGTTGCATGAGCAACAGGTGATGACAGTTTGTTTCCTTAAAGATTATAGCTCTAGTAAAATGTGTATGAGGATTCAAGGTGGGGGAGGGTAGGAACCCTCAAGGGGGTGAGGATGGGCAAGGCAGTAATCATAGGGTTACACAATTTTCTGGGTAGAGATAGGGATTGGTAAAGGAAATGGGAAAGACCCAGTGTGCAAAAGGAATGCGTATGAACTTTGTAAGCAAAATAGTATAAAATAAATACTTTATTCACGGAAAATAAAAGAAAAAAGATTATAGCTTTGGAAATCCTGTAGAGCAGTTCTACTCTGTTTCATAAGGTGCGGGTTGAAATTGATGGTCACTTTAATGGGTTGGTTTTGTTTTAAAACATGTAGCATAAAACTTTTCATCACAAACTTTCATGCATTGCATGTAAGTCTACTCTATTTTCCCTCCCTCAAGTCTATTATCTAATTTTATCATCATTTCTTCTCAATAATAAGACCATGGAAATCCAGGCTAATTGCGTTCAGTTTGTAATTCTATTACTCTTAAGTTGTTTTTTTTTTACACTTTGCCTATGGAAATACAGATTCTAGCTACATTGTGGGGGTTCATTACATAATTGTCACATTGCAATATTTTGTCTCTACCACTGAGAATCATAGCTTGACCAAGTAAATATATATAATTTTGAGGGCACAATTCAATCCATAAAAACATCTAGAATAATGCTTTCTTCATACAAAGTGCTAAGTAAACATCTGTTAAATGATGGAATAAATGACTCCAGTTTCAAAGCGTAAGTGCCATCTATGGTTTACAAATGAAGACCTCCTGGTGGACCTCAACTTTGAATGCCAGACTTGAATTCCTGGTTTATTTCCCCTTTACTGTTGAGTGTTTCACAGTGATCCCATAGGACATTGGAGAACTAATCCAACAGGAATTTTGAGGCTATCCTCCTTATGAAAGCAGACTGCCTTATCCTTCTCCCATGGAATGGCAAGTGGGTTTGAACCATGAACTTTTTAGTTAGCCACTGAGACACAGTGCCACCAAAGCTTTTTTTCACATCTTCACAGAGCAACTTAGAAGTAAAATTATTGATAACTGCAACTTGATTATCTTTGAGTCTTTACCTCATGACACATTTGAATATTCAGATAGAAAATATTTATCTTTGATTCTCTAACATCACAATTTAAGCTATCAGAAAGTCCCACTAGCATGTTTGCAACAGAAGCTGGATTTATTTACCTTTACTACATCTGTTACTGATATCTAGCTGAAGTCATCACCATCATCATCTGGATTACTGAAACATTTTCCTAATTCCCACTCTTACATATCTTTCTGTACTAAGTTTGTAAAGAATCCCGACAGATACATTTTTAAATTCCATATAACTTTCTAATGAGTTTAAACTGTCTTGAGAATCCTATGTAAACTTCTTACAAAGAAGTAATAATTAAAAAAAAATTAAAAAAGAAGTAATAATTCACTCACCGATTTTCAATGATTCAGAACAAACTCTTAGCTGAACCTCTCCTGTAAATCACATGGGAGGAGATGACCCATCTTTACCCCTGGAGCCACTGGTGGCTCCAAATCAGAGCTGTAAGGCTTTTGGATAAGCAGCACAACTCCCTGTGGACTATGCCACCAGAGTGCCCTAACTGTTCTTTTATGTGTGTTTTATATGCTTTTGAGTTGAAATAGTTTCTTAGCTGCTTCAGGGGTCTTTTAGAGGCTTTAAATTGCTGGCGATTACTTGTGTTTCTCCCATGGAGCAGCTGGTGGTTTTGAAAGACTTGCATTTGGGTTGACAGTTCAACTTCTTACCATCAGGCCACCTGATTATTGCAAAATTACAGAGCATATCAATACATGCAAGATTTGAAATATTGCTAAGTTTTCAGGAGGTAGGTAGCAAAATGACTAGCTAATCAATTTTTCAAGATTTGTATTTTATTTCTGGACAGCTAACGATTTGTGAAGAAACTACCTCAGAAAATCTGCTGGAGGGTCAGCTATGGGTATGTTCTGACTTGATGGTACACAACAACAACTTTATAATTCAGGATTATCCTTTTGAAAATAAAAAATGAAACCCAATACCATTGAATTGATCCAACTCATATAAACTCATCAATTTTCTGAGGTTGTACTTTCTTAAGGAAAGAGATTGCTCATCTTTCAATTTTAAATTGGCTGATGTATTTAAACAACCAAACTTTTGGTTAACAGCTCAAATTTACACATTATGCTCTTTGCATTTTTTAATTTTATGCATATTAGAGTTTAATGTCAACCTACAAATTTTATGTCACTCTGTGAGCTCAATCTCTTGACTTTTATGAATCAATTCTTCTTAAAATTTTATGTAGGTTTGCTTACAAAGTTCTTATACATTGTATTTCACAGTATTCTTCATTCACATTGTGTTTCAATGTTTTACACAATGATTGCTTTATACAATCATTTTCATGTATTATGTTTTATAAAATAATCTTTTTCTTTTTGATAGCTAATATTAATGTGAAAATAATATGAAAGGACATTAATGAATTAACTTCAAAAGTCATACATACTAATAATAAAAGAATAGTTTTCAAGTAGATGAGTACAGAATTTTCTTAAAACCCACGAAAGTTCCCAAAATATTTTGGGTTTTTTAAAAGACTTTTGTGTGTTTTTAAACATTCAGTCCCTCTCTGTTAATAAAATGTTTAAAACTTCCCTTTTGCTGTTAATTTCTATAAAGTATAAAATTAATCTCTTGGATCTTGATATCTGACACTCTTCTAGTGTTTGAAATCCTTTAGTTAAAAAAAATCCATGTTATAAAATATACTGTTACTGATTCTACACAAATCTATAGTGATCTCCACTGCACAATCTCTAAAAGAAAGTAAAAGAAATGTTTCATATCAAATGTCACAGAATATAAGTACTGTCCAAGACATTATAATAATTTATGAATGCAAAGCTTTAAAATCTCTGGCATGAAAGAAAACGTTAAAATCATGAATGTGTATTTAAAATAGCAAGTTACTATTTTCCTTTCTGATCCTTTAAGCTAAATAATAAGGATATAAGCTAAAGCAAATGATAGTCATATATATGTTAACATAGAAGGTGATCAGAGACCTAGTGGACAGAAAGTGATGCTACCAAGCCAAAGGTGGGTGACTTTTAATCTGCAGCCCTTAGGCCTGTTTGTCATTGTTTTTGTTCAAACATTCTTCTAGGTTGTATAGCCCTGGTGTGTCCACTTGCTATATAGCGGTAACTTGCGGTTGCTGTGAAGCTGAACACTGTGACACTGATGTGTCAAATGTGTATGGTTATCCATGGCAGACAGTTTTTGGTGGAGCTCCCAGATTAAAACAAACTTGGAAGCAGGAGTGGCATCCACGTCTGTAATAGCTTGCCTCTGGAAACCCTATGAACCTGGAGAAAGGATGAAAGTCACACAAGTGTTGAGGACTTTCATCCACAGGGTCTCTATGAGTCGCCTACGACTCGACAGCACTTAACAACAACAACAACAACAACAACAACAACAACAACAACAACATATGTTAAACGATAAGAGGTCTCATCTTTTTAAAATGCAAAAGTATAAAGAATTATAAAACTTCTGTTTCTACTTCCAAATGTTTTTTCTAACTCTTATAAGGAGTAAATATGATATAAAACAAATTTTAAAATTCTTTTTCCCTTATGATGGACAATTATTTTTACTTTGGAAGACTATAAAGGAACCCAAAAGTAGAAATATTTGCTTCATCAGAAAAAAACTTGTATGTTTAATAAGGTACAGACTTCAGTACTAAAAAAATCAAAAGGAAATTTTAAAAGACCCTGGGAAATAAATGTTTGCTTTATTGTTTTTAATTTAAAAAAATACTTCAATTTTAGAAAATAAATAAATATGAAGATGAAAATTTAGAAACTTGAATTTTAAGTTATGATTAACCGTGACAGAGTGTAACACTATATAACTTATAGCAAGTAAAAGAATTTTTTTATCAGAATATGTTTTGTATTCAGGTTGATTGCCACTAAGAGGACCCTCCATTGGGTTTCTGAGGCTGTAAATATTAACCAGAGTAGCTCCTTGTGGATTTGAACCCTTGGCCTTTTGGAACTTGTTGCGGAATGTTGGGGAGGAAGGGAAGGACTTTGGCCAGGACGGGTCGCCTGAGATCCAGACAGGTGCAAGACTCCCAACGGCCTTAAATACGGGCTAGAGAAAGCTCCCCTGTGTTTGGCTGTACCGGCTTGAGAAAGCTCACCACCTGGGAAGAGGGTTGCACGTCTGTTGAGACGGGAGTGGTCCACATGAGGCTGAGGTTCTCCTGACCAATCCATATGTCCCACGTCTGTAAGCCCGCCCTATCCTGCCTTCCTGTGTATATAAGTGCAATGCTTATCCTAATAAAGTTGAGCTGGATTGAGTCTCTGATCCTTTTCTGGAGTGGCGTCTCCGTCGTGCTTACTCCCATCAGGTTGTCGCTATTCAGTTGCTAGTGGACTGACAGTGACATCTACTGACTATACAAGCTGAGCTCCTTAAAGCCCTCATTGCCATTGAGTTGATTCATGTTCATGGATGACCCTGTGTCTGGTTTCCAGAGCCGTAAACCTTAACAGAAGGAGACTATTCGTCTATCTCCCATGTAATTGCTGGTGGATTTTAACAGTAAGAGGTTCAAGGTCTTCTGGTTATCTGTACAAAACTCCTAAGTGCTTGACACCAAAACTCCTGTTGTTGTGTGCCAAGGAGTTGGAACCAGCCCACAGCTGATCCTTCAGTGGGTTTTGAGAGGCAGTAAAAAAGATTGCCCAATCTTCTCCTGTGGATCAGATGGTGGATTTGGACCACTTGCCTTTGGGATTGCAATGTAGTGTCATCAGTAGGCTACCAGAGTTCCCTGAACATGTGCTGTTGCTGTTGTTGAGTACCATCAAGTCGAAACCTACCCATAACTGATCATCCAGTGGGTTTTCAGAGGCAGTAAATCACACTAGAGGAGCTCCCTAAATATGTACTTTTGATCTTGTTATGTGCTGTTAAGTCACCTGGGACTCACAGTGACACTATACACAATAGCTCAGAACCCTGCCCTATCCTGAGCCAAACATACTTGTTGATTGTCTTCAAGTCGAGCACAACTCATACCGACCCTATGAACAAAAGGCTTGCAGCCCTTCTACAACTAGTGACATTTATCAAAGTTCATAGAGTTTCTGGAGGCATGTTGTTTGGGAAGTGGATAGGTAAATAAGTGCTTGTGTTTCATGTGTTCAAGGCTCATTATTGCCAGTGCTGACTCTTTTTTCAAATTTTTTTTTGAATGCTGACTCTTGAGGCTGGATTTTATGAAGAATATGGCATAAGGATTGGAGGAAGACACATCAACAACTGGCATTATGTAGATGACACAACTTTGCTTGCTAAAACTGAGGAGAACTTGATGCATTTGTTGCAGAAGATCAAGGACTACAGCCAACAAGATGGACTGCATCTCAACATCAAGAAAATAAAATTCCTCACCACCAGCCCTATAGGCAATCATAATAGAATCATAATAGATGAAATAAGATTGAATTGTTTCAATTGAAATTGTTTATGTTGTATAGGTCCACAATCAACACCCTTGGCGCCACCAGTAAAGAATTCAAAAGATGAGTTGCATTGTGAAAAACCTGTGGTCAAGGACCTCACCAGACTATAAAAGAGCAATGATGTCAGTCTAGAGACTAAGGTGCACCTGATACAGGCCATGGTCATATCAGTTGTTTGCTCTGCATCTGAGAGATGGACAACAAATTAGAGGACAGAACAATTGATGCCTTTGATTTTTGGTGCTGGAGAAGAGTATTGAACATACCATGGGCTGCCAAGAGAAAAAAGCAGGTCTATCCTAGAAAGAGTGAAACCAGGTTGCTTCTTAGAGGCAAGGATTTTGCAACTTCATCTCATATACTTTGGGCTCGTTATTTGAAGGGACCAGTCTTTAGGGAAGGACTGCTTGGAAGGGTAGAGGGTCAGTGCACGAGAGGAAGCCCCTAGATGAGATGGATTGACACAATGAGTGTGGCAATGGGAGCAAGTGTGTCAGAGATGGTGAAGTTGGTCCAGGATAGAGCAAAGTTCAGAGCTGTTGTTCATAGGGTTCATATGAGTCATAGTTGACTGAAAGGCAATAACAACAACAATTAGACCTTCAAGATGAAATTATTTATTATTGAGAGAGTAGATTACTCTAGAGTATATATTTTTGTCCAATTTATGAGGAAGGGAATTTTTTTTTAAAAATAATTCTTTGAAGAACAGTATCTCATTGAAGAGACAAATTCATATAAGCATTATTTTCTTTATTTATAAAAGGTAGATCTGGTGGCTTAATCCGTAAGGCGGGTCCTCTCATCCAGCATCCACACTTCTTTGGCAACTCGAATTGACTCATTGGCTAGGAGGATGGATGAGAAATCTTTTCCAGTGTGATTTACAACCTTGGAAACCCAATGGTGGGTCAGCTGAGTTGGTTCTGACTACATGACAATAATTTCTATAACACTATTTTAGTAAAATGTATAAATTGATGCAATAAGAATACTTGTCTATTTATAACATTAAAGAATTTTTGTATTAAATAGATCCTAGTGATTGGAATGCATAATGTGAGAAGCATGAATGTGGGAGACATGGACATTTTTAAGGAAGAAATGGAGCACATAGATATTGACTTGACATACTAGGCATTGCCAAAATGAGATGAAATAGCATGGGACATTTTGAATCAGACAATTTTATGATCTACTATGCCTGAAATGAAAAGGTGAGGGAAAATGGGGTTACATTCATAGTTTAAAATGATAATTTCCAAATCCATATTTAAATATAATGTGGTGAGTGACAGAGGATATATTATCTGTACACATACAAGGAAGACCTGCTAATACCACTATCATTCAAATATATACACCAAAAACCAGAACCAAAGAGGGAGATATAGATTATTTCTACCAACTTTCACAGATGGAAATAGATCGAACATGCAACCAAAACACTTTAATAATAATGGGTGACTAGAATGTACAAATCGGGAACAGAGAAAAAGAAAAAGAATCGGTAGTAGGAAAACATGGATTTGGTGACAGATATGAGGCTGGAGATAGAATGCTAGAGTTCTGTACAACCACTGATTTATTCATTGTAATTGCCTTTTACAAGAAACACAAATGACACCTTCACACATGGACTTCTCCTGATGGCTTACATGGAAACCAGATTACATTTTTGGAAAGAATCATTGCAGAAGTTCAGTATCAGCTGTGAAAAGTAGGCCAGGTGCTGACTGTGGAACAGACCATCAACTACTCATATACAAGTTCAAACAGAATCTAAAGAAAATTAGATCAAAATCCACAGGAACTAAAATTTGACCTCAAGTCTACCTAAATTTAAAAACCATCTCAGGAAGAGGTTGAAGGCTTTGAATGCTAAAGAACAAAGAAGAGATGGGCTGTGGGAGGATGTCAAGAATTGACATCCATAAAGAATGCAAAATGTTGTTGCAAAGGCAGGAGGAAGGAAAATACCAAGATGGATGTTGAAAGAGACTCTGAATATTGCACTAGAGTGCTGAGAAGCCAAAGTAAAGGGAAGAAAGCAGGAAGTTAAGGAAGTAAACAGAAGATTTCAAAGGGCAGCTCAGGAAGACAAAGCAAAGCATTATAATGAAATATGCAAAGAGCTAGAGTGAGAGAATCAAAAGGGACAAACTCTCTTGGCATTTCTTAAGCTGAAGGAACTGAAAAATAAATTCAGCCTCAAGTTGCAACATAAAACGCTATGGGTAGAGTATTGAATATCTAGGAAACATCAAAATAAGATGAAAGGAGTACAGAGTCAACATACCAAAAATTATTGGCTGACACAGAAGACTTTCATGAAACAACATATAATCAAGAGGCAATGGTGATGAAGTAGAAAGTGCAGGATGCTCTGAAGGTTTTTGCAAAAATCAAGGGCCCAGGGATTGATAGAATACCAAATGACATATTTCAACAAACAAATGCAGTCCTGGACATGCTCACCAGCTTGTTCCAGGAAATCTAAAAGACAGCTACCTGGCCAACTCACTGGGAGAGATCAATATTTATTTCCATTTCATAAACAGATGATTGGATAGAATGTGGAAATTACTGAACAATATCACTAATATCTAGACAATGAATTATTGAGGAGTAATGACGTACATTTGAGAACAAAACTGCATTTGATTCAGGCCATGGGCTTTTTAATCACTTGCTATGCATCTTTTGGCTGAACAATGAATAGGTATGACAGAAGAAGAACTGATGTCTTTGTGTTATAGTGTTGGAGAAGAGCACTGAATATCCCATGGACTGCCAAAAGAACAAACAGGTATATCTTGGAGAAAGTGCAGCCAGAGTGCTCTTTGGAGGCAAAGATAATTAAGCTCTGCCTCACATACTTTGGACTTGTTGTTAAGAGGGGCTATTCCTTGGATAGAAACATCATGCTTAGAAAGGTACAGGGTTATCAAAACAGAGGATGATTCTTAACTAGGTGGATAGACATGGTGACTGCCACAACGGGCTTTAATGTATCAGGAAGTGTGGGGATGGCACAGGGTTCAGATCTGTTGTCCATAGAATCACTGTGGGTCATACTGGACTCAATGACACCTAACAACAACATCACCAATATCACACACAAGAAAATCATGCTAAATACTGTAAAAAAGTGACTGAACAGTCTATCGACAGAGAACTGCCAGAGTGAAAGCTGGGTTTATAAGAGACTGTGGCACTAAGGACATCAAAGCCAATATCAGATGTGTCTCAGCTGAAAGCAGACAGTACCGGACGAATGTGTATTTCATTGACTACACAAAAGTATTTGACTGTATGGACAAGAAAATTGTGGTTAACTTTGAGAAGAATGGGAATCCTGGAACACATAATATGCTCATGCTTGGACCAGAAAGCAGTTGTCAGAACAGAGCAAGGAACACTGCGTGGTTAAAAATCAGCAAAGGAGTATATCATGGATGCATCCTGTCTCCATACCTTTTCAATTTATATGTGGAACGAATCATTCAGGAGGCTGGGTTTTATGAGGAGGAATGTGGCATCAGGGTTGGAGGAAGATTTATCAACAACAGCTATATAATGTAGTTGACACAACCTTTCTTGCTGAAACTGAGGCTGACCTGAAGTGCTTTCTATAGAAGATAAAAGGATGTATCTGATGAGAACCTATTACATTCAAAGCGATGGCAGAATTAATTTCATCCTAAATTTTTTGAATTACACATCTACTTTATCCATGAGAGAACTACAGTTTCATACTTTTGAAGATTTTAAAAAATGTTTTTATATAAGTTATAGTACAAACAAAATAAAGTTTGAGTTAAACTGACTTCTGTGAAATTAATTGATGCTCTGAGTTGAATTACTTCATATTGTCAATACAAATTTTATTTTAATGTCGTTTTTGTTGTTATGTGCTATCCAGTGAAAACCAATTCATAGTTGACTCCCCAGGAGGTTTCAGAGGCTATAAATAATATGGGAGTAGCTCTGGTGGCCTAGTGTTAAGCAGCTGTATTGCAAATCAAAAGGCACAAAGTTCAAATTCATCAGCTGCTCTGAACCTGATAGGAGATTTCCCATCTTTATTCCAGAGCAGCTGGTGTTTGCAGGCCACCAGAAGTGTGCCACCTATAGGTTAGGAGCACAAACTCCCTATGAATTTCCCAGCATGCATACTGCTGAACCACAGTCAACAGAGAAGATCTTTCTCTTCTTTTTCTGTGAACCAAAATAAAAACAAAACAAAAGCCCAGTTAATCAGAGTGGTATTTCTTTGGAGGGTTGACCCAAATTTCCTAATTTACACTTGTTATTGTTGTTGTTAAGTACCATCGAGTCATAGATAACTCATAGTGACCCTATGAATGAAAGACCTGAACAATTCTATAACTTTAATCATTTCTCCAAGTTCACGGTTTCCAGAGGCAAGCTATTTCAGAAGGGAATGCCACTCCTGATTCCAAGCCTGACCCAATAGAGAAGCTCCACAAAACACTGTCCACCACGGGTAACTATTAGCACATAACCAAAGGTTATAGTCAAAGGTGGGTGATTTTAATCTGTGGCCCTCGGGCCTAGTTTTAATTGTTTTTGGTCAAACATTCTTCTAAGTGGCATAGCACTGGTCTGTTCATTTGCTGTACAGAGGTAACTTGTGGTTGCTGTGATGTTAAACACTGTGGCACTGATGTGAGTGTTGGTGTGCCAAAGATAGTGAGACAGCCTCAGGAGAGGGCAGAGTTCAGAGCTATTATATATAGGGTAACTATGAGTCACAGGCAACTAAATGGCACATAAAAAGAATAACAAATAAAAATAACTTTTTACATACAGAGATCACTAGCAAAATTAAGAGCTAATTTATCTGCAGAAACCATAGAAGTCAGAAGGAAATTATATTACATGTTCAAAGTGCTGAAAAAACAATATCAAAACTCTATTAGTCAATATCTGCCAAAACCACCCTTCAATGAAGAATTTAATATCTTTCTAAATAAACAAAAACTTACATAATTCATTGCCAGCTCACCTTCCCTACCAAAAAAATATTTGGAAGATGTCTTTAGGCTGTTATAAAAAGACAATAGACTGTAACTTGAATCCAAATGAACAAGCAAAGTGTGCCTTTACAGGTAAATACATAGAAATGAAAAACAACATGTATCAATTACTATATAAACATAAAGCACATGTATGAAACATGATGTATATGTATTATTATATGGAACCAATAAAAATTAGAAAAAATATTAAGTTCTGAACCTTGTGTCTTTTTTTCCTAGTCCAAAGAAATACCTGACACACATTTTGTTAGGAATAAATTTTTTAAAAACCAGCAAGGTAACTACATAGGTAATGAGAGAGCGCTCGTGGCCTAGTAGTAAGAAGCTGCTCTGCAATCTGAAGGCATGCAGTTCAAACCCACCACCTGCTCTATGGGAGATGGATGGGCAATCTTGTCTAGTGTGATTAACTACCTCTGAAAATCTGCTGGAAGGTCAGCTAGGTTCTGTTCCAACTTGAAGACACACAACAACAAATAGTTACCACTGTCCTTCAGAGAGGTCCTAGAAAAAAAAAGAAAGGCTGAAGTTCTTATGCTGTTCACTTTGACTATTGTTAGGTATGAACAAATAGACCACCACTTGTGGCTACCCTGTGAACAACAGCCCTGAACTTTGCCTTATCCTGGCCCATCTCCTCAATCTCTGCCATGCTCAACCCCATTGTTGCAGTCCCTGTGTCAGTCCATCTCATTTAGAATCTTCCCCTCTTTCACTATCCTTCTGGCTTTTCCAGAATGTCATCTTTTTTTCCACAAGGATTGGCCACTTCTGACAACATGCACTAAGTATATAAGATTAAATGTCATTGTCATTAAGAAGCATTCTGGTTACCTTTTCTCTAAGACATTTTTATTTGTTTCACTTTCAGTGGTGTTTGAATATAGTAAGAACATCTGTAAATCAGGCATGAGTTTTTTTCTTCTTTCTTTCTCAACTGGAGGGGTATGTGTCAGGACTGTCTTCTTTATCCATACCTACTCATTCTATATGCTGGGAAAATAACTTGATAAATTGGATCATATGGACAAGAACGAGTTATCAAGCATTAAAGGAAGACTTATCAACAACCCGCATTTGGCAGATGACATACCTTGCTTGTAGAAAGTGAAGAAAGCTTGAAGAAAACAAAAATCCCATCACTGGACCAATAAATGTCATGACAGGAGAAAAGATGGAAGTCATCAATGACTTCATTTTCTTCTTGGATCTACAATCAACACCCACCATAGAAGCAATCAAGAATCAAAAGACATATTGTACTTGGAACATGTACTGTCAGTGACAGTGACTTCTCCGAAGTGCTAAAGAGCAGGTGTCAGTTTAAAGACTAACGTGCACTTACTCTAAGCCTTTGTCTCTTCTTTTGTTCCCTATGCATCTAAAAGTTGGACATGGATAAGAAAGATCAAAGATCAAGAAATGCTTTTGAATCACAGTGTGGGTGAAGAGTATTGAACATATCAATGCCAAAAGAACAAATCTGTTTGGAAGGGAGTGCAACCAGGTGCCCCTTAGAGGCAAGGATGATGAAACTTCATCTCACATATTTTAGACATATTGTTATGAGGTGCCATTCTTTGAAGAAAAAAAATCATTATTGGAAAATTAGACAGTCATCAAAAGGGAGGAAAATCTTCAATGAGATAAATTGACACAGTGACTATAACAATGGGCTTGAGTATGGTGTAAATTGTGAGAATGACTCAGAATATAGCAAAATATTGTTAGGGTTCATAGGATTGTTAGAGTTGTAATCAGTTAAGTGGTACCTAACAACAATATAATAAATGGAACAGATATTTTCATAACTAGATCAATAAGAAACACTATGATTTACAAAGAAAATACTTAAGTTATTTAAATCTTGTTTTACTTATTTCCACAATGTCCATAGAAACAGTAGTCAAGAAGTCAAATGATGTGTTATAGTGAGTGAATCTATTATTAGCAGACTTCCTTAAAGGACTAAAAAAGAAAATACATCTCTTTGAGCATTGACAAGATCCTAATCCTGATATTTTCAATCATCTCATAAGGAAGACCAGTGTAGAATTGAGGCCCAATGCTTTTGACTTTACCATACTGATGTGAGTACTGAATACTATAGACTGTCAGAAGAACAACCATATCTATCTAGAAATATGTATATCCAGAGTCTTTCTTAGAAGCTTGTTGTTGTTACATGCCACAATAGCCTTGACATCTGTACTATCCTGTGCCAACCTTATTATCTCTGACACACTTACCCTCTTTACCCCAGTAACTGAATCAATCCATCTCGTATAAGGGTCTTCCTCTCTTGTACTGTTCCTCCACCCTTCCAAACACAATGTCCCTCTCCAAGGACTGGTCTCTCCTTTTTTTCCCCCTATAATTATATTTTATTAATTTTCATAAACATTTACAGAGATTTGGGGCTTCCACTCATTCATTGTTGCACTATTCTCTCTACCCTCCTCCCAGTTTGTTCTTGTCCAAATGCCACAGTGCTTGT
>NW_006399834.1:8001596-8008574 GCF_000299155.1 Elephantulus edwardii | reverse complement strand
AGCACCACACCTCAAAAGCATCAATTATCCTTCTATCCTCCTTGGTCATTGTCCAACTCTCTGATGCATAACAAGTGACAGCAAAGACCATGGCCTGTATCAGATGCACCTTAGTCTCCAAAGAGACACCATTGCTCTTCAGTACTTTGGAGAGGTCCCTAACAGCAGACTTTTCCATGGCAATATGTCTTCTAATTTCGTGGCTGCCTGTGTCGAGAGTGTTGACTGTGGAACCAAGCAAACTGAAGCTGTGAATATTCTCAATGCCTTCACCATCCATCCTGATGTTGCCAATTGGTCCAGTGGTGAGAATCTTTGTCTTCTTGACATTGGGCATCAATCCATATTGGAGGCTGCAGTCCTTGACCCCTTGCAGCAAGCGCTTCAGGTCCTCCTCAGTTTCAGCAAGCAGGGTTGTATCATCTGCATAAAGCAGATTGTTGATAGATCTTCCACCAATTTGACCCCACATTTCTCCTCATAGAGCGCAGCCTCCCGGATAATCTGTTCTGCATACAAGTTGAAAAGGTATGGAGACAGGACACATGCCTGGCATACGCCCTTCCCAATTTTGAACCATGCAGTGTTTTTTTGCTCTGTTCTGACGACTGCCTCTTGGTCCAAGTATAGGTTTCTCATTAGCACGATCAAGTGTTCTGGTATTCCCATTCTTCTCAGAGTCAGCCACAGTTTGTTATTATCCACACAGTCAATCACTTTTGCATAGTCAATAAAACACAGATACACATTCCTCTGGTATCCCTGCTTTCAGCTAAGATCCATCTAATATTAGCTACAATATCCTTAGTACCATGGCCTCTTCTAAACCCAGCCTGGACTTCTGGCAGTTCTCTGCTGATGTGTTGTTCCAGTCGTTTTTGGATACTCTTCAGTGGAATTTTGCTTGCATGTGAAATCAATGAGATTGCCAAAAATACTTCTACACTTCAGGTATGTTATCAAAAGGGGCCTATCCCTGTAGAAGTAGATCATACTTGGTAGAGAATACGGTCAATGAAAAAAGAGGAAACCCTCAATGAACAGGATTGACAATAGGCTCAAACCTCGCAATTATTTTGAGAATGGCACCGTACTAGGCAATGTTTTCTTCTTTTGTGCATATGTAGCTTTGCGTTGGTGCCAACCCTATGGTACTTAACAACAACCAAAACAAGAAGCTCTGTCACTTCCATTTTGTAATATAATAGTGGTGAAAATGGGGAGTTTCAGTGACCTAGTGACAAGAAGCTGTGCTGCAATCCCGAATGCCCATAACATGTGGTTCGAATCCACTAGATTCTTCACTCAAGAAGGAAGGACAATCTCCTCCTGTGCCAGTCAGATCTGGTTGTAAAATACACAACAAGAAGGGAAAAAAAAGAGTGGTGAGAATGGGAAATACTGATAATACACAGCACTCATGAACAGGATATGAGCTCTGGTGGCCTGGTAGTAAACTGTGCTGCAATCCTAAAGGCACGAAGTTCAAATCTGCCAGCTTCTCTTGAAGAAGGATGGACAATATACTCCCATGTGTTTAACTGCCTCTGAAAACCCACTGGAGAGTCAGCAACGGGTAAGTTCAAACTTGTCCAGACAACAATAATATGAACAGTTAAACACCATCTGAAATATAGATTTTTCTATTGTAAATCTTCTCCTTTCCATAACTTACTGTCAGGTGAGGAAGAAGGTGGAGAGAGAGAACATGTGTGTGTGTAAAGACTCAATTTATCAGAAACTATTTGGATCATAAAAAAGATATTATAAGGGTTTCTTATCATTATAACTGTGTTTTTTGGGCACTGTTCTTAAAAATGAGGTCTATCATGCATAAGTAAATAGACATTTTCTATGTTTTATGATATTACATGCCAATTGAAAGTAGTGCTTGTATTTTGTGAACTTCTGTATTACTCACAATGCCAAGCTGAGTAGGCTCTCAGAAAATGTTAGTTAAAAACTAATTCCCAATTAGCATTTGTTATTTAGCAGCAGCAACCAAAATTACATTTCAGTAGCAAAAGGTGGATATTGTCCAAATCTGTAAAGAGTTATTGGATGTAGTAGTATAACCATGGAACATTTTTTAAAAGCTTAACATTTCATGCGCAATGCAAATATCCTCTTGAAGTATTGGATTATGAGGATAAAAGATTTACTATTTCAAACAAATGAGTAGTGATAAGAAGGGTGAATATTCAAAAATATCCTCAATATATGAATGAACAAAGTAAGAAAATTAAGCATTATGTATGTATGACCTCAAGCAAATGAAAATGTGTGTTTATTTGTCTTTGTAGGAAGTAATGACTAATGACAAAGTCATATATACTTTCAATTTTATGAAACTTATTCTCTTTCCCATTCTTTTCATTCATAATTTGTTTTTTCTATGTAGTGGTCAAAGAAACCTATTAAAGTTCAATGATGGGAAAACAAGAGCTGCCAGAAGAAATCCATTAACTAAACCACTTTACCTGTCAAGTAAACCTTTGGAAGGTAATGACTGTGTGTTGTTGTTAGGTACCATCGAGCCAAGTATAACCCACAGTGACCCTATGAACAACAGACTTGAACCTTGTGCCATCGTCATCATCTCTGATACACTTAAGCCCATTGCTGCAGTCATTATGTCAATCCATCTTATTGAGGGTCATCCTCTCTTTCTCTGGCCCCCCATCTTTCCCAGAATAATGTTCTTTTCCAAGGAATAACCTCTCATAGCAACATGTCCAAAATATGAGAGACATATCTTCGCTATCCTTGCCTCCAAGGAGCACTCTGACTGCACTTTTTTAAAGACATATCTGTTTGTTCTTAAGGCAGTCCGTGAGATATTCAGCCCCTCTTCTCCAGCACCACAACTCAAAGACCTCAATTCTTCTTCAGTCATCCTTATTCACTGTCAACTCTCAGGTGTATAGGAAGTGACTGAAAAGACCTTGGCCTGAATCAGGTACACTTTAGTATTCAAAATGACATCACTGTTCTTCAGGATTTTGGAGACATTCTTGACAGTGGACTTGCCCAAATCAATGCATCTCTGAATCCCCTGATTGCTCACATCAGGGTGCTGACTGTGGATCCAAGTAATTTTAAATCATTAGTAGTTTCAAACCTTTCTCCATCTATCGTGTGACTTGTTATTGTTGTTGTGTGCCATTGAGTTTCAACTAATCCATAGCTTACCCTCCAGCAGTTTTCCAGAGGCCGTTAATAGTACTGAAGGAGACTGCCCATCCTCCCATGGAGCAGCTGATGGATTCAAACCCTGTGCCTTCAGGATTGCAGTGCAGCTTCTTATCACTAGGCCATCAAAGCTCCCTAGCATGTGGGTGGGGGCACTTAATTATTGGAGACTTTCAATAATTTCAGTATGAGATGACTGAAAATTACCGTGGGTTAATCTACTTAAAATAGGCAACTTTTCTCAAAACTGGATTCCTTGTATATGTATCTTTAAAATCTAATTTATAGCAATACTATAATTTTGGGATAAAGATTTATTTAGATAGGGTGCATTTAAATCATTCATTAACTATCATCTATAAAATGTAAATATGTTAACTTAAAGATTCATTCTTTCTAAAGTTTCTCCCTTTCAGTATACTTGTGCTCACACATATTTAATAAATGATGGTGGCCTATAATAAAATAATATTAAATTTGCAAAGCCATCTAACTTTTAACCCACTAGAAACAATCCTCATGAATTGAGATTATGTGGCAGTTGGAAAAGCTGCCCTGTGACTTCTTTTCTATTGAAGTTGAGTTCTATAGATGACAAGTCTTAACCTTTATTTAGGGGGAACAGCCATTAATCTGTCTTCAGACTTTACCCTATCCTCACAGAGAAAAAAACAATTTGCTCTTCAAAAGTTTGTTTGGAAATGAAACCAAATTCTGTATTTCCTCTACAGATGGTTGACCTCTTTCAGTTGGTGGCTGCATTACTCATTTAAACAATTATACAGGTCAGTATAGTGTAATCTAAATTATTTAGTCTCTGAGTGTTTTTCAGACATCACTGACAGTTGGAGAGGCTCCAGCTGCTGGTTGTACCTGGATTTGAACTCCACACAATGATAACAAGAGTTTCAGTTTGAATTCCAGACCCATCTATTGACTGTGTCTCCTAACAAGCTTGACAGTCCTGCACATTGGTCCCAAGGGAATTATAACTTAGTATCAATGTGTCGACACAGATGATTTATTCTTTTCAGAGGAGAAGAATTGTTTTTTAAAGATTCATTATTACCTGGATGCTTTTTCTTCTGAAGTTTAACTTTAAGACACCTTTCTTTTTGTTTGTCCCCTACAGAGAGCAATTCAAATCTACCAAATAGACTAGCAAAATATTATGATAACCTTTTCCATCCTAATTTGTACTGGAGGCTGAGTGTGTAGTAGGATCAACACTAATTACTGTATAACATTTCAGTGGTGTAGTTCATGGAAATGTCAGGGAGTTAAGCTAAAGGGGACTTGGGGTCTTGCAAACATCAGGGGGGAAGTAGCTAAAGAACATTTGCTCCACAGGACAATGGGGATTTACAAACATGAAATTTAGGACTAAGGTGGAAATAAAACCCAAGACTAAGGTGCTAATATCAAGAAATTCAATAAGAGTGAGATTTTTTAAGGCTTCAGAGAAGACACAATGCAATATAGCCTAGTGGTCTTTCTACTATTTAAAACATAATTGTAAAATTAACAAAATTTAGGCTCTGTTAGTTAACCCCACAGCTTGTAAAAATGATTCCTTATAATAAAGGATCCAGTTCGTTAAAGTTAACATAGCATTTGAATTAATAAATTTTTAATTCCGATCCCTTTTGCAGCTTGAATTCAGACTAATTACAGGTTTTAAATTGTCACTTATAGGAGCTCAGCCAAGGCATATTTCCTCTCTTCTTACTTGCACCCTGAGAATTCATAAATCAATTTTTCTCTGGGTCATGACTTTGCCCCGCCAGGAACAGAGAAAATACTTCAATTGGGGGGTGGGGGGGGAGCTAGGGAAGAAGGCAACAATGGTAGTGATCCCAGTGAGGCAAAATTTTGACTTAAAATACAAGGAAGTAAGTAACTGAGGAAATTTCCCAGTCATGAGGCAAAAGAGATTAAAAATCACCAATATAATGAAAGCAAGAATGAATTAAGTAAATACTTTTATCACAGCAGTGCCTACTTTTATCCTTATAATTTAGTATTGCTAAATATTTTAGGAGAGGGACTGTTTTTGCAAGCCTTTTTTTTAAACAGCAGAGGTCACCTTAGTACAAACCTTTTCAGGGGGTTAACTTGGATGGTGTGTTCTGTTCAGCGGTGATAAATTAAGTACTTTAAGCCACCAGAAATCCCTCTCTTATTTCATTGAAATTCTAAACATCAAACACATGTTGCATGGAGGATTTTTTTTAAAGTGAGACAAAATAATTTTCAAATCAAGTTACTTTTTATAGTTGCATCCATTAATTTAAATATTTTCTTTAAATAGAGAATGGCATGAAATCATTTAAGTTCCAATAAGATCATTCTTATTTACAATTTTCTTAACAATTTTCCATATTATATATTTACTACTATAAAAACATCCCGTAAATCATACTGACTCAGCCATTAAGGTTTAGTTTTTAAAACTTACTGTAACTATAACATTTATCCATTAACAAAAAACTAATACATAGGTAACTGAACGTAAAATCTACCAAAAAGACAAAAAATATATTCAATGACATGTCATTTAAATAGGCATACATTAGTTTAGATCAATTAACAATATTTGTCTCAAGTTTTGTTTTACAACTGTTCTAACTTTATCATTTGTAATGTGGTATTACAAACTAGTATGGACATTACTTTTTTTTCTTTTGGATGCATAGAACCAGAATGTATAATATGGATTTCTTTCTTTGTACAATATTTCACATAAAATATATTTCTCTCAGTAAAGTTCCTTAGGATACACTTTTAATTAATAATTATGTTTGGTTAACTTACACGATTTTTTTCAGTAGTGAAGCTATGGTTTCTTACAAGCTTATTATCCACAATATATAATCTGTTTTAAACAAATAATTCCAGTACTATTTTGCATGTGCCAATATATCATTTTCATATTATAATGAATTGTAGTACTTATTTTGACAATAAGAATGACATTCATTAACACATTCTCCTTTCTGTGTCCTTTTCTCCTACCTCAACAGATGACAAAGTTTCTAAAACTTTGACTCTAAGACAATTGCTGTCTTTCAACATAATAGGCTGTGTGGGAGGGAGGATGGGGGTGAGTGGCATGCTGAGAAAAAAGAAAAATGTCCAGAAAATTCTTAAATACTATTTTAGATTTTAATCACTTTATTAGATTTCTTGCTTGATTGATTTGTACAGAAAACATTTTATCTATTTTGTTTTCCTCTGATTACCAAACTGTGCTAGACACAAAAGTCTGCTTGAAACTAGCTTACAGTTTAAAGACAGGTTTAATAACAGGTGAACACTGGAAAATATGCAAACAAAATGGCAGACATGAATGACTTTATTTAAGGCATAATTGCTTCTCATCAACCCAAGAAATCATGCAGAAACAGCCTCTGTTTTATTCAGCCAAAAAAAGAGACTAGAGAAATCACTCAGGCAGAGATGCTCAAAGGAAGGTCCATTCTTGGATCTCAGCCAGAAAACCACTCCATACACAGATCCAAGCAGAAGGACAATACTCCTTAGAATCACAGTTCATCATAACAGATAATTATACAGCAAGGAAGACAATAAGGTTTTTTGGCCTCTGACTATATAGACTAATTGCTGGCTATGGAGCTCTGCCTGGAAGGAATACAGCACAGCCCCTGCAATGTCTTCTTATTTTGTGGAGCCCTATTTGACTTGATTGGGCAAGGGTTATAATATTCAGAAAATTCCATGTGGAAGTTCTTTTTACCTTTCTGTGGATGTCTTCCCCTACCCCCA
>NW_006399834.1:7979416-8001496 GCF_000299155.1 Elephantulus edwardii | reverse complement strand
CCCTCCTTAAATGGCTTATCTACCTGGAAGGAATTTTAGAAAGATATAATCCTGCTTCATATGCCTACTATTCAAAGAAAATTTCAGTTGATAAAAAAAATAATATCAACAGAAAAAGATGGGGGGAAGGAATAAATCTGTGGCAACTAATTATAGGGCTTGTCGTTACATATTTCAAAATACTAAAATTAGGATAATGTCAGGTTTTACTAACATGCATATGGGTGTCAACATATTTGCTTGATGAAATAGACAAAACCTAGAGTTAAGAAAGCTTTTATGTTGCTTGCAAATATGCATCTGGAAGGAATTACGTACCAGCTTCACTGTTTTGTTTTGCTTTATTTATTTTTATTTCTTCTGGCCCCTTTTGCACTTTCGCAGGACCTATCATGATTGAACTTCTTATTTATTTCTTTATTATCAGAAAAGAGCAAAGTTCCCCCTTTGAAGATGCTTGCATACAAGAATGGATGCCTGACAAGATAGTAAGGGGCTATGAAGACCTTAGAGCTCTGATCTTCCCTCCCCCTACCAGACACAAATATGTCTCTCTTCAAATTATCCCCCAACACCAGCCAATTAACTTGAAGTTGAATTTTGACTGAAGCTCATGACCCTTCCAACCAGAGAGCCCAGTTCTACATCTCTTATCACTGAATCAAGTTAAGGGAAAAGATTTCTGCTATTGTTTTCATGTGTGTTGCTTTTTTCCTTGTTTTTAAAAATAATTGATGTTTTTAATACCTTCTGAAGTCTTTAGGATTCCTAAATCTTTCTACGTGGTATTTATGTTTTCTTCTGCTTAAGAGTGAAAAAGAGCTGGAGCACAATAATTTTTATTGAATAAAGTTTGCAGTTCATTAAAGGCTTTATTCTCACATATGCAAGTGCTGACCATTACATCATGCGCCCTGAGGGTTGTGCTAGAAAAAAGAAAAGAAGGCGAGATACAAAAACGAAAGAGTCTTCCTGACTTGAATTGAAAAATGGGCTTGGTTTTTGTTAAATATCACAAATTTGTAGTAAGGCTAGCAAGTGTAATACCATTCTAAGCATATGCTAACTTGGAGCTAGAAAGCTCACACTTAAATACACATGAAATGTGCAATTTTGTTCCCAAAATTTCTTTAAATAAAACAACATATTCTAAGCAGCTTCTTCTATTTTGAAATGACTTTAAAAATTCTATTAGATAGAATTATATATTCCTCAAACCATTTACATTTCACTTACTTTTGTTGTTAATTTGAAAAACAATTCCAGTGAAAAGATGAAAGAAAGGATAGCTTTTGAGATAAGATGAACTGAGAATCAAAATAAAGAAAATTAAGTCTAAGGATAAGATATTGTCTCCTTTTTTTCTGTTTTATTCTAGTTTTCTAAGATGTGGCTAACTACTGAGGTGGTATATAGAAAATACATTTTTGAGACATTGCAAGTAAAATGATAATAAATATTCCAGGTGTATATTGAGACACATATGTTTAAAAGTACTTAACGTCATCTCAATGACATAATTCATTGACTTTTAAATATTCATCTAATTTTGGCACCTATAACTTATCTATTACTTATTGGGTATAAAATAAATTTATTATTTATTTGTTGTTGATTTGTAGGAGAAAATAAAAACAAAACCAAGCTCAACAAAGATAATTGCATTGCTATTGTGGCTATATTTTTTAACGTATTCTCTCTCTCTCGCTCTCTCTCTCTCTCTCTCTCTCTCTCTCTCTCTCTCTCTCTCTCTCCGCAGTATATAGATCTTAAATATCATAGCTAGAAGTTGATATGGTTTGGATATCATGTGATAAACACTACCAAACGGTGTCATATTAAGATGTAGAAACTATGTATGTGTGCCACAGCCTCTGCCTGCTATGAGATTGGTTGTAGGAATGTTTTTTTGACTTCTAAATCACACATTTGCTAAAATGAGTTCTGCTAGATATCAGTTTGCGCATAGGCACAATGTGTCTCAGACAGATTCATAAAACAGATAGTTGAACTATAGTTTGACTTTTGACATCAACAATCTGACTTCAATATTTCTCCATAAAAAGATTCCCGACTCTCCATGCTGTTTCAGTATGATGGATAGCTTTTCAGCTGTTGACAACAATGAACAGAATAAATATATTCATCAGAATTGGGGGCTACATAGTCTTATGCCTTAAGTTTTGCAGCAAGTAGCTTTGAAATGCCAACTAGAAACACCTGCAACACTGCCTTGTCTCTGCAGAACTGCAAAGCCACTGTGAAAAAATATTATTATAAAGTTGTCTGTATATCAGCATTTCTGTGCTAAACCTTTTAATATCCTACCCTCCAATTTTTCTTTGCCTGGAAACACTTGCTGACATATATTTTAATTTGGGCCCCTCTGTTTGACTCCTCAGATCATCTGGGTTGATTGTCATTGCTTTACCATAATTTAATGTCTTATATAATGGCATTGAATTGGGAAAGCCCCAAAAGCTGCCAATCCAAAGTGATCTGAGTGTTTCCATGCACAAAACCACATAAGTTTAACTTATTTGTGCCAACATTATTCATTACATTCTGTGTCTAACTGGGCCGGCGTTCTCTTGTGTTTTTGAAACCTCTCAACAATCCCCGGAAGCATTTTATTTAATGGGTGTGTGGTTCTCTTCCCCAGCTTCCCAATACAAGAAAATAATTGAAAGTATGCATTTGCTACAAATTTAAGTGGGGAGGAGGGGGAGGAGAAGAGTATTACGATGATGCTTACCAGGACATTAACTAAACATTTTACCATCCTACCCTTTAACTTGATATTTGTTAAACAAATCTCATTTTGTTCACCACTAGAAGAGGAGAGTTGGACCACATGTGCAATTCAACATTTATTTTAGCTTTTTATTTAATAATATTTTGGAGAGTTAACTATTGTTAATAAAACTTATTTGTAAGTCTATCATATAGCTGAGCATATATGTCTTCTCGGGAGAAGAGTTTTATTTTATATCTAATTAAAAGTTTCTAAAGATGCCATGGATTTTTTTGGTGCAAATTAAAATTAATTAGAGTTATTAAGGAGCCATGAAAAGAAGGATTTGAGAAATAGTGAGAAATATTATTTAAACCCTAATGGAATTCAGCGAAACCCACAGGTCTATTACAGGCCCCTGATTTGCCAGGATCACGGCAGGGAATCTAACATTAATAAGCACACTGGTAATTAAATCATTTGTTACTTTGTCTGTAATGTTGTAATGTTTCACTGATACTCTGTCAGAGCTCTTTGTGCAGATCAGAGCTAATCAAAGGTAATCAATTTTCAGCATTTGAGAAATCTGTAAATGATTATACATTCATCAGATCATTTAGTGGAGTGCAAGGAAAGTGCAATGCAATTAATCTTCCTGCATGAGGAGGAATTACCACCACAGAATTCAACAGTTATAATTAATTTCATTGTCTTGCTGTGAATTTTGATTGCTTTTCTTTGGACTGTATAGTACAAATGATGATTCATTGCAAAGTATTTGCAAAGCAAACACACCAGTGTGCTATGCAAATTAAAGTAGCTGTATAACAGATAGGTTTCAAACTTCTATTTACTCAGGGTTGTTGAGTACTAATTTGCCAAATAATAATTGCTTGTTAACTTTATACACTCTTCCCTTGAATATCAAAATTGGTAACCAACATAAATAGAAAGCACGTGCTATTTTGTGTCTTATGGTATGTATGCAAAATACTAGTTAGCATTCAAACTTGTTCGCTATACCAATAACTTAATTTGAGAATTAGAAATAGTTATTTGCCTAAGAAATCACTTACAATTTATTTTACAGAAAATATAGAAACAATAAGCTGTACTAAGGCATTTTCTTATAACTGTATTGATTTTCCAATTACTGTAGCTATAAACATTTAAGACTTTCACTTAAAAATATTTTTCTTATAATTTATTTGTTTTAAAAACATTCTTTTAAGAAAATAGCTAAAATCTGTACATAGGTAGGGTGTTGGTAAACAGTTCATTTGCAGATTTCCTGCAGATTTCCTGTTTAGTTTTCTGTGTCAATGATTATTTAAAAATATGCATGTGGAAACAAAAACTTATTCAGAGAAGACAAAGGTTCATCTCATATTTTATGACTTTTTAAAAGTAAAATTGAGATTAATACTAAAGAATTAAAGGAAAAAATTGTATAACTTAATGTTAGCTATTTTCTAAATGACTCCAGTTTTGGTAATAATTAAAATTTGGAGCATATTTTGTTTTTATTTGTGAAGACCAAATCTCTGGTGTTTAATCTCAAAATAAATTTTCTAAACATTTTAATCAACTTTATATTCATATGAATTAAAAAGCCTGAAAACCCATTTTTACAAATCTTGATTAGGACTTCTAGCTATGTGCTTAAATTAAAATTGAAAAATATCATAAAGCATTACTTTACCTTCAGATACTTTAACTGTGTAATGTCATTATTATCTTTGCTGTATGCACATTAAGAAGCAACTTATCTTGTATGTTAATTGTTTTTAATCTATAACTTAATTTAAATTGGTTAAAACTATTACTTGCTAAACCAGAAGTATTAATACAAATCTTTTCTGGGGGCGGGGGTAGGGTGAACAGAATAAATTAACTAATACATACAAGAAAATGTGAAATTGAAATATCATGATAACTTCATTTTAAATTCATGGTAATTAAGCAGTATATTGAAAAAAGAATAAATATAAGAGTAAACCAGTGTTATTTTTTTTAAATAAAATGAAATTACTTAAGTGTCTCAAATCTAAGGAATGAATCAAGTTAGAAGAAGTAAAAGAACACTATTTTACTGTCAAAAGCCTATAATCCAGCCACGGGAAACTTTGATAGCATCAAGTCTTTTATATACTTTAAAAATTTGTCCAATTTAGAGATAGAATATGTTTTTCATTCAAAATTTTGATGAAAAGTAAGTATTACACAGGATAATTAGTATATAGGTGAATCTAATTTCTGGTATCTTAATCTTAAATATTACAGTATTGTCTATTTTTCATAAGAACTTTTTAACTCTGTTAACTCCGTTCTTAATTTTCCATTGTTTTTAGCCTCGTAGCATTCCCATTTTTTCATTCTCTCTTCATATTTGATACACCATGTTGAGTTCAGGTATTGTAGTTGGTTACAACAGTATTTTATACTAAGTAGGGTTTAATTAATTTAAAATTCTTTTCATCACCAAGCTTAGAAAACTCACCACATAAAAAGTAATCTTCTGAGTTTGAAGTGTTTCATCACAATTTCTTCCAGGTTTAATCTATATGTATTTATTTCTGAGGTTATTTCTACTACGTATTTGATAAAAATCATTTGCCAACAGAAAGGTTTCCTGGAATTAATAGAGGAAAAAATATATGAGAGATTAAAGATGAAGAACATTTACTATACAATGAAGCATATTTTGTTTGAGGTTCAAGACTTAGATCAAATTATTAAAAGTGGTATGATTTTGAGAAACTTTCTTCAGCTTCTAAGCTTCATTTGTAATATGAGAAAAGTAATAATCTATTTTTTCATCAAGTCATTTTATTGAAAATGTAATAAAATGTTTTGGCACATAGTAGGTATTTCAAGAATAAAATCTGTTTCTACCATTCACTAAATGAAGGAGAGGAGATTTATAAGATGAGGTTAAAAATGATGGAAGAGAGAATCATAACTCTTGTGTTTTAAATACAAATATTTATAAACATAAGTTTATAAGTTCTCATCTCACATGGGACTTAGGTATGAAAATCAGACAAACAAATTGCTGAGTGTTATTGATAAAAGAAATTGACACATATAGTTTGGACTGGGAAAATAGATATTGTGGCTCTTTCCATTTCTTCCTTCAAAAAATATTTTTCCTTTTCAGTGTGTATACTTGGATTACTCCATGTTCTTATGTCTATGTCTTCATTATTTTAAGTCTCTTGTCATTCTTAAAAGAAGTTTTGAAAAGTGTCCTAAATTATGCTCTTCTTTCCATTTGCTCATTTGCATCGGACAGAGAAGCTTGAATTAACAGAAACATTTTAATAATTTCTCCTTTTTTTGTCTCAGTTTATTGATGTAAAACAATTCAGAAATTTACTAGACATATCATTATGTTAGTCAAGTGATGAAGTTTCTCGACAGGATAGTGGAAAACAAGATGTTTGGAAACTTTTTACTCATTGGAATTCAACTAGAAAAACTCAGTAAAGAACCAATATTAAGTTGCAAAAAGGAACTTTTATTTAAGGTAAAATAGATCTGAAAACTTGGATTTTTATGGTATAGTGTCTCAAAACCCATTGCTGGCTTATTTCTAAATTTCTTGTATATTTTCTAGCTGAATATAAAAAAAGAACTTTGTAAAGAAAAGTGATATCAGGGTCAGTTTTGTAAGCATCTAACTTTTATTTGCTTTAATATTACAAATCCAAGTAAGTGTTTTATCAATGATTTAGCTAAACATTTTACAAATTTAATACCATTCTTTATAATATTTATGAAAACTATTCATAATTAGCTAAGTATATTTGATGAATATTTATTTTTTACCAGTAAGTTTCATGACCCAAAGTAAAAATAACTTTTCATATTTTTCCATATTCCCCCCAGAGAGTTTAATTTCATTCCTTTGAACATCTAGTGACATTAAGTTCTCAATTAGAATAGTTAATAAAATGCAATTTGGAAATGAGGCATATATTTTACAAATATTGTTCTGTTCTTATAAAGAAGTTCTACTTTTAAAAATTTCCTTTCATATAAGATGAAAGGAAATGGTAAGATGAAAGGAAATTGACATAAATCTTTTTAAAACATATAAAAAAAAGAAAAAGAAAACTTGATAGGTCTTGCAATATCATAATTTATGTGAAACATGGGGGAAAAAAACCCTACCACACATGCATACATAACACCTTTCCTGTCTGGCTTCATCTGTATTCATTTGTTGTCAAAACAGGTTTCCATATTTAACTTCTTTTTTTGATTATGCCTTTTCCTTTATTTCATGGAATGATATGTTATTATCTCTGAAGTGTAGATTTCTGCCAAGTTCTATGCACTTCAGTGTTAAGAGTATGGCCCACAACTCTGGGAATCTTTGTTGAAGCTGTAGAAATAAAATGAATAGTATAAAAGCTTGATGGCATCTGTGGATAGGAAACTCATTAAAGGCCCCAGCCCTCTGTTTTATTTCTAACCACATTTTCCCTGTGGGATTTCAATGTCTTGCAGGATGAAACCAGCAGGACTCATTACTTACAAAACAATGTTTAGAGTCCTTTCGTGGTGCTGGAATGCTTCTGCCAGTCAGGTAAAGAACCTAGGCCTTTATCCTTTTTGGGGACAATGCAGGCCAGCTCACAAACTGCTTGGAAAAGTCATGCCTTTGAATGTAACTGCAGGTGTTGCCCCAAAGGCTGTTGGTTGGTACCCTCCTATGCAATGTACAATGGGATAATAGAAAATTCACTTTGGAATTCAAACAAAGTCTTAGAGAAATGGAAATAATAGGAACACAATTTTGAGACTTCCTTAGTTTTTCCCACGAACTATGGACCATGACTAATACCCTGAGGGCAAAAAACATCCCATAGCCTCTAAGGGATGTATACAATTCAGTGTTTCAGATAAGGAAGTTTCATGACCTCACCAGTTTTGTGGCTTCATTCATTCACTAGAAAATACATTTCAGCAGGAGGAAAAAAGCCATGATACTGGATAGAACCTTGAGACATTCAGTCTAATAAAAGATCAATGAATTTGAATAGAAATTATACTGTTTTACCCACTAAAATAATCATTACTTTAACTGATTTCAAGAAATCAAATTAGTATGGTTGTAATGGAATTTCATGTCTCTCTTTGGAAATGTGGCAAATGGCATTTTGGAAATAGTCTTAGAACTTGTAAAATTCCTGCAAGAATAATAAGGACCTTGCCATTGTGGAATCAAAGAGATTCAATCACTTAAAGTAGTACTATAGGCTTGTCAAGTGGAATTGCTTTTACAGATTTGCTGAATAACTCATCCATAATGGCTGAAAATTTCAGCCATTTTGTTAAAACACCCAAGGCAGAAGAGATTAGTGTGCCCCATAGAATAGCATATGTATAATCATGAAGAAGTTTAGACTACGTCGGCACCGTCAAGTACCATTTAAACGGCCCAGCTTCAGTCATCACATTATGGAAAACAATGCGAATTATCTAAAAAATGAAGTGAGGCTTGTCTTTAGCTAGCTGATGAGGCTTCAATAGCATTTAAATTTGGTAAAATGAATTCCTAAACAAAGTTGCTATCTTTACAGCTTGTTTTCACAGATGAGAAGGTCATGTAGAATTTGGCTGAAGAGAATGAAAAAACTCCCCAAAACAGTTAAATATGGTAACTGTAGGGGAGATGTTAAACAGTGAGAAAATGCTAGCTTAGCTGTTGAACAATTAATATAAATTATATTGCTAGTAATAATAACAATAGGAATAAGCAGATGACAAACATCTGGGTTGTAAAAGCAGATGCCATTAACCTTTTTCGTTTTAAATATACTTTTTTTCAACAGAGATGTGCATATTATGTATCAATGTGTACGTTTCAATTTGCAGATTTCCTGAATTTATTTTCATAATTTTATATTAATTACAAAACTGAAATGAAGACGTAAAATTCCATTTTAGAAATGATCCCTTAAGTTTGGCATGTTGTGCACTAACTACTAGGGAAGTAGCTTCTGGGAGAAAAAAAAATATTTTTAATATAAAATTCATTTCTCATTCTCTAAGCACAAAATATCAAGAATACTAGACTTGATTTTACACTGTCAAAGGCTTAAATTGCATGGGGAAAAAATTTTCCCCCCATATTGCATTTGCATCTCGTATTTTGGGCGATATCTTTAACATCAGTTGCACATGACATTCAGAATAATAAAAACATGTATGTAAAAGTAATTTTCAGCTTGAATTTAAATGCTTCTGCTTGTTACCTTGTTCAAACAATAAAAAAGGAAAGTATTTCCCAGGATTGATTCTTAAGTGCCAGTATATAAACAATGATGTCACCTTGTAATTGGGAAAAAAGTATTAACGAAAAGAAGAGCAGATGACTATCAGAATAAGTTATGAATAGAGTAAATATAACAGAAGGCTATTTGCTATCAAAAGAAAGATGCCAAGAAACTTAATAGACATAATTCATAATCCCAGGAAAAAGAATGCATTTGGAATAGGATATACAGAACTCAGTTTCTCTGCTCCCCAAAATCTCAAGAGTATGTACACATACAGATTAAACAATGGAGTCAGAGGGGTGATAATGAATAGTATCTTTTGCTCTTCCTTGTATGCATAGCTTTTGCCAGAGGTCCTGAAGTAGGTTAGCTGCACTAAGAATTTAAACTTTGTTTCTAAAATTCTTTCTTCAACACTTTACCTTCATCATTGCAAATCTGTTTACGCAGAAAGGATTACAAAATTCCTCTTAAAAGCATCTAAAGCTGTTTAGGGAGGGAATATCAATGGACCCATATAGTGGGTCATTCAATAATAAACCTGGATTTATTTGAAAGAGTCCAAATATACCAGCAATTACTGCTGCCTTTTCTAAATCATGTTGAGTATTTTTCCTCCAAGCTTACACATACCCAAGGTTTCAATGTTAGGAGAATGCAAAAGATAATCACTAGCGGTAACTAGAAGCAATTCAAAATATTACCTTTATTGCTGGTCCTAAAAAGAAAATGAAGCAAACAAAACCCAAATCTACTGTTTGACTCACAGGGAACCTATAGAACAGAACTTCCCTATAGGATTTCCAAGGCTATGATCTTTATCGAAACAGCTATAATGGCGCATGTGCTTTGTGGTATGTTGCAATGCTAACGACAAGCTCAACAGATGGAATTCACTAGCTGCTCTATGAGAGACAGAGAGGCCGACTCCCCTCACTAAGTTTTACAGCCTTGAAAATCTCTTGCCTTATATGGCAGGAGAAGATTTAGAGGTCGAGTTCTCTTTTTGGATGAACCTTCAGAGATGTAAATTTTCTTCCCCTGGAATCTGAGAGTGAAGGTGTAGGTATGCTGTATGTGTCACTTTGTACCTTCTTGTCCTCTTGTTGTTGTTGATTGCCCTTCAGTTGAGTTTGACTCATAACAACTCTCTGAACAAAAGATCTGAAGCCTTTCTGTAACTATTGTCCTTTCTCAAAGTTCCTAGTTTCCAGAGGCATGTTGTTTAGAAAGTGGATGCCACTCCTCAGCAGTTACAACATAAATGAGACATCATGCTGAGAAAGAAGGGTCAGAGAAAGAAAGGAAAACCTCCAACAAGACAGATTGACACAGTGACTTTAACAACCCATCTTGAGTACATCAGAGTTTATGAGGATGACACAGGATAGGGTCATTATGAGTAGAAGTCCCTTTAAAGTCACCTAACAAAAAAGAAAAAAACCAAGAGGAGTGGGGTATAAGAGTGTCCTTAACTACTGTTTGATGAACTTTTAACAATGCTGCTGAATTGATGTCATATTTGTTCTGTGTGCTTCTTTTCTCTCCTTAGCTCTATCTCAGATTTACTCTATATGTCTTGAGCCCACTTCCCCCCACCCACATTTTTTAAAAATTTGCATAGACCATTTCATCATGCATATGTTTGTGTGCTTAGGGAGTCACACAGTTTGCTTGTTTTTAATCTACATACAGCTTTCTTATCCCTCACTTGATGGTAGTTCGATGTAGACATAGTTCAAAGCTGTTGCCAAAGAGCTTTATTGAGAATAATCCAGTGAGTACACTTTCTTTTGCAGGAGGTGGAGGACCCATGTATCAGAAGGCGCTGCTTCTTGTTAGGTAAATTGTGTTGATCCCAGCTCTTGAGACTTTAAGTGTAACAGAATGAAACATTAGCTAGCCTTGAACCATCTTCATTGTTGCCGTTGTTGTGGACACTATTTCATTGACGATTTCTTTAATTTTATTTTGCATTCTGCTTTGCCAAACGTGATGTCCTGTTTGAGTGTTTGATATTTTCTGATGACATGTCCAAAGAAAAGGAGACTTTTTTATTAAATCATAACATACCCTATCCATTGGGCTCACATTTCCCCCTCTTTTATTTATTTATTCATTCATTGTTGCACATTTCCTAACCTCCTTTCCTACCCCAGTGCTCACAATTTTGAAAGCTCTTTCAATTTTCTATTTCCACTAGTCAGTGACCTTGTGTACAAGTTAAGTAAGTTGTAACAGGAGAGCAAACTTATTTGAGTCAGATGTGATTGCAACTGCTCTGAAACAAAAGACATCAATAGGTTATTACATTTGGGCATATCAGGCACTGTACTAAATGGATTTGTGTTTTCCACACATGGCAGGTCTTGTAATTTCTACTCCAAGTGTAGTCCAAAGGGTTAGCCACACCAGAATCACGAGGAGGTGTTATGAACACAGAATCCTGGGTATCATTTTACAAACCTTCTGAAGCAGAACCTACATTTTCACAAGCTCCTTAGGTGATTTGTCATTCTTATTCCAGCTCAGTGAATAAGGATGATAGAAGAATCGATGCCATTGAGCTATGGTGTTGGAGAAGAGTACTGAATATCCTATGGCCTGACAAAAGAACAAACAAGCATATTTGGGAGAAGGTGTGTCCAGAGCACTTCTTGGAGGCAGAAATGATAGACCTTCATCTCACATACTTCTGGCATGTTGCTATGAGAGGCTATTCTTTGGAGAGGGACATTATGCTTGGAAAGGCGGAGGGCCAGCCAAAGATAGGAAGATCCTCAATAGCTTGACACAGTGACTGCTGCAATGGGCTGTAGTTACTGCTGACATTAGCCCATTGTTACAAGCAGTGTCATTCTGACTCACTGAAGGCTTTCCTCTTTTTTGCTGACCTTCTTCTTCGCTAAGTATCAAGTCTTTCTCTGAGGATTAATTCATCTTAATAACAAACACAAAATATGTGAAGCAAATTCTTGCTACCTCCTGAGGAACAGAGACTGAACTTTTAAGATAGATTCATTTGTTCTTTTAGTAGCCTAAGAATATATTTCATATTCTTCACTAACTTCACAATTGAAAAGCATTCTTTTTTGATATTTTTTTTTCATTGTCCAGCTTTCTCTCATGGATGAGACAATGGGAAATATCATAGCCTGAGTCAGGTATATCTTAGTCCTCAAAAGTACTTGCTTGTTATCTAGCACCATTAAATATTTCTTCAAATCAACAAGTCATTTGATTTCTTGACTGCTGATTATGCAAGCACTGATTTAATTTAAAATGAAATCCTGCACAATTTTAATCTTTTTCTGTGTTTATCATCATAGAACTTATTGGTCCAAGTGTGAGGATTTTTATTTTTTTTGTAATGATGTGAAATCCATTCTGAAGGCTATACATAGTCTTTGAGCTTCATCAGTAAATGTTTCAAGTATTCTTTATTTTCTGCTGGCAAGAGATGTTTCATCTACACATTGCAGGTTGTTAAAGACCCTTCCTCCAGTCCTGACATGGATGCATTGATTCTTCTTCATATGCTAGTCCCTGCTATCTAGGCATTTCCAACTCATAATATCCTAGAGAGTTTCTGAAACTATGAATCTTAATGAAAGGAGGTTATCCACCATCTCTCTCTCTTGGAGCCACAGTGGATTCAAACCACTGGAGCCATTCAGTTTTTTGATTAGCAGTGCAATATACTATGAACTCTGGTGGCCTAGTGGTAAGGAATTGTGCTGCCAACCTGAAGGAGCTTTCTCTGAATCTACTTCTCTGTGGGAGAAAGATGGTTAAATTTTTCCTGTGGTTTACTGCTTCTGAAAACTTTGGGAGAGTCAGCTCTGACTAGGTTCATACTCAAACTCCACAAAAACTCCTCATATAGTTCAGTTTCTTGGGTTATATGCTAATAAAACAGATTAAATATGTTGAAAGGATAAAACCTGGACATACATCTTTCCTGATTTTAACTTACACAGTATTCCATTCTTCTGTATAAATGGTTGCTTCTGTGGGCCCACACACCATGTTCTAGAGTTCCCATTTTTTCCAATGTCATTCATAATTTGTTATCATATATGAAATTGAAAGGGGAGCTCTGGTGGCCTAGAGGGTAAGAAGTTGTGCTGCCAATCCAAAGGCAAAACAGTCCAAATCCATTAGCTGCTTCAAAGAGAAAGAGGGGCAATCTCCTTCAGTGCCATGCACAGCCTCTGAAAACTCTAGAAGTTGGAGCTATAAGTTGATTCTGACTCAACAGCACCTAACAGCAATAACAACAACATAGAATTGAACACATTTGTGCATCAATCACATGTACAAATTATTTCTTCTTTGTTGATTGTGAGATTCTCAAAATATTCCATTGAATCTGCTCAATTTAGTGGCAAACCTAGCCTATCCCCTTGTGAATAGGCTAACAATCTCTAACTGCATATTCCCACCTATTAACATGACAAAATTGAAATCAATGGCTAGGAAAAACATTTGAACCATAAAAACTTCACACCACAATAACATAATCAGGTCACATTATAATTTACAACTGTATATAAAATATACTTGTTCACACATCAGGATATAAACATGAAGAAGCCCTGGCTGTGCAGTGAATGCTCACTGAAAGATTGACTGAACCTACCAGGCCAAATATGGGCAGTTTCTTCTCTTAAAGGTTTACAGTATCAAAAATCTGATGGAGGGTTGTTTTAAGTAGGAATAACTCAAATGCTGTGGGTATGGAAACATAAGTAGTTCTGATTTTACTAGGGTTAAGGCATTTGACTAGTAACCCAAAAGATCACAGGTTCAAATCCACCAACTCTCCCATGAAAGAAAGATGAGGCAGTCTGTTTCCATAAAGATTTATGGTCTTGAAACACCACAGGACAGTTTTACTCCTTCCAACTGGGCCACTTAAGTTAGAATTGACTAGGTAACAGAGGTGGGAGCTCTGGTGATTTAGTGGTAAGTCTCAGTAAAAGATGGGCAATATCCCCCCATGCAATTTACAACCTCTAAAAAACTACTGCTAGAGTACCCGATATGAGTCCGCTCTGACTTGATGACAGTGAGTTTAAAGGGTTTATTTTTTTAAGATAACAGTGGGCTTGGTTGGGTTTATATAAACATAAGTTTCTAAGCATCAAATGGTGTTCAGGGAGCATGGTATATAACATGAAAGATTTATTTATTGATCTCCCTCTTTATCCATCTATATTAATAATATCTAATTAGCTTACAATTTTTGAAACAACTGAATATTTTGGCAAAGCTGTTACCTAGCAAACCAAAGCAACATCTTAATCACTTATACTTCTCTTTGAAGAGGAATGCACCTTGAAATTTTTAAGTTATTATTTCTATCTGGAAAGCTAATATTCCATATTTCCTGAAGAAGGTGCTCACTCATAGTTTTGCTGCTTATTCAAGATCCTTAAATTTTCTATTTTAATAATTTCTTTTCATCAATTCCTGACATTTGAATTCATCATTCACGTCTGTGACATGTTTTCATATTATCATTTAATTCTGATGTCAGTACTAAACAGTAAAAAGGGTGCAAACATCTGTTGTTTACTCTGAAATGATTAGCTTCCATATATAATAATAAAAATTTACCCTCTTGCAATAATGTTTTAAAAAACCCTTGCAAACATTGTGGACACTTGTGATACCTTTAAAAAGGCTGTTTGAAGGAAATCAGTTATATAAAGTTTATCTTTTCTCTGCTTAATCTCAATAAAATCTAGAATGAATGAGACTGAAATTCATTCTCGATAACATTTAGAGTAAGATTTTATTTTGCTTGAAGGCATTGTAGCAAGTTGAATAAATTAATCATAATAAGACAAGTGTTTATGACCTTATTTATATCAAAACACAAGGAAGGGCAAATGTATGGAAATCAAGATTTATTAGTCATTATCCTGGACAGAAGAGGGAGATTAAGGGATGGTTAACATGGTTAAAAATAAGGGTAGGGTTGTACATCTGATAATTGTAATTTCTGTCATTAAATTGTGATCATCTCCTCATATGCAATAACTTCCCACTGGAGGGTCAGCTATAAGTTAGTTCTTACCTGGTAGAACACAACAACAACAAAAGTTCGGGTTGGGTTTTTTTTTGTTTTTTTTTTAATGTCTGGAGTCTTAAAAACTTCCAAGTGGCTATCCAGGGCGAGGCAAATGTTTTTATTTGTCTGAAGCAACAGAGTGGGGTAGAGGTGGGGGTGAGGGAGAGGGTGTGATAGAATACTCAGAAACGAGAGGAGAACATGAAATATGTGACAAATTGCCTCCATGAAAATCATCTTCCTTTGTCATGAGACTAAAAGAACTGGGTGATTCTTGCTCATCACTATCAGAGTTTTGAATGAGAGATTTATTTTGACAATGAATAAGGAAGATCAAAGAAGAATTGATGCTTTTGAATTATGGTGTTTGTGAATAGTATCTGATGCAAACAGATCTGCCTTAGAGGAAGTACAACCAGGGTGTTCTTTAGTGGCAAGAATTAAGACACTTTGTCTCACATATTTTGAATATATTGTTAGGAGAAGCCAGTCCATAGAAAAAGCATCATGCTTGTAAAACTAGAGGGCTAGTGAAAGAAAGGAGGACTCTCAATGAGACGGATTGGCACAATGAGTGTAGCAACTTGGCTTGAGCACGTTGGAGATGGTTACGATGGCAGGTGACAGGAGAAGCTTCAATTGGTTATGTAACTCATTATGAGTTGTAGCTAAGAAACTATCTAACAACAGCAACATAGAAGACTCTTGATCAAAAGGGGGAAAATACGGAATAGAATTTAATTTTAGTAGATTTCAGACTTCCCAAAGGAATAGCTGTTTTGGGGTGCTGTTGAGTTGGAACAGACTCTGCAGTGGGTTTTCAGAGGCAGTACTCACATGGGAAGAAATTGCCTATCCTTCTTCTGCAGAGCTACGTGAAACTCTATCCCTGACACTATTACTCTGAAATAATATTTAAACCTAAAACCAAAAATATTCCCTGAAGTTTTCTTAAAATCAAATGTTGCCCCTTGCTTTGAAGCTCATTTTGACTCCTGGAGGCCAGAGTTGACTGCCCCACAAAATTTCCAAGGCTGCAAATCACTGTAGAGACAGATTGCCTCCTCTTTCTCCCAAAGAGAAGCTATGGGTTCTATACAGTAACCTTGAGATTAGCAGCAGAATGTTTTAATTACTGTGTCAACTAAATTCATTGTCGGGTTTTCAGAGGCTGTAAAGTGTGCTAGAGGAGATTTCCCATCTTTCTCCTGAGGAGTAGCTGACAGATTTGAATCACCAAACTGGGTGACAATTTGGGTTGTGACAGCACAATTCCTTACCCTCTAGGCCACCAGAACTAAAACTTCAATTTAAACAATAGTCTGTCTCAACCATTAAAAAATGTCTATCTTGAGAATTACGCTATTTAAAGAATCATATAGGATCAAATGAACAACATCAATGCAAAAGATTCGATAGTAAGATCATGAGAATGAGGAAGGAAAAACTTAGAAAAAAACTTAGAAAAAAAATGGCTGGGGGTGGTTGTATAACATGAGGAAAGTAGTAAATCTCACTGAATTATACTGTAGAAACTGCTAAATTGGTTTAAATTTTGTTATGTTTTTACAACATTTTTTTAAAAAAAACATTAAATATGCCGTAGTCTGAAGTGGAGCTATGGTGGCCTACTGGTTGCACCACCAACCAAAAGGCAAGAGGTTTGAATTCACCAGCTGCTCCACACGTGAAGGATGGGCAATATCAGAGAATGCAATTATGATCTCTAAAAACTTACTAGAAGGTCTGCTTTTAGTTAGTTCTAGCTCAATGGCACATAAGAACAACAAGTGATGAAAAGAGTTAAGATGCTTGTCTACTAACTGAAAGTTGGAGATTCCAGTCCACTAAAAGGCTCCTTGGAAGAAAGACCTGGCGGTCTCCTTCTGAAAAGGTATCCATTAAATATCCTATGGGGCATAGGTCTAATGTGGCTCACATGGAATTTGCAGAGTCAGAAACAACTTGCTGGCAATTGATAGTTAAATAGATGCAAAGACCTGCTTGGTGATGTTTAACTTCAGTAAGACTAAGACTCAGAAACAATTCAATCAGTAATAACACTGCTTGTACTTGTGTGAGGTACTGTCCTGTCACAGGTTTATTATTTATTTAGTGAAATTTCAAGATAAAACACTATTGACATTTCTTCCTGTGTCTACTTGCCATTCTAATATATTCCTCTATGAAAATTGTTTCCATGTATTTTGCCCATTTTATAATTGGGTTATCAGTCTTTTTCTTGTGCCAGGAGTATTCTGTAAATTTTCATTGTTAGACTCTTGTCTGAGATTGTATTACCAAATGTTTGTTCCCAGTCTGTAGGTTTTCTTTTCACCCCATTGGAAAAGTTTTTGATGCACATGGATTTAATCTTAAGAAGGTCCCTTGCATCAATTTTATCCTCTTCAGATTGTGCATTTCTGGTTGTATTTGGTAATCTCTTTATACCTTGAACTAGTGCTTCTAAGCTCGATCCCAGTTTGTTTCTTATGAACACTATGGTTTCGGGCTTTACTCCCAGGTCTCTTATCCACCTTGAGTTGATTTTTGTGTATAGTGTGAGATGTGGATCCTGTTTTAGGTGGAATTCCAGTTTTGCCAGCACCATTTGTTGAAGAGGTTATCATTTCCCCATTTGATAGCTGCCAATTAGAGAGATGCAGATCAAAACCACAATGAGGTACCATTTCACTTCAGCAACAGTGGCAAAGTTTAACAGGGCAACAGATAATAAATGTTGGAGAAGATGTGGTGAGAAAGGAATACATTGTTATTGGGATTGTAAAATGATACAATCATTCTGGAAGGCAGTTGTGCCCTTCCTCAAAAGCTGAACAGAGAAATTCCATATGACCCAGCTATTCCACTACTTGGAATATATCCTGAGAAAATGAAAACTGAGGCACAAACTGAGATTTCATAGCAGCATTATTCACCATCACAATAACATGGAAACAACTCAAATGTCCAACCAATTGACTAGTGTAAAATAAAAAAAAAACAAAAACAACAAAAACCAAAACACTCCCACACCCCCACTATTGGTAGTATTTAAGATAAAACACCATTGGTATTTGCCTTTCAGCAGAAACTGTACATCTGGGAGAAACATTATCCTTGCCTTGGCTAACATTTGTTCATAATTTGATATTATGCTGAGGTGTTGTTTTCTATTTGAAGCCCTCCCTAGACTTCTGTTTTTATTGTGCCATTGAGTCAGAGTTGACTCATACTTGACCCTCCAGTTGGTTAATGTTGTTATGTGCTCTCAAGTTGCTTGTAACTCATAGCAACCCTGTGTACAAAAGTCTTAAACTCTACTCTATCCTGTGCTAGCCTTTTTGTCTCTGAAACACTTACCCTCATTACCCCAGTCACTGAATCAATCCATCTCATTGAGGGTCTTCCTCTCTTGCACTGTCCCTCCACCCTCCCAAGCATGACGTCCCTCTCTAAGGACTGGTCCCTTCTTGTGACTTGCCCAAAGTATGTCAGATGAAATTTCAGAATCCTTGCCTCTAAGGGGCAGCCTGGTCTCATCTTCTCTAGGAAAAATGTATTTGTTCTCCTTGCAGTCCATGATATATTCAATACTCTTCTCCAGCACTATAGCTCAAACGCACCAATTCTCTTTCTGTCATCCCTAGTCAATGTCCCCTTTCTGATACATACCAAGGAATTACAAAAACTATGGCCTGGATCAGACTCACCTTAGTCTCCAGACTGCCAAAGTTGTTCTTCAGTGCTTTGGAGAGGTCTCTCTCAGCAGACTTTTCCAATGCAAGCAAACTGAAGCAGTTAACAACCTCAATCTCTTCTCTATCTATCACGATGCTGCCAATTGCCCCAGAGGTGAGAATGTTTGTTTTCTTGATGTTGAACTTCAATACATATTGAAGGCTGTGGTTCTTGACCTTATGCAGCAAGTTCTTCAGGTCTCCTCAGTGTCATCACATAGGGTTGTGTCATCTGTATAATGCAGATTGTTGATGAATCTTCCTCTAATTCTGATGCCAATTTCTCCTCATAGAGTCCAGACTCCTGGATGATCTGTTCTGCATATAAATTGAAAATGTATGGAGAGAGAACATATCTTTAATGTATACCCTTCCTGACTTTGAACCATGCAGTGTTTCCTTGCTTATTGGCTATAAATCTCACAGGAGATCGTCCGTCTTTCTCTTGGGAAGGAGTTGGTGGATCTAAATTAAGTGGCTTTGGGTTGGCAATGTAACTCTTTACCAGTAGGCCTACAGAGCTCTTTCTAAATTCCTAAGTCCACTAAATGTACTTGGTTTGATGGTCCAAGCAAAATAGTGGCAGAAGTGCATTTTGAGGATCAAATCTACACTTGGGTGTTTAGGAACCAGTACAATTAGACTCAGCATGTCAAATAAAAATAAATTCAGTTGTGGAAAAAGTAATTGAAATTCTAAAATAAACTTTGCCTATAGCTATTTAATTTCTTGCATTGTATAGAGTTATTAACAAAAACAATTTAAAAGTCTTAAAAAAATCACCATTCTCTAAAGCAGATTTTAATAGTACCAAAAGAAGCTTGTGTTATCTGACATACAAAAAGTAATAAAGGACAGTCAATTGAAGAGAAGCCTTGAAAAAAAAAATAAAAGCAAACCACTAAATCTTAATTCTATAGAAACACCAGCATGTTACTTTTTTTTTCCTTTTAGTTCCTATAGCAAAACTGTATCCCAAATCTCATGTAAGGAACGGGATAAAAATTGGTAACTAAGAGTAATTAGAAACACAAATGACAGCATGACTAATGTTTTCTTGCTACAATTCCCACTTTGCTAAGAGAGTGACAGTAGTATCAGGCAAGTGTAGGTGCCTTTATATGTCATGGTCCTGTCATACTAGGGTACAGAAAGATTCAAGACTGGAGATGGGTCTTAGCTTTGCATTTCTGTTCTGTCTTTAATCAGTCATTTCCTGTTTGGTGTGAGTTAACAGCTCCTTTGATGGGTTGTGGTTTGTTGGGTTTTTTTTTCGGTGGTTTTGTGTGTTCCCCCCCCTCCTTCTGAGTCATCTTACTTGATAATGTCAGCCATGGGCTCACTGGCACATGCTGTATTGTCAATCTGTGATTCTCACTTTGGGCCATTTCTGTTGCTTGTGTCTCTTCTACTTGCAATTTTCCTTTGGTCGCTATCCCCTATTTTAGGAGAACTCAATCCACGTGCAGAGAAATATTATAGGTTAATCTCAGCAGGATGTGTGAGAAAGGGACCTTGGAAACAGGATGAAACTTGGAGTGTCATAATTCTATTTGCAGAGACTTGATCCTTGCTTACATGGACCGATCACAGTTGCTGAAAAAAAAATAACTCTGTGATATTTTCATGATTCAGCCATATGGCACCGCCCTACCTGAACCATCATTCTGTTTTCCCTTACAGACACTGAGGAATGCAATATGGACATCCCGTCTGACTACACAGTATACAAACTCTTTACCTAATGTTGCAGATGGGTTTCATATATCCAAGGGGCTGTTTATTAATGTGGATATTTTTTCTCTCACTTATTTACATATTGCTCAGAAGCCTGCCTAAAACATGGGAATGATTTGTATTCATCTCATTTCTTATAAGTAAAGCACACTCCTACACAACAGGGTACATCGTTTCACACAGAAGAAAGTCATTCTAGGGTCTCCATTTCCATTTTTTGAGGGGGCAGTGCCATTCGGAACAAAGCATTTTTTCCATACTTGGAACGTGGAGAATTATAAAGCAGTATTTAAATGTTTCAGAGGTAGTAGATGTGGTAGGACAGAAGACCCCCTCACGGCTTGATAGAAAGAAGAGAGGGCCTTGGAAGAAGACCCATTAGAGAAATATAACTGTTAGCTCTTTACCACCTGTATAGCTTTGGTAATCCTCAACCTCTATCAGCTGACTTCCTAACCTAGAAAAGAAGAACAATAATATCTCAACTATAAAAGAAGAACAATAACATCGACCATGTAGAGTTGTGAAGGATAGCTATATGTGCATTTAGAAAAATAGTGGTGTTAAAGTATTATTGTATTTAAAAAATGATTTAGAAGTTACCGAGATCCATGTTTTCTCAAGAAAAAAGCATTGATGCTTCTGGGAAGTAAAATCTACTGGGTTTCTTTCGTCCACTTTTCTTTATTCCTCAAAAATTTTTGAAGTATGTATTCCCATAATCTCAGAGGTGCTTGACAAAAAGCAGATGATCCATTCACGTTCATTTAACCATAAAAGTGATTAATTCATTGGAAAACATTTAACATGTCTAAATGTGTATTCATATTTTTGGAAATGAAACATAAAATTGCAGACATTTATTGGATAATTTACTGGCAGGAAAAATATTCTCAAATACATATATTTATAAATGTAAGATTTCATTTTGCATTTTGCTGGTCTTAAACTCTAGAAATGGAAAACATATTTAGAATATAGAAATGATAACCAAAGCACCAAAGAGAACAAGAATAAAAACATTACAACATTAGGTGAAGGTTCTAATTTTTAATGTGTTACCTTATTTCAATAGACTATTAGTCCTCCTGAAGAGAAAGATTCCCCACCCCACCTGCTTTACTATATACTAAAACCCTGCCCAATGTCTATTAAAAGTATATTGAACATATTGAGCACTGCTTACTGGTTTGTGATGACTCTTTATTAGATTTCTGAGCCTTTAACTTTTAACAGGGGAAGACTGCCTATCTTTCTTTTGTTAGGAGGCTAATATGTTTGAAATGCTGAACTTTCAGTTAATTTAATCTAGTATTTAACTAATAACAGTCAGATCCCAGCCTCCTTCTGACCTTTCTTTCTGCCGGAACGGATGACACAACCCTGCTTGCTGAAACTGAGGAGGACCTGAAGCGCCTGCTGCAGTGTCAAGGACTACAGCCTGCAATATGGATTGAGGCTCAATGTCAAGAAGACAAAGATTCTCACCACTGGACCAAT
>NW_006399834.1:7975743-7978873 GCF_000299155.1 Elephantulus edwardii | reverse complement strand
GGGATGGGAGTGTCAGAGACAGTGCGATTGGCACAGGACAGAGCGGAGTTTAGGGCTGTTGTACATAGGGTCGCTATGAGTCGCAGGCGACTCGACGGCGCATAACAACAACAACAACAGTATTTAACTATGTCTATCTATGTTTTTATGATAACATATTCCTTTCTCTTCACCACCAGAATTTTGAAACCCTAAGTCCTATATTCAAGATTTTTATTCCAATATTTTTCTTTCTAATATCTTGGAATTTGGAAGTAGGAGGGACATCCACTTCCATAATAGCTTGTCTCTGGAAACCCTATGAACCTGGAGAAAGGACGAAAGTTATACAGGTGTCCATGACTTTTGTTCATAGGATCACTATGAGTCACCTATGACTCGATGGTATTTAACAACAACAATAACAATATCTTGAAATCTCTATCATTTAGCTAATTGGTTGTCCAAATAATTTAACCTGAACATCTAAATTTGCTTTAGCTAAAACTCTTGTAGTTGTCTATCCATAGCAATTAAATTAATGTTAGTTGTTTCTATAGTTGCAATCATGGTTTTTCAGGACCTTAACTAAACCTGCAAGCTTTGTAAAAAGAAAAATGAACATTAATGATTTTTCTCAGAGCTTAATTTTTGTTTGATATCTAGCAGATAAAATTTCCAAATGGATGACAGGTTATAAACTAACATTTTCCTGTACTTGTGTGGCACATTGAAACACTTAATTTGCAAGCTGGGACACAATGATCTGACCATATAACCATCAACAGAGTAAATGGATATGTATCTTATGCCTGGGACTTCTGATTTGCACATTCATTTTGACACTTTTAGAGAGTTTATGGTCTTACTCTGAGAAGATTAATTTCTGAGGTCTTAATCTCTGAGAATAATAGGAATCCCAGAACACTTGATAGTGCTAATGCAAAACTTATACTTGAACCAAGAGGCAGTCATCAGAACAGAGCAAGGAAACACTGCATGGCTTAAAATTGGGAAGGATGTATGCCAGGGATGTGTCCTGTCTCCATACCTTTTCAACCTGTATGCAGAACAGGTTGTCCAGGAGGCTGGGCTCTATGAGGAGAAATGCGGCATCAGGATTGGTGGAAGATCTATCAACAATCTACATTATGCAGATGACACAACGCTGCTTGCTGAAACTGAGGAGGATGTGAAATGCTTGCTGCATAGAGTTAAGGACTGCAGCCTTCAATATAGATTGAGGCTCAATGTCAAGATGACAAATATTCTCACCGCTGGACCAATTGGCAGCATCAGGATGGATGGTGAAGAGATTGAGATTGTTCACAGCTTTAGTCTGCTTGGCTCTAGAATCAACACTCTTGGCACCAGCAGCCAGGAAATTAAAAGACGTCTTGCTATGGGAAAGTCTGCTGTTGGGACCTCTCTAAAGTATTGAAGAGCAACGGTGTCTCTCTGGAGACTAAAGTGCGTACGATACAGGCCATGGTCTTTGCAATCACTTGTTATGCATCAGAGAGTTGGACAATGACTAAGGAGGATAGAAGGAGAATTGATGCCTTTGAGCTGTGGTGTTGGAGAAGAGCATTGAGGGTACCATGAACTGCTAAAAAACAAATAGATTCATCTTGGAGAGGGTTAAATCGGGCTGCTCCTTGGAGACAGGGATTCTGAGGCTTCGTCTGACATACTTTAGTCATGTTGTAAGGAGGGACCAGTCCTTGGAGAAGGACATCATGCTTGGGAGAGTGGAGGGTAGGCACAGGAGGGAAAGGTCCTCTAGGAGGTGGATTGATTTGGTGACTGGGGTAATCAGGATGAGTGTTTTGGAGACAATGAGATTGGCACAAGACAGAACAGAGGTTAGGGCTGTGGTACATAGGGTCGTTATGAGTCACAAGTGACTCGATGGCACATAACAACAACAAGGGTCTTATTCCTTCAGCTAATTGTGTAAAAGGTGCAAGAGCCACACGGAGAGAGCAATATCTGATATCTACTAACTCCACTAAGGGGAACTGTCCTTATCATAATACTTCACAGCATGAAATCAATTCTCATGAGGTCAAGCATATCCCCCTTGCTCCCACATCCCTTTCTATTAATTCTAACACCAATCTTAATGTTTTACTGCATCCAAAATCTATTGCAATAGCTCACAGACCACATAAAGCATACTCATGATTATGAGGTTTATTATGAAAGTCAAAAGGCTCAGGTTGGCAATAGTTTACAGCTTCCAAAATATGTTGTCAGGCACCTCAGCCTTTAGTCTTGCCACTTTATGCTGTTGTTGTTATGTGTTGTAAAATATGACTCATGGTGAACCTATGGGTGACAAATCTGAGCCATATACTATCTTGTGCCAACTGTACAATCCCTGACACACTGAGCCCATTAGTGCAGTCACAGTGTCAATGAATCTGGTTGAAGGTCTTCCTCCTGCCATGTTTCCTTATCTTTCCAAGCTACTCCTTCTTCAAGGAGCAGCCTCTCCTATCAACATGCCAAAATTATGTGAGGTGAATTTTCGCTGTCCTGTCCTCAAATGAGATTGAAAAGACCATGATCTGAATCAAACACATTTTAGTTCTCAAACTAAGATCATTGCTCCTCAGAAATTTGGAGAGGTTCTTGACTGCAGACTTTCCCAGTGCAATATGTCTCCTGTTTACCAGACTGTTATTGACTGTGGATTGAAGCAAGATGAAGTCATTTGCAGTTTCAATCTTTTCTCCGTCTATCATGATGTCGTCTATTGGTTCAGTGGTGAAAATTCTTGTTTGCTCATTATTGAGTTGACATCCACATTGAAGGTTGCAGTGTTTGATCTTCTGTAGCAAGTGTTTAAAATTCTTCTCACTTTCAGCAATCAATGTTGTGTCATTTTGCATACCAAAGATTATTGATGAGTCTTCTGTCAATCCTGATGTCACATTCCTCTTCATAGGATCCAGCTTCTTGAATAATTTTCTCAGTATACAGAGTGAATAGGTATGGAGAAAGGATACAAACTTGATGTCTTTCTTCATTTTAAAACACATAGTCTGGCCGCTCAAAATCCCTAGCCATAAGAGAGATGCAAATTAAAACAACTATGAGATATCATCTCACCCCAGTCAAAATAGCAAAATTTAACAGAACAGCA
>NW_006399834.1:7964252-7971648 GCF_000299155.1 Elephantulus edwardii | reverse complement strand
AGAAAAAAAAACCAAAAAAAAAACAGACATGGGGGGGGCAAAGAAGAACGAACTGGGGATGAGGGTGGAGAAAACAGTGCAACAATGAATGAATGAAAACCCAAAATCTCTGTTAAGTGTTCATTAAAACTAATAAAATTTAATAAAAAAAATAAAACACATAGTCTTCCCTTGCTCTGTTTGCACAAATGCTTCTCTAGGTAAAGGTTTCATTTGACCAAAATTAATTGTTCTGGGATGCCCATTCTTCACAGTGTTAGTCATAATTTGTATGATCCACACCTTTGCATAGGCAATAAAGCACAAATAAACTTTCTTCTGGTATTCTTAGTTTTCAACCAAGATCCATCTACCTTCAGCAATGATATTCCTGGTGCCATGACCTTTTCTAGATACAGCTTGGATGTCGAGCAGTTCTCTACTCATTTTTTTAACACTCTTCAGTAGTATTTTGTTTGCATGTGATAATAATGATATTGTTTGATAATTTCCATATTCTAAAAGGATCAACTTTGTTGGGAATGGTAACAAATGTAGGTCTATGCCAGTCAATTGGCTAGGAAACTGTCCTCCATGTTTCCTTGCATAGACAGGTAAGCATGACCATGTCTGCATCTATCATTTGAAACATTTCAAGTGGTATCCCATCAACTCGTGGGCATTCATTTTCTGCCAGTGTCTTCACTGCAGTGTGAACTTTTCCCTCCATTACAATTGGGTCTTGATTATACGGTATTTCCTGAAATATTTTAGCATTGGTTAGTTTTCTTTGGTACAGTGCTTCTCTGTATCCCTTAGGTCTTCTTTTGATGCTTCCTGGATCATTGAAGATTTTGTAATAGCATTTCTATGTATTGCAACTCAAGGCTTGAATTTATTTGCAATTCTTCCCTATTTAGTTTCCAATTCTAGGTCCTTGCATATTTCATTATTATAGATTGCTTTGTCTTCTTGAGCTGCACTTTGAAATCTTCTATTAAGCTCTTTAATTTCAACATCTCTTCCCTTTGTTTAGGCTTTCCAACACTCTAATGCAATTAAGGTCTTCTCTGACATCTATTTTGGCCCCCCCAAACCCCTTCTTTCTCTGTTAAGAGGCCTGTGTACAAAGCTTTTACCCCTCCAGTTTGGGTCTTCCCAACAGTCCTCAACAAACTTGACTGATGGTTCCTAGTTCTTGTTCCTCAGGGTAGCAGTCCCAAGGTTAGATCTGTCTCATATCAGGTCTCTGGTTCTCTGCTGAGGTTGCTGTTGCTTCTTTCATGTAGGACCGTCTGGTGCAAGAATCTCTGGCTCCAAAGGACACATTGCATTTTCTACTTCTTCTTTGTTGGTGGTGAGATTCTCAAACTCTCCTGCTGAATCTAATTAATGACAAGGCTAGTCAAACTGCTTGTGGATAGATTAACTCATTCTATTTGCACATTCCCACCCATTTATATAGTAAAGTCAAAGTGAATGACTAGGAAAATATTTTGAATAATAAACTTTTTAAAAAATATTTTATTTTATTATTTTTTGTGTGCACCGTCAAATTGGATCTGACAGTAGAGGAGGAGACTGCCCCTCCTTCTCCAGCACAGCATCTGGTGGATTCTGGTGTACCTCTGGGATTGCAGTGCAGCTTTTGTCACTAGGCCACCAGAGCTCCCTTGAATAATAAACTCTTAACACCACATATGATTACTTAAAAGTTATCAAAGTTTTAAAATAAGCTAATTTAAATAGGGGCTGGCTAAAATCACAATAGAGCAGAGAAACACTGCATGGTTCAAAGTTGGGAAGGGTGTTGTGCTCTAGGGAAGTGTCCTATCTCCATGCCTTTTCAATCTATATGAGGAACAGTTTCTCTGGGAAGCTAGACTTTATGAGGAGAAATGCGGCAAAAGGGTTGGAGGAAGACTCATCAACAATCTGCATTATACAGATGACACAACCCTGCTTACTGAAACTGAGGAGGACCTGAAGCACTTGCTACAAAAGATCAAGAACTGCAGCCCCCAATATGTATTGACATTCACCTTAAGAAAACAAAGATTCTCCTCACCACTGGGCCAATTGGCAGCATCATGATAGATGATGAAGAGATTGATATTGTTAATAGCTTTGGTTTGCTTGGCTCCACAATCAATATTCTTGGTACCAGCAGCCAGGAAATGAAAAGACAAATTACATTGGGAAAGTCTGCTGTCAGAGACCTCTCCAAAGCATTGAAGAACAACAATGTCACTCTGGAGACAGTTGTGTCTAATCAAGGCCACAGTCTTTGTAATTACTTGCTATGTGTCAGAAAGCTGGACAATGACTAGGGATGATAGAAGGAAAATTGATGCCTTTGGACTGTGGTGTTGAATATACTACAGACTGCTAAAAGAACAAACAAGTTTATCCTGTTGTTAAGTTGTTAAGTGCCATTGAGTCATAGACAATCCATAACGACTCTATGAAAGAAAGTCTTGAACACTAATAACTTTTATCTCTTCTCTAAGTTCACAGTTTTCAGAGGCAAGCAATTTCGAAGTGGCTGCCACTCCTGCTTCCAAGGCTGTTTTAATTTGGGAGCTCCACCAAACTCTGTCCACCATGTATAACCATTATCACATTTAACACATCAGTGTCACCGTGTTTACCCTCACAGCAACCAATATGTACAGCAAATTAACATACCAGTGCTATACTACTTAGAAGAATGTTTGACTGGGCACAATTAAAACCAAGTGCCTTTTTAAATTCGAGGAAGGCCAAATCGAATCAGCTCACACCCAGGTTTATCCTAGAGAGGGTGAAAACAGGCTGTGAAACTAGGTTGCTCCTTAGAGGTAAAGATTCTGAAGCTTTGTCTGACCTGCTTTGGACATGTTGCAAGGAGGGTCCAGTCCTTGGAGAGGAATGCCAGGCTTGGAAGGGTGGAGGGTCAGCACAAGAAAGGAAGACCCTCGATGAGAAGGACTGTTTCAGTGACTGGAATGACGGGGATAGGTGTGTCAGAGATAAGAAGACTGGCACAGGACAGAGCAGGATTTAGGTCTCTTGTACATAGGGTCGCTATGAGTCACAGGTGATTCAACAGGACATAACAACAACAACAACAAAGTCAATTAGCAAAACCATACATGAATTCCAAACCAAAACGAGAGCTCTTACTGGAATTAAAGGCAAGTTCATCATAGAGTTAAACTGTCTCGTTTTTCTTAAATTCTACTTACAGTAAATTTCCAATGAACAGATACTAAAAAGCAAAAATAAAACTTACTTCTTTGGAGCCTATTGTAACTCATGACAATCTTCCACTAAGATTTTGAGGCCATACATCTTTGTGGAAAGCGATGCACCATATTTTCCCTGAAGATTGGCTCTGCTAACATTTTGTTTGACATTCTTACATATAACATATTGTGCCATCAGTGCTACTTTCCATTTTGCACATAAAATACCAATACCCAAAGCCACTGCTTTGGAATTTAGAAAGGATTCTTATTCATAAAGATGCCCATTATGTTTCCAAGACTGTAAATTTATATAGGAGTACATTCCTCATTTTTCTACTTCTGAGCAACTGGTTGATTAAAAATGAAAAATCAAAAACATTAGGAGAGACTTAGTGATGAAGCAGAAATGTCTTTGTTATCTACTCCTTGGTTATATAAACTGAGGCAAGCCATTTAAATGTTGTTGCTACTGATTCCTCATTAAAAAAGGAAAGCATTTTGCATGACAGATCATGAGCAATCTCCTCTCATAAATATTTATAGCCTTGGAAAAATAACAGAGGGTCACTATGAATAAAAATCTACTCAATGGCAATGAGTTTAGTTTTTTGGTTAAGTCTTGAAAATTTTTAATTATCTACATTACCAGAAAGCTCCATCTCACAATCCTTGGAGAAGGATATTATGTTTGAAGGACAGAAGGCCAAAGTAGAAGAGGAAGACCCTGGATGAGATGGATTGACACAGTGACTGTGACAATGGGCCAGTCAAGTATGCCAGAGATGGTGAGCCTAGCTCAAGATAGGGCTAGGTTCAAAGCAATTGAGTCATGGGTTGCCATGAGTCACAGTCACAGTCACAGTCACAGTCACAGTCACAGTCACAGTCACAGTCAACAACAACACATACCATAAAAGTTCCTAAAAAATTAATCATGGTTAGGTGAAATGAAGCATATTTTCCCTATCACAATATGCCTTTTAAGTGATAACTGACTCCTTGGTTTTGCTCACACTTCTATGACAAACTATCTAGTCACCTTACTTCAGTGACAGCATTTGTTCTAGATGATGCCATTCACCAGAAATATATTCTTTAAAGTTGTAGGAGTTCAAAAGATCATTCATGTGTCCCCTTTGTATTCGAGGAAAAAGAAATAATCTTAAAAAAATCCACTGTTAGTGTAATTTGGAAAATATTAATAATTTAAAGAAATAGCAGGAGGATATAAAACAATAATTTTTGGATTATGATAGAGCACAGGCATGTGTGTGGCTTATCTCTCTATACACTAACATGTTGACAACAGAACAATAATGATGTTTAATTCAAACAATCTTTTTATGGCAGGCAGTATGTGAGAAATATTTTTTATATATTCATCAAGCATGTTTTTGTGTTCCAAGATCATCTTGCAAAAGTAGGCTTGAATCCCTCCTAAATGCATGGTCCTTCGATTTGAACTGATAGAATATTATGACTTCCTTTGTCTTCTGTTTTGTGATTTTGCCAGTAGTTGAAATGAAGAGAACAATAGAGTGTACATGAATAGAATTGAGTATTACAGAAGGTGTAAAGATACTGAAAGCTGACAAAAGATGAACACTAATGAACCAAAAAAAAAAGTAAAATCCTTTGAGTTCAGGATTTTTGTATCTATATCTGTATCTTTTGTTTTCCTTTATAAAAGGACAAAGTTTATTCAAAGGGAATGAATTTCTTCAGTATTAGCTATATATAAATTATTTCAAGTCAAATGAAATGTACTTAATAGCAATTTCAAAGACAAAAATAAAATGATACTAGCTTTTGCAGGGAAAAGGGTAAAATGAGACCTCAAATACCTGTATTAAAATTGTTTATTGATTTATTTACACACACTTTTTATGCATAATATGATTGTTGATCTAATCCCTATCATAGTAACTTTGAGCAGAAAGGCAATGGCTACTTCAAGCAAGCTTTCATTAAATGCAAATAACTACTGTTAAATCTAACAGTCCATGTAAAATTATTTATAAAGTAAATTTAGAAAGTCTGGAAAAATGCCTTTCTTCACCTTTCTCCAAGAACCATGTTGCCTTCTCTATCATGTCTGTTTCTTTACAAAACAAATTTTTGTGGAGAAAACATTTCATTATTTCTCCCCCTATCCCAGGTTGTTGTTGTCTACTGTAGAGTCAGAACTTAATCATAGCTGACCCTCTGTTGGGTTTTCAGAGGTGATTGCCCATCCTTCTCCTGCGGAGTAGCTGGTGGTCCTGAACCACATGTCTTCAGGATTGCAGTGCAGCTCCTTGCCACTAGGCCACCAGAGATCATCTCATAGCACTGGGAAAATCTGCTGTCAGGGACCTCTCCAGAATGATGACACAATGATGTCAGTCTAGAGACTAAAGTGCATGCGCTCCAGGCCATGGTCTTCGCAATTGCTTGCTATGCATCAGAGAGCTGGATAACGATAGAAGAAGAACTGATGCCTTTGAGTTCTGGTGCTAGAAAAGAGTATTGAATATACCTTGGACCTTGAACTGCCAAGAGAACAAACTGGTCTGTCCTACAGGTGGCGAAGCCACTTGGCTTCCTGGAGGAAAGGATTTTGAGGCTTCATCTCATATACTTTGGGTATATGGCCAAAAGGGTCCAGTCCTTGGAAAAGAATAGAAAGATGAATATAAGAATATAAAACTGATATAATGGCTCTTTAGCACTCTGGAGAGGCCTCTGACAACAGATTTTAACAATGCAATTTGTGTTTTGATTTCCTGATTGCTGGTGCCAAGAGTGTTGATTGTGGGAAAGAGAAAGCTGAAATTGTTAACAATCTCAATCTCTTTGCCATTTATCACAGTGCTGCGAATTGGCTCAGGGTAAGAGTCTTTGTCTTCTTGATGTTGCACTTCAATCCATATTGAAGACTACAGTCCTTGAACTCCTACAGCACATGCTTCAGGTCCTCCTGAGTTTCAGCAACCAAGGTTGTATCATCTGCACAATGCAGGTTGTTCGTAAGTCTTCCTCCAATCCTGATGCAACATTCTTTCTCATAAAGTCCAGCCTTTCAAATAACCTGTTACACATATAAATTGAGAAGGTATGGAGACAGGACACATCCCTGACATGCCTTTCCTGATTTTGAAAGATGCAGTGTTTCCTTGCTCAGTTCTGATGACTGCTTGCTGGTTCAAGTATAGTTTTTTTCATGAACACAGTCAAGTGTTCTGGTATTTCTAGTCTTCTCAAGGTTAGACACAATTTGTTGTAATCCATGCAGTCAAATGCCATTGCATAGGCAATGAAACACGAAGAGGCATTCCTCTGGCACTTTATATTTTGGCCAAAATCCATCTGACATTGCACATAGATCTTATCACCTACTATTATACTAGATTCTCCTAATGCATCCTGGGTAAGAGCTTTGATTTGTCTCCAAGCAGGATTCAATAGATTTCATAGTCAACATCCCTGTCTCATCAAACTTTCAAGGGAGGCAACTCACCCACTCACCTGCCCTCAAGATGGAACTGATGCTTATCTGACTCACCAGTGGATTTCTGCAGCTGTAAATTTTAAAAAGAGGAAATTGTCCATCTTCCTCCTTCGGAGCTGCTGGTGCTTTCGAACCATCAGAGAGGAGCAGTCTTTGGATTAGCAGGATAATTTCTTATTTATTAGGTCACCAGAGCTCCTAATGAAGCAAGGAGGCCCATAATTTCAGTCTTTGGTCTCACCTCTTCAATTCTCTGCTCCAGATATGCCCTTTTCCTACTTTCTAAGACTTCTTCATGTTGGCATAGGGACAATGGCCTGTTCTGGCTCACTAAATCCCACAATGTTTCAGAGCCAGGTAAAGTAGTTTTTGGCTGATTCTAGCTATTGATCTTTGGCAATAATATCACTTTCCACCCAGAAGGAAAACAGTCTTCCATTTTCTCTTTTTCTGGTTTTAGGTACACTATGATTCAGACTCATTGTGACCCCATATAACAGAGTAAAACAGCCCTGCTGAGTTGTAGTCTTTAAGGTTGTTGTTTGCTGTTGAGTTAATTCTGAATCACAGAGACACCACTGTGGAAAGCATTGTGGTGCTTTCTCAAAAAGTTGCAAATAAAGATACCATTTGACCCAGCAATTCCACTACTGGGAATATACCCTAAAGAGACCATAAATGACATCCAAGTAGATAT